>NW_011888943.1:1670603-1673787 GCF_000151845.1 Pteropus vampyrus | reverse complement strand
CCTCACTTGCTCCCAGACCCTGCTCGTGTCATTACAAAGCATTCTTTGGGAGCTTAAAACATGCTCTAACAATAGAGTCAGGTTACTTTCTCTTGTTTGAGAAGTAGGGTTGTCTGATAAAAATACAGACCACCAGTTAAATTTGACTTGCAGATAAATAACAGAGACTCTTTTTAGTATAAATGTCCCAAATATTGCATAAAACATGGTTATGCTAAAAAATTATTTGGTGTTTATCTGAAATTCAGATTTAATCACGCATCCTATATTTTTATTTGCTGGATCCGACCACACCTACCTGGTGGTTTTCTAGGGGTAATAGTGTCATGATGGTCACGTTGTGGCAGATTTCACCGCAGCGATAATCTCACGGAGGGAAGGGCTCATCTGTCCTGTGGAGTGGTGTCTAAATAATGAAATGCCAGGTTGACAGTCCACGGATCATGGGCGCACGGTTCTCATCTTTCCCACCCTCCCATTTTTCTTTGCAATAAAAACATATCAGATCAAGTAAACATTACCTCTCAATGCTTTCATAAAATATTGAACATTTCATTTGAGTGCCTCAAAGCAGCCAGGCCTGCTTTCACCGTTTGAAAATTTTGTAGATTTACTAATAAACGATTCCCCAGAGGCCCACGCTGTCCAGCCAGCAGGAGTCTGAGCAGACGTCTTTTCTTGCTGCCTTCTTTCCAAGAGGGTTAAAGTAGGCCAGATATGCAGCATGGAGACGAAGCACCCTTCCCCATAGGCCGCATTTCAGTCCCTTTAGGCTTGAAAGGGAGGATTTCAGTTGGAGGAAGTTACCTTCTCTTTTTTCCTTCTTTGACTGTCACCTTCCTGGACCTTTGTCTGGGCAGGAAATGCGTGTGGGAAGGTGGAAGAATCCAGTTCAGCAACATCACATGGGAAGATGCATCCAGGGTAACTGAATACTCGTAGGATGAATGATCTCGGCTAGGGAAAGGGGAGGAATTTATCAAAAGACAATGTGTTAACCAAATCTAAATAGTAGACCCAATAATCCAGGGTCTCGCAGTCAAGAACTAAAACCACCGGTTATCGTAGGATGAATAGAGTAAGGAATATAGTTACGGGGAGATGGAACTAGTTGAGATGCTTCGGCATCTATAGCGTCATTTATCTGAGTACTACAGAGACGGTTATGGTGTCAGGGAGGGTATTGCCCTATTTTAGTGTTTTTAATGTTGCCTAAATGATCAAGCCCAACAGATATACTGACATAAACTCTCCAGGGCTTTTGGTCTGGGAATCTGGACTTTTAGTCTTCCTAATGAATTCTGATAGAACACAAGGGCCAATACAGCCACGCTTATTTATTCGCTGACTTGACAAATACCAGAAAGTATGGTAGGTACCAAAACGATTCTACGTACTTGCCCCCCGAGGTTGCAGCTCTCCTAAACTTTCATTCTCGCAGATAGAGCACAAACAAACAAATAAACGAGCAAGATAAAACCTAAATAAATAAAATGCCGAATAGCTTTAAGCGCTATGTTAAAGGAACATGAGAGGAAGGCGAGTGCGCATGCCCACTGGAGGACAGTGGATGCTGTTCTAAAGCTGCTGGTTCTGAAAGTCTGTGAGAGGAGAATGGGAAGAAAAGAGCAGTACAGACACAGAGAACACTCCCAGCGCCCTGAGTCGGGAGTGGGTTTCGGGGAGGGGAGATTCGTGGAAGAGCAGGAAGGCCAGTGTGGCTGGGGAGGCGGCGAGCAAGGAAGCGGGGGATGGGCGATGAGGTCCCGGAGCATCCCGGGGTCAGATGCCCAGGACCCTGCCGATCGTGACGAAGAGGCGGGATTCGACTCTGTGGATAACGAAAAGCCCTTGAAGGGTTTAGAGCAGGGAAGTGATGCGATCAGGTTTGTGAAAAGTAAGGACTCTGGTTGGTTGCACGGTTCTGTACTCGTCCCGGTGTGTAACAATGGCGGTTTGTACCAAGGTTGTGGGAGCGGGCAGAGGTGAGAGGTGGTGGGGTTCAAGACATTTTTGGAGGTTGCCAGCCAGTAGAATTTACTGATTAATTGGTTGTGAATTGTGAGAAACGGGCAAGATTCCAAAACGACTTTAAATCATTGGCGTGATTACTTGATCGATGGAGATACTAGTTATTCGGCTGGTGAAACTTCTGGAAGAAGCAGGTGTGGATTTGAGAGATTCGGACTTAGTTTTGGATATACTGAGTCAGAAATGCCTTTTAGATACAACAGAGGGGTTGTCAAATGGCATCTGAATCATAAAGATTCGATTTTAAGGGACATTTTCAAGACTGGAGATACAAATTTGGGAATCATCGACATATAGATAGTATTTAAACCATGAGGTTAGTTGAATCAGCCAGTGAGTTTATGTAACTGGAGAAGAGAGAGATATACAATCAAGCCTTGCAGCGACTAAAGAAACCAAAATTTAGAGGTTAGATGAGGCAGATCCTCAGTTATAGTTTCTCAAGAGGCACTATTAACATTTTGAGTGAATAGTTTTTTGGCACGTGAGACAGAAGCAAGGGTTATGGGATGTTTAGCCTCTCTGTGTCTACCCGCTAAACACCAATGTCACCTTCCAGCCATTGTGACAGCAAATGAATGCAGCACTATATTTTGGCAAACCACTCCAGATGTATGTCCTAGTAGAAAATCCATGACTATATGGTTATTGAAATAACTAACTGGATTCAAATATCTGCTCTAATTATGAGATTTTATTTTAGAGATTATAAGTTTCAGATACACTTGAATTAGGGACGTACATATTATGAAGAGTTATGGTATCAAGGAATATGAAATTTTTCTTGCTAACAATTATCTAGGGCCAAGAAAATAAGGCAAGCTCCCCTCTCCCAAAGCAGTAAATTCACTTTTACCAATTTACCACTTAACCAGGACTAACTAATTCTTAATAATAATCTTATGTAAAGCGTTCTGATTTTTTCTCAAGCATTATAAATACCTGATTAGTAAACAAATTTCAGTAATCTGGCACACTTCTCAGCCTCCCACCCTCAAACTGGAATTATATGTTCTGGCATTTTGTTCCCAAATCTATTTACATAAATTGCCCATGATATTGTAAATACACTTTTTAATTTGGCATTATATACATACAAAATAGATGATATAGTGCATAATTTTAAAATCACTAATTTGGGGAGCACTAGTTC
>NW_011888943.1:1657798-1670553 GCF_000151845.1 Pteropus vampyrus | reverse complement strand
TCTGGTTGGTTGCACGGTTCTGTACTCGTCCCGGTGTGTAACAATGGCGGTTTGTACCAAGGTTGTGGGAGCGGGCAGAGGTGAGAGGTGGTGGGGTTCAAGACATTTTTGGAGGTTGCCAGCCAGTAGAATTTACTGATTAATTGGTTGTGAATTGTGAGAAACGGGCAAGATTCCAAAACGACTTTAAATCATTGGCGTGATTACTTACTTGATCGATGGAGATACTAGTTATTCGGCTGGTGAAACTTCTGGAAGAAGCAGGTGTGGGTTTGAGAGATTCGGACTTAGTTTTGGATATACTGAGTCAGAAATGCCTTTTAGATACAACAGAGGGGTTGTCAAATGGCATCTGAATCATAAAGATTCGATTTTAAGGGACATTTTCAAGACTGGAGATACAAATTTGGGAATCATCGACATATAGATAGTATTTAAACCATGAGGTTAGTTGAATCAGCCAGTGAGTTTATGTAACTGGAGAAGAGAGAGATATACAATCAAGCCTTGCAGCGACTAAAGAAACCAAAATTTAGAGGTTAGATGAGGCAGATCCTCAGTTATAGTTTCTCAAGAGGCACTATTAACATTTTGAGTGAATAGTTTTTTGGCACGTGAGACAGAAGCAAGGGTTATGGGATGTTTAGCCTCTCTGTGTCTACCCGCTAAACACCAATGTCACCTTCCAGCCATTGTGACAGCAAATGAATGCAGCACTATATTTTGGCAAACCACTCCAGATGTATGTCCTAGTAGAAAATCCATGACTATATGGTTATTGAAATAACTAACTGGATTCAAATATCTGCTCTAATTATGAGATTTTATTTTAGAGATTATAAGTTTCAGATACACTTGAATTAGGGACGTACATATTATGAAGAGTTATGGTATCAAGGAATATGAAATTTTTCTTGCTAACAATTATCTAGGGCCAAGAAAATAAGGCAAGCTCCCCTCTCCCAAAGCAGTAAATTCACTTTTACCAATTTACCACTTAACCAGGACTAACTAATTCTTATAATAATCTTATGTAAAGCGTTCTGATTTTTTCTCAAGCATTATAAATACCTGATTAGTAAACAAATTTCAGTAATCTGGCACACTTCTCAGCCTCCCACCCTCAAACTGGAATTATATGTTCTGGCATTTTGTTCCCAAATCTATTTACATAAATTGCCCATGATATTGTAAATACACTTTTTAATTTGGCATTATATACATACAAAATAGATGATATAGTGCATAATTTTAAAATCACTAATTTGGGGAGCACTAGTTCTGTGAGATGATATCTATTCTTTCATTTCTTGGGTGATGATAGTGTCTTATATGTGTATCTTGATAGGAGTTTGGGTTGCCAGGCATATGCATTTGTCAAAAAACCCATCTCCAGAATTAACTACTGTTTGGGCATTTTTTTTTCCGTTATAGCTTTTTGCCTATTCTATAATTTCAACAAAATTTAATTTTGTATAAATTTCATCATACTTTTGTGGAAGGCTTATGTATCATGTTTTTGAGATTCAAAGGTGAGGTTTTAAGATCATTGGGTGTATGGTAGTTTGTTATTTTTTAAATTTCTGAGTAGTGTTCATTGTGTATATAAACCACAATATCTTTATTTATGTTCTATCAGTGGAGATCCTAGATGTTTCTATTGTGGGGCTTTTATGATTAAAGCTGTTGTAAGCATTTCTGTACATATCTCTTTGTGAAAGCATATTTTCTCTTGAGAAAATACCAAGTTGAATTGTTGGTCCACAGGGTAAGTATATATTTAATTTTATAAGAAATTGCTAGAATTTTTTTCAAAGTGATTATATTATTTTACATTTCCACTCCGAACTTGGGGAAGTTCTGATTTTTTTCATATCCTTACCAATATTTGACATTATTAGTTGTTTTTTTTTTTTTTTTAATTTCAGCCGTTCTGGTGGGTGCACCAAATGGCATTTCATTGCAGTTTTTGTTTTAATTTCCCTAATAACCATTGGTGGTTAGTACGTTTTCAAATGCTTACTGGCCATTCATATATCTTTTTCTTATGAAGTATCTATTCAAAGCGTTTGCCCACAGAAATCTCTTTTGTAGCTATTTAAATGCTGACCTGCCATAATAAATTCACCTTAGAATAGTAACTTATCCGTCAATTTTAAGGCAAGTTTGTATATGCAATACCAATAGTGAAGGAGAAAATTATTTATAATATGCGTTTAAAAATAATCATATATAATTTCATAAGTACTTTTTTCTCTATTGACTAGGTAAACTAAGCTGGTTTTCATTAAAAATTAATTCACGGTAATTTTGGAGAATAATAATGGATACTAGTAAATACATATAATTTTGTGGATTTTAATTGTGAAAAATATAGAAACCTAAAATCACTTCTCGTAATGGCCATATTTAAGTATGTTAGGCTGTGAATTTATTTCACTTCTTTCCTGCTACTACTGACAGAAAAATAGGTGAACTTTGTTTAAGAAACAGCATCCAGTGTACTTTATTCTGTTAAAATACTTTAAGTCTGATTTGGTTTGCATCATTCACCAACTAAAAGTGTCTATGAACAGTGATTCTAGGAAAATTTCATGTGAAAACCAATTTATAATAAACACATCACTAGATGGGTTCCTGAGTAGCTATATCACCCTTTTCATTATAGAGAAGAAAGAATAAAGAAGAATGTGGAGAAACCCTCTGTCTCTACTGGGTAGTCAGAGGAATCAGTGAATGGCCTTCTACTTTCAAAAACCCGAGGTAACACATCAAATACATATCCCGATAATGAGCAACCGGAACTCAGTTTGTCCGCCCTCATGGAACAAATAAATATAGTCTCTGAACTTGGATTTTAAACGGTCATCAGAGATTTTTATTTTCCTAAGTACATTTTTAACCTCGCAAGTGCGATAATGTTCACATAATTCAGAGGAATAAAGGACAAAACAAGGTATTCGACTCAAATGCTGGTCATCAACCGTTTATCCACAGGCCTTTCCAGACAATAAAATAGTAATTTATAAAATAATGCGTTTCAGCTTTGGGTTCATCTGTACAAAAGGAAAAGCATTTTCATAATCCTCCTGGACAGTCAGTTTTTCTCACGTTAAACCTACCGATAACCTGCCTTGGGCATGCCGTTGGAACAAAGTGACTCACTACAACTTTAAACAGCTCCCTCTCTACATAATAACACCGTTGTACAACTGGCATTTGCTATAATAAATCTACCAGTTAGCTTGTTGATCTGTACTGAGGGATGGTGGTGCCTAGCAGTCAAGGAGGAGGTTTCTCGCAGTGCAAGAGCTGAAGTCTTTTATGAGATTTTTCACCAACATCTTAACATGTTCTAAAAGAGGCTTAAGCCGAAGCAAATCAGATAGATTGGTGAGTATTTTTGTTTTGGTTTGTTTTGGGTTCATTTCGTTTTGAAACGTTTTTAATAGATTTTTTAAAACATTTTTTTGCGTTTATTTTATTTGTTTGGTGTTTTAACTTTCAATATTATTTTATATTAGTTTCAGGTGTACACTGTAGTGGTTAGAGTTTTATATAATTTGTGCGAATTGGTGCAGCCACTATGGAAAACAGTCCAGAGGTTCCTCAAAAAACTAAAAATAGGACTTATGACCTTATGACCCAACAATTCCACTTCTGGGTATTTATTCAAAGAAATCCAAAACTAGTTCGAAAAGATACATGCACCCCCTCTGCTCACCGCAGCATTCTTCACAATAGGCAAGACAGGGAAGCCGCCTAAGCGCCCATCAACAGACGATGGATAAAGAAGAGTGATACATACACGTAACGGAATATTGTTCGGCCATAAAAAAGAATGGAATCTTCCCGTCTGCGACAACATGGTTCGTTTTCATTCATTGTTGCAGCTGTTGGTAGAGGCCGGAGCAGACCTTGACTTTCCTAAACGCGTTAGGGTGAAACCGATATGAGCCACGTAATGAGGCAGTTACAGAATGGATGAGTTTTACAGTGTAAAGCTGAGAAACCGTTACAATCAACTTGGGACGTTTCGATGCCATTTTTCCCATCCGTATTTAGTGACCGTGTTTGGCCATCAGTTCAACTATGGATTTATGAGAAATTCCCACACTGAGGTCTCTTTGCCATTATTCTGCACAAGCTCTGACATTCTGACATTGCTAACTGGCTGATCAGCCTATAGGTCAGAGAGAGAGAGATGAGATTATTGGTAGGACAGAGTCAATGAACTATGACCCCCAGGGCTAATCTGGCTTCCCAGCCACATGATGTTTTTGTCAATACAGTTTATTGAAATGTAGCCACGTCCATCCATTCACTTATCTTTTTTGGCTACTTTCATGCTGTGAGGGCAGAGCTGGACATTTGCAAGAGACTCCTCTGGCCCACAAAATAAAAGAGAAGCTCTCGAACCTTTTGCAGGAGACATTTATTGACCCTTGGTACAGAGTGTTACCGTTTCTTTTGTAGGTGGATTATGCATAGTAGTGCCTTGCCTTCCTATGAAGACGTCCAAGAAACTACCTTCAGAAAGGAGATGTCTAATTAAAATGAAGACACGATTTTGGGGGAGCTTTGCTTCAGACATTCCCAGATTTCTCCTAGTGCCCTATTCCATGATCTGCTGCAATGAAAACCTCACCTTCTCTCACACAGTTTTAGTTGGGAATATGACTGTTCAGAATAAAAACTAAATTCCCAGCCTGCCTTACCGCTAGATTGGACTGGGGAACCCGCTTTTGACCATAGGATGTAAGCGGACGTTACGGATGCTAATTCTGCAGAGTTCAGTGCAAGCCCTCCTCTCTCGCTGTATCTTTTCTCCCGGTTGTAACGTGCACGTTACGCTGAGTCCAGCAGCTTTCTGGGACCTTGATGACAAGAAGGTCCCACTAGGAAGACAGAGTAAGAATCTGCAGGGTACTTGGATTTGCCACGCCAGTTCCGAACTACTGGTGCCAGACTTTCTAAAAATTTATTTTAAGATTAGCAGGTTAGAACCGTGTAGATTTAAGCCATTTCTCATTTGGCTATTGAATCCCATGCTGCTATTTCAATACCTATGCCCATAAAAAAGCTGATGGCCAGGAAGAAGTTTTTAGCATGTGTGGCGGACACTTGTCGGGTCTGCACTTAGGCCTCTCCCGTCCCCTCCATCAAGGTGGACACAGCAGGAGCACTTAGAAGTATGAACTGAGTTCCCTCCTTATTGGCCAGACCGAGAGTGAGCAGAAGATGCCAGCGGGGCCAAGCAGTCACTTGCTTGAGAAACTGAGAAACCTCTAACGATCATATTTCCTGATATCTGGACTTGGATGGGGGGTCAGACAAAGTCCGTTAAAAAAAAAGAAAAGAATGAGAAATAAAGGTAATGAGCAACTTTGAGGAAAAAAATGCTGAGAATTCAGAATCTCTGTTTTTAGTTCATTTACCCCATTTCTTTCTCGAGCACCATGAGATACACCGTATTTCGTGGGTAAAAGTGTCCATCCGCCAATTCAGAATTGAGAAGAGATAGAACTTCTTAAAATCTGTTTTGAGGCTCCTGCCTGCCAGGTCGTAGAAACTTTCATTTCAGACAATTTAGGGTTTCTGAATTTCTGTTCTTTGGGGTCGCATCTCACTTCCTGGAGTTTTCCGTGGTGCGTAGCACCGGAGACGTCCATTCTGCATTCAGCACCTTCACGTACATCAGAATATGGTGCCACTCTTAAACCTAAGGATCGATGGTATCAATCTCCTCACCTTCCCTTCGTAACAAATTGTTTATCCATCATCACTGAGTTAAACCCAACCTATCGCAGTGGTACTTGTTTTGTAGTCCAGAATGTTCTCCTAGGATAACAGGCATCATACATTTTCGAACCCAGTATTTCTTAGATTCTAATGGGCATTTGGACCACCTTGATCTCTTGCTAAAATGCAGAATCCATCTCAGTAATTACATGGAGTGTTGAGTTCCTGCATTTCCGGCAAGCTCCAGATGCTGCTCATTCTGGTGGTCCGTGGACCACAATCGGAGCAGCAGGTATAAACCTGAAACTGGTTTTTGTTTTATACCTCATTTGGTACATCTTTGTTAGGGCTTCTGAATGAACATGTCTCAGTTTCTCTATATAGACCATTCGATATTTTTAAAAATACCGAACTATAGCTTTTGTGTTTATTTTTATCATTATAAGCTGAAAGCATCTATGTTTTTATTAATAGAGTTTTTTATCTTCTTGTTTATCATGCTTTACGATGTTTTTCGGCAGACAGTGGAGCATGGCACTGAGTGAAGACAAATATATTCAAGTATAGACTCTACTCAAAACATATCCTGAAGTTGAACTCACTTCTTGCATCTATTTTCAATTTATTGGGGGTAACATCTCCCCGCTTCCTCCCACCATGTTGTGAGGTTATGAAGGGGAACAGTAGACATGTGAATGTGCTTTCAAAAAGTGCCATCAAATCATTCTCATTGACCCTCTTTGACAGGCGACAGCCCTGACCCCATGAAAATACCTGAGCTCCATCTTCCTCTGTGACTTCAAACACAGTCACCACTGGTATGTTTTCATGGGCTCCACTGTGCACAGATGGCGAATCCTTCCTCTGAGAATTTGGTTTTGAACTGCAGCCCAAAAGCTGATTCCAAAGAGGACAAAGAAGGCATCGGCTACTGAAAAGCAGTGCGATTTTTCACATACGGCTTAAAAACACCGCATCTGGTATGTGTGGAAGCACATCTGTCAACGCTTGGTCGTGCATTTTACACGCAGAAATAGCTTCACGTACGTCGGATCCACGTGGCACTACCTGGACCCTGTAGGCGCAGATGCTCTTTCTTTTTCAGTATCTGCCTATTCATGCTAAAGACTCTCTATTAAAGTAAAGCAAATGTAGTTTCGTACATTCTAATTTCCAAATCAGTTACTGCTGCCCGAGTCCAATAAACCAACCACACTTACAAAGCCAGGCCAAGCAGTTAAGTCATCAAAGCAGCAATGAGCATGCAGACTCTCTCTCTCCCGCCTGCCACATCAGACAGTAGCACACCCAAAGCCTGATCGTTTGGTTCAGTTTTCAAGATGGAGCTTTCTCAGCCCCGTTAGAACACAGAGATGAGAAAACGCCACCTGATCCAGAGACTAGAGTTACAGCTATGTTTTTTTGATCAAGAAAGAATAGGAGGGGATGCCCGGGGGCTGGGTTCAGTAACGGGGAGGAGAGTCTGTTTTTGAGTGAGAGATGCCCTAGAGTCGTAGTCGGCGAGGGCTTCGGCAGCATCCTGCTGCTGAGCTGCTGCTGGTACCGCAGGCAGACACTGGATTCTTCCTTCCTGATCTGGGAAAGTCACGAGCTCACCAGGATTCGCCAAAGATCCTCTAGAGGTTTTCATCAGTTTATTTAGCGACATGCTATCGTGCCTGCCCTTGCCGTTGTATTCTCGAAATAAGACCTAAGCAGGTGGATTTGGATTTCATACCCCACAGCGTTCATGAGTTCCCTGGATTCGGAATTCGCGTCTTCATTTATTCGAAGTATAGTCATTGGCCAATATTCTTAGATTTATTTTTAGAGATAATGTTGATGCCGAGCATATGAAGATAAAGAAAACAGACAAGGGGGCAGCCCCGAGGCCCAGCGCCCTCGTAGACACATCTGGGGGACTCAGACACGCCTTCCTCCAAGGCGGTGTTTCCAGGCAAGGCTGACCACTCCTTTCTGTGAAGCAGGCAGAAAGCTGTCATGAGCGCCCCATTCGAGGTCCATTTTGCATCTAGTCTCTCACATTATGCAGGCATGTGGGCTCATCGAAGCTTCTGCTCATATTTTTTGAAGACATTTTCAACCCTTTCTCTGCCTGACAGTCCAGCATGTATTCTAGGCACCCTGCAAAGCAGAACTGCTGTGCAGCAAGCCCCAGAGACCTCTCGAACAGATGGTGGCTGTGGACCAGGATGCCTGCACTCCTCACTCTTTTGCCCGTGGCAGACGTTGACAATGGCTTAGTGTATACTGTCTCACTGAACTTAGCACTACCTCTGACTCAGTCTCAATATACTGGTCCAGTAGCCAAATAAATCATCCAGTACTGACCCAAAAGATGAAATCTCTGTATTACCCTTTCTTGGAATTTGCTGCGTCTACTTCTCCTTGAATGGCCCTGGTAATTCGCATCCATAACTGCGTCCTCATGATGCTCATAAATGCAAAGCCTCATCGGCTCACTCGGGCCTTATTCATTCCGATCCCAACAGCCCCTTCAGCAGCAGCAGCTATTGACTTCCTGTTAGACTAAATCTGTGTAAACTTTGTCCATAGTCGCGACTTCCACAACCTTAAGTATTTTTAAACCTTGGCCAACAGAGGAATTGTATTGGCTCACGTAGCTAAACGATCTTGGCATGGCTGGATCCAGGCGCATAAACGGTATTGTCATGAATATGTGCCCTCCCCTCTTCCAGGCCTGTTTTCCATTTGCAGGCTTCTTTCTCAAACAAGCTATTGTCAAGTTGTTGCAAGACAGCTACCAGCCGCTGCAGGCAGTCCCAGGAGACAGAGAACGTGTCCGTCCCAGGGATTATAATGACAGTCAGAGAGATGGTGCTCGCCGGACTGAACTGGGGTAGTCGTCCATTCATTTAGCCAATTGAAGGGGATAATGGAATTGGTTAGGTTTGAAATCAGATGTTATGTCACCCCCATCTAAGCTGCAAAATGAAGGTGGGAGACCGGATTGTCATTACCGGAAAATAAAACCAAAACTTCCCACACAGTTTTCCACCGTACAACGTAAACAGGAGGAGATTGCCTTGCTGCCTAATTAGAGCCTCATGGTGACTTCGTCCTAGAGAGAGTCGCCCAGAGTCTGATCATTAGATTCGCAGGTCTAAAAACATCATTTGTTATCGTAACAGGAGATATTTGGTCTCCAGGATAACGGCTCGTGCTAACCCCACTGCTAGGGACTGATGCATAAACTAGAACCCTGGCTCATTAATTGTCCCTGAGAAATGTAATGTCTTTGTGGACTAGAAAATGTGAGCGACACTGACCAGCTCCTTGTATATAGCCACATGAGGAGATAAACCCAGTGGGATGTTAGTTGAGTATGATATCAGACTCAGGGGAATTAGTTATACGAGGACATCCATTGACACGTAACCGTCACCGCTCAGTAACACATTCCAGTGGTAGTGCGATGCCTGCCATAAGGCTGTCATTCAAACAGCGTTATCTGCACACTCCTCTCCACATCCCTAGTAAGTTCTGGGTGACTATTTTTAAATTTTGCCCTTCTGATGTTCTGATTCCTGTCACTGTTTTTTCACAAGGACCATTTCCTTTCATTGACATCGTGTTTAACTGACCTGTCTTTATTTACTTTTTGATGAGGTAACAGTCCATTAATAATTGCTATATCTTGATTTAATTAGGCAGAGCAGTGGAAATCTCAGCCTATGTATTGATTACAATAAGTGTTTATCTAGCCACTTGTTAGAACTTCCTATATAGCATTATAACTGGTTAAGCTCTTTAAAGTCAGTATGGTAAGCAGAATATACTTCCTGGCTTTCCATATTATCAGTCTTTCTTCCTGGAATTTTGCGCACTATATTAGTGAAATTTGTCAATTAAGAGAACGTTCCTTTTGTATATCGAAACAAGTTCAAAGTGAATTTATAAAACATGATCATTTTCTTTGGTATTTTATTATGATATAATTTTAGACTTGCATAATGTCACAAGAATAATGCAAGCAACTTCCCTCTTCCCTTTTACCAGATTAATCAATTATTTATATTTTGCCTCACCAGCTCTATCATTTTCTTTATTGGGAAAGTTGAGGACATCATCCCCTTTGCTCTAGATTCCAGTGTGTACATACTAAAGAGAAGGACATTTCTTACACAGCTATAGTATAATGATCAAAATCAGGAAATTTAACGTCGAAACGTGCTATTATGTAATCAACAGTTTAATTTTTTTTTTTAAATTGCTTCAATATTATTTTTAAATTATTTTTTCCCTTGCTCAGGCTATAGCCAGTATAATGCATTGAATTTAATTTTCCTTTTTTTTTTTTGTTTTTGTTTTTGTTTTTGTTTTTTTTTGGACTTCTTTATTGCTGAACAGTTGCACTGTGTTTCCTTTTCATTTCTGACCTTGACATTTTTGAAGAGTATAAACTAGTTATTTTGTAGAACGTCCCTCAATCTTTCAATTTGGGTTTTTCTGATTTCTTTGCATGATTAGATTCAGAATATGCATTTTTTTATGCGTTTCCTTTCGTCTTTTTTACTGCATTGTGTTAGGATGCCCATGATGTTGGTTTGTACCAATTCTGATGGCAACATTTATCACTATCCTAACATTGATTAAGGTGGTGTCAAGGTTAAGATAATGTCTACCAGGTTTCTCCACTGTGAAGTTATTTTTCTCTCTGTTTGTTATTAGTAAGTAATTTGGGGAGAGATTTTTTTTAGAGATTTTATATGTAAATATGAATATATGTATATTCTGTTTCTAATATCCGCTCTCTCTCTTCCTTCTCCAATAACTTGTGTCAAATAAGCATACATATTCTGAGCTCATTTGACATATGACTAAACAGAAACCAGTTTTGAACCGGTAGTTAGAACCCTGTTTTTGCATTCTCGTTTCAAGTTCTTTATATGGCGTTCCCCCAACTTACTTCTTACGCAAAATCTTGGTCACTTGCTCAGCTTCTTTAGCACCCAGTACCTTATTTTTGGAACAACTTTGGAGGGCCAGGTAAACCTGGGAGGGAACATGACTGTCACTTGTGGGCTCTGTAATCTTTGGAAAGTTGTTTAAAGTTTCTGAATCTCAGCTTCTTTCTCTGTTAGAGGGGTATAATACTATTCAACTTTCAAGGTTGCTTTGAGATTAAATGAAGGTTGTTTTTTTTTTTTTTAAATGAATAGCATTTGCTAGGCTCTGTCTATACACTGAGGATGTAGCCATGCAAAACCAGTTTTTGTTGAAATAGAAAGAGATAACGTTCACCGACTAAGTGGAATTGTGGGCCTTATGGTATCTCGGAGAAGAGAATCCAGGTGGGAGGAAGAATCAGGTGCAAAGGGCCAGGCGTGCTGGTGTCCTTGAAATGTTTGTGAGAGAATAAGGAAGTCAGTGTGGCTGGAACAGAGTAAGTGAGCTGGGAATGAAAAGGATGAATTCAGAGAGATGGTCAGGAGCCAGATCGCATAGGCCAAGGTCAGAGGCGGAGATTCTTTCTTAAGGAGATGAAAGACATTGTTCGATCTGAGGCAGATGAGTGATTTGTTCTTTCTTCTATTTTAAATGAATCACTGTTGTGTGTTGAATCATGTCCCCCGCCCCCAAAAGATATGTTCAAGTCCTAATCTCTAGTATTTGGAGATAGGGTCTTCGCAGATGAAATCAAGTTAAGACGAGGTCATACTAGATCGAAGTGGGTCCTAATCTGATGTGACTGGTGCCCTTGCAAGAAGAGTAGACGGTCATGTGTAGAATGAGGCAGGGTTGGAATGATGTATCTACAAGCCAAAGAGCACACGGATTGCTGGAAACCACTAGAAGCTGAAAGAACAAGGAAGGATTCTTTCTCCCCGAGAGCCCTCAGAGGGACAGTGGCCCTGCCAACACCTTGATTTTGGATTTCTAGACTCCGGAAGTATGAGAGAATACATTTCTGTTGTTCTAAGCCACGTGGTTCGTGGTAACGTGTTATGGCTGCCCCAGGAAATGAATGCAGTTGCTTTGGATGTTACGTGAAGGTGATGGAGGACCAGTGTGGAGGCAGGAGGCTACTACGCGGTCTGTATGAAAGCCAGTGGCGACGTGGGCTGAGCAGCAGAGGTGGAGGTGCAAGACACGGTCAGATTCTGGTCACGTTTTGTAGGCAGAGACAACTCTATTTGACACTGGACTGGAACTTTCCACAGTAAAAGGGATGTTATTAATAACAACACAGCTACAGCATAGGGAATATAGTCAATAATATTGTAAGAACTATGTATGGTGCCAGGTGAGGACTAGACTTATGGGGGGGATCACTTTGTAAGTTATATAAATGTCTCATCGCTATTCTATATACCTAAAGCTAATAAAACACTGAATGTCAACTGTAATTTAAATTTTTTTAAATTAAAAAATAATAATTACACAGGAAAAACAGGCAGAATTCAGGATTTAAGATCAGTGTACTGTTGGGTCGAATGTGAAACCATGAAAGCTAGATAGAAGTCACCAGTGACTAAGAATTTGGCCTAAAGTACTGAACCGGTGTGTTAATCATTGATCAGGTGAGGAAGGCCGTAAGGGGAGCAGGTGTGTGGAAAACTTATAAATTCCAGTTGAGATCTGTTAATATTTGGAATATCTGTGAGACACACCGTTGGAGACTTGAGTGGGCGGTGAGATGAAGGCGCCTGAAGCCCACAGGGAAAGGTCTGTGTAGAATATACGTTTGGGCTGCTACTTGGTGATGACATTTGAATCCCAGAGACCACAGAGAAGGTGATGAGATCTTCCATACCCTCCTCATCAATATTGGATCACCAAACAGTAGTACTTGCTTATGCTTCTGTTTTGTCGATTGTTTGAAAATGAAAACATAATACATTTTGATAGAGTCATAGTTTTGAAAAAGTGAGGAATTAGTTCTTTAAGTCGGTAACGCTGGCTGTTTGTTAAGATGTTGAGAAGTCACTCTGGACAAGTGTTAAGATCGGCTTGCTGCACCTGTGCCC
>NW_011888943.1:1655696-1657748 GCF_000151845.1 Pteropus vampyrus | reverse complement strand
CGGTCTGTATGAAAGCCAGTGGCGACGTGGGCTGAGCAGCAGAGGTGGAGGTGCAAGACACGGTCAGATTCTGGTCACGTTTTGTAGGCAGAGACAACTCTATTTGACACTGGACTGGAACTTTCCACAGTAAAAGGGATGTTATTAATAACAACACAGCTACAGCATAGGGAATATAGTCAATAATATTGTAAGAACTATGTATGGTGCCAGGTGAGGACTAGACTTATGGGGGGGATCACTTTGTAAGTTATATAAATGTCTCATCGCTATTCTATATACCTAAAGCTAATAAAACACTGAATGTCAACTGTAATTTAAATTTTTTTAAATTAAAAAATAATAATTACACAGGAAAAACAGGCAGAATTCAGGATTTAAGATCAGTGTACTGTTGGGTCGAATGTGAAACCATGAAAGCTAGATAGAAGTCACCAGTGACTAAGAATTTGGCCTAAAGTACTGAACCGGTGTGTTAATCATTGATCAGGTGAGGAAGGCCGTAAGGGGAGCAGGTGTGTGGAAAACTTATAAATTCCAGTTGAGATCTGTTAATATTTGGAATATCTGTGAGACACACCGTTGGAGACTTGAGTGGGCGGTGAGATGAAGGCGCCTGAAGCCCACAGGGAAAGGTCTGTGTAGAATATACGTTTGGGCTGCTACTTGGTGATGACATTTGAATCCCAGAGACCACAGAGAAGGTGATGAGATCTTCCATACCCTCCTCATCAATATTGGATCACCAAACAGTAGTACTTGCTTATGCTTCTGTTTTGTCGATTGTTTGAAAATGAAAACATAATACATTTTGATAGAGTCATAGTTTTGAAAAAGTGAGGAATTAGTTCTTTAAGTCGGTAACGCTGGCTGTTTGTTAAGATGTTGAGAAGTCACTCTGGACAAGTGTTAAGATCGGCTTGCTGCACCTGTGCCCACAGATGCTGTGCCTATAGCTGCGGGGTCAGGCCCAGGGTTCTAACTTTGTGAAAAGTAATTGTCACGCAGGGAGGGATTCATGGCCATGTGTTCAGAGACATTTCTCTAACAAATCTCTCCAGTTAAGTTTTCACTTGTAGTATTCACTCCCAATTTGTGGGTTTCCTAAGTTCAAGTTTTTTGTGCATTCGACTGTATTAAATTGTGCCACTCCCATAGCAGCCATCCAAATCCTGTCAACACGCGCAGACGACAGATGTGCGTGGGGAATGACGTCAGTATTTATGAATTCGTGAATCTGTCTTGAACAGAGACGCTACAGTAAAACAGATGAACAGTGCAGAGCTGGGTGGCAAACAATCGCGAGGTCGAGGCGCGTCTGCCGCCTAGCTGTGCGCAGTATCAGACACCCCCCTCCCTGTGCCTTGCGCCCCGAAATGCAGTGCGAAACTGCCCAGCCTGGAAGCGTGAGAGCCCACATCTCTCACTTCTCATTTCCTTTTCCCGTCTGCTTCTGGCACCTCTTGGAGATGTGTGGGCTCTATTTTACCTACAGCTCTAGTAATTCCAGATTGATCCTCAATCAGAAAAGCAGAGTCTCTCTCTAAGCTCTGCCTATCTGTAATTGGCTCGCTCTTTTATTATTATAAATCCCGGCAAAAATGTATTAGAAAATACAGTGCAGTAACAGCAGAGTATCTACAATTTCGGTTACCAGAAGATGCTCTAAAAGCTCTTAATTAGCTGATTCCCACCTGTGCATGGTTGGGGGTGGGGTGGTTAGAGGTTAAAATACCTTTAAACGCCTCGGAGGTGCCAGAGAAAACGGGAGCGTTTCTGATTGAATTTTAGAATTGTGTCCTCCTTACAGCAATAATTCTAGAATTCTCTTTTTAAAACAAAGATAACTGAGGAGACAGTGAAAAATTAGGAAAAAAGATGCCTCTTTTCATTAAAAAATTCAATAATTTTTATTTAAAATATCTGAAAAATTTTTATTTTGATAACATTTAAATAAGTTTTATCCAAAATTCTGCCAGCAATTGTATTTAATACTTAACCAGAGATCTTTTTTTAACTTTTAAAGCTTTATCGAGGTATAATTGGCAAATA
>NW_011888943.1:1645153-1654736 GCF_000151845.1 Pteropus vampyrus | reverse complement strand
ATGTCTTCTTCATTCAGTCCTTTCAGATGCTAATCTCTTCCTGAGACGTGCTCACAGACACACCCAGAAATAATGTGTTGTCAGCTATCTGGGAATCCCTTAGTCTAGTCAAACTGACACATGTAATTAAGAATCGCAAATGCTGAATAGGTATATATTATTTTTTCCATAAATTTATTTGCTTTTCGTATATTGTCTTGCATGAAGCGTCTGTTCAAGTCTGTTGCCCATTTTCTAATGGATCGTTTCTAATGGATTGTTTGTTTTCTTCCTGTTTAGTCTTAAGAGTTCTTTACATATCCTGGATGTGTGACTTGCAAATATATTCTCATAGTCTGTGGCCTTCCTTTTCATTCTTGTGATAGTCTTTTGTATACAAGAAGTTTGAACTGTGATGAGGCTCAGTTTATTAATTTTCCCTTTTATTGGTCATGACATTGGTCTCATTTCTAAGAATTCTTTGCCTAGTTTTAGGTCATAAAGATTTTCTTCTGAGTTTTCCTCTAGAAGTTTGATAATTTTACCTTTTATATTTACATCTGTGATCCATTCAAGTTTGTTTTCTTAGGTATGACTTTTAGTTCCAGATATCTATAATTTTTGGCTTACAAATTTCCAATTTTTCAAGCATCGTTTCTTGAAAAGACTGCGCTCCTTCCATCAAATTATTCATGCACCTTTGTCAAAAATCATGCTCATGTGGACTGTTTCTTAGTTCTCTGTTTCATTGATCTATGTATTTAATCTCTTGATAAGACCATGCTGTCTTGATTACCGTAGCTACATAGTAACTCTTAAAAATCATATATTGTGATTCCTACAACTTTATTTTTTTTAAATGAATTTTGCTATTCCAATTCCTTTGCCTTTCCATGTAAATTTTAGATTTATATTTACAAGAAATCCTTCTGAGATTTTCATAGTGATTATGTTAAATCTGTAGATCTATTTGGGGAGAATTGACATCTTTCTTATATCGAGTCTTCCATTCTGTGGACACAGGATGTCTCCATTTATTTAGGTCTTCATCGATTTCTTTCATTAACATTTTGTAGTCTTCAGCACACAGATCCTGTACATATTTGTTAGATTTATATCTAATATTCTTTTATTCTTTTGGGAATGACTGCAAATGGTAACGAAAAATATTTTAGCACCAATATTAATATATGTCTAGCTCTTTGACAATATGAATTTACTCTTTTCCCATTTTGCAGATAAAGTGTTACAGAAGGCTAAATGCTTGCAATCTATTGTTCTAAACATAAGCTCCACGTATACAGGGCTGGGCGGGTCTCTTGCACTGGCCCAGAACAGGGTCTGATACGCAATAGGCACTATAAGTTTGTTGAAGGAATGAATGAATAAATTTAAAACGTTTTTAAATGTTTTAATTACTTCTCGATTGATGTTAACATGATTGTGAATCACACACAAGTAATAACCACAAGTGCATATATGACTCCTCAAATTTTCTCTACCAGGTGGGACATGCCCCAGGGAAGGCTTATCAAATATCCAGGAGAACATTTATTGGCTGATGTAACTTTCTCATTCTCTGATGAGGACAGTCTGTGTCTACAGTACTCTACGAGACAAAGCAGGAGCTTAATGGATATTAGTTAAGTAATTAAAGAAATGTGTGACTGAGGGAAGGAATAATTAAGATAATGAAAAATATATGACCTCTAACTGTTAAACATGGTTTATGTCATTCCAGACATTCTCTGTACCTAAAGATATAGTTTCCATCTTTCAAATTTAGATTGTACTATATTCAGTACTTTTTTAACTGATGAGTATATAAGAGCATTTCCTAAGTCATTAAAATTTTTTTATTATGATAATAAGGGGTAGGTGATATCCATTAATATATTTCTATATATTCTGGCATAATGTTTTGCCATTAAAAAATCTTTTTATCATTCGACATATGTTTTCTATTTTTTTCACATGTATAACAATAATTGCATTACATTAAATACATACGTAATTATGTATTTGATTGTTTCCTTAATGTGCCCTTGGAGGAAGAATATTTACTGACCTAATATGCCCACATATTTTAAGATAAATGATACATACTCAAAATGGTCCTCTAGAAAGAGTTTTTCAACTGATTTTTGCAAAGTAGTGTTAGGGAGCTCTGTACACTAGACCGTAGCCAATACTGAGCAGAAATTGTTTTTTTTCTGTTTGATAGTCAAAAATGGAACCTCTCTATTCTTTTCATTTTTTTTTCCCTCTAGTAACTTGGAAGGATAAGCATTTCCTTACAAGTTTACTTGCCATAATATGTCAGCAATCTGTATGTCGCTTTTGTTCTGCTTCCTCATGCTTTCTTCTAAGAGAAGTATTTGCAAACTAGAAATTGTATGGATTCTCCTTTTTTCTTCTCTTGATGTACATATAGTTCTTACTAGAATCTTTTTATTGAATCTTAAGATGAAGGATGTGGCTGTACATATCCCTTAGAAAAATTTCTGGGGTTGCTGTGGGGCTGCACCTGAGATATATATTGAAAGATAATTGAGAGTTGGCTGAGCTTTGGTGTGGGGGAGGGGAAGAGAAGTCGGGGTGCAGGGGGGCGGGGAGGAGGAGGTGAGGATGTTAGGTTAATACGTGAAAGTCAGTCGCTTTACTATACGCCAGCAATAAACAAGTAAAATTTGAATTTAAGAACAATACTATTTACACTAGCCCCTAAGAAATGAAATACTTATGTATAAATCTATCAAAACGTGTGTAAGATCAATACGAGGAAAACTACCAAGCTCTGGTGAAAGAAATCAAAGAACTAAACGAAGTGGAGAATCAGTCTGTGTTCATGGTTTGGAAGACTCGGTGCAGTTAAGACATTCTTTCTTTACAACTTGATCTAACTCAGTGCAATTACAGTTAAAATTCCAGCACGTTATTTTATGAATATCAACAAATTGATTCTAATTTTTATATAGAAAGGCAAAAGACCCAGAATAAACAACACAGAGAAGAACAAAGTTGGAGAACTGATACCTCAACTTCGAAACTTACTATAAAACTACAGTAATCAAGACAGTATGATATTGACAAAAAAAAAAAAAAACAGACACATAGATCAATGAAATAGAATAGAGAGCCCAGAAAGCGATCCACATAAATATAGTCCACTGATCTTTGACAAAGGAGCAAAGGCATTACAATTCAGAAAAGATAGGCTTTTCAACAAATGGTGCTGAGAAAACTGGACAAACAATGAATCTAGAGACAGACTTTACACCCTTCAAAAAGTAACTCAGCATGGATCACAGACTTAAATGTAAAATGCAAAACTTTAAAACTCCTGGAAGATAAACATAGGAGAAAACCTAGTTGACCTTGGATATGGCAATGTCCTTTTAGATACATTACTCAAGGCATAAACCATGAAATATATTGAAATCAAAATTAAAAACTTCAGTTTTTCAAAGGGCAATATTAAGAGAGTAAGAAGATAAGCCGCAGGCTTGGAGAGAGTACTTGCAAAAGATGTATGTGCTAAGGGATGAAATATATGAAGAATTCTTAAAACTCAACAATAAAGAAAAAAAACCCGATTAAAAAATGAGCCAAAAATCTTAACAGTCGTCTTACCAAAGAAGATATATGGATGGCAAATAAACACACGAAAAGATGTTCCATGTCATAATGGAAGTGCAAATTAAAATAACTATACACCTATTAGAGATATAATGAGATATAACTATACACCTATTAGAATGGCCAAAACCTGGAACACTGAAAACACCAAATGCTAGCAAGGTTGTGGAATGATGGGAACTCTCATTCATTGTTGGGGGAATGCACAACGATACACCCGTTTTGAAAGAGTTAGATGGTTTTTCACAAAACTAAACATATTATTGATGTGCTTGCTCCTTCATATTTAGCCAAAGAAGCTGAACCTGTACAGGTATGTTTATAGCAGCTTTATTTATAATTAAAAATTTCAAAGCAACCAAGATGTCTTTCAGTAGATGAACGGATAAATAAACTGTGATACATCAGACAATAGATTATTATTCAATGCTAAAATGAAATGAGCTATCAAACCATGAATAGACATGGAAGAAATTCAAATGCATATCATTAAGTGAAAGAAGCCAATTTGAAAAGACTACATATTGTATAATTTAAACTAAAGGGCATTCTAGAAAAGACAAAATTACGGAGACAGTAAGACAATCTGGTCACCAGTCACTGGGGGTGAGGGGGATGAGTAGGCAAAGCACAGAGAATTTTCAGGGCATTGAAACTATCTTTATGATACTTTCATGGTGGATACATGTCATTATACATTTGTCCAAACCCATAGAATGTGCAACACCAAGAGCGAACCCTGAGGTGAACTATGGACTCTGGGTGATAAGGATGTGGTAACATAGGGGCTCATCAATTATAACAAATATCCATTCTGGTGGGTGACATTGATAATGGGAGAGGCTTGCAAATGTGGAGGCAGGGTGTATAAGGGAAATGTCTGCACTTTTCTCTCAGTTTTGCTGTGAACGTAAAACTTCTCTAAAAATATAAATTCTTAAGATACAAAAAAAGATGACCTGCGTGTTTTTCCATCATGGTGGAAGCTCTCAGAAAAGTTTGCTGGTATGATCTCACCTGGTCTTAAAGGAAAGGGGATCTTTAAGATGCCAAACTTGGACTGGACTAGTGCCACCATGAGCCGGCCTAGGGTGATATAGCCACAAAGAGATGATGAAACCTCAGAAACAGGAGTTGGGGGCAAAAAGGTTCAGCCGCCGCTCTCCACAATGTCATTCTCTTCCCCCGTCAACTAACACATTTCCAAACCATTTAATTTTGAGACCTTTCTTCATTAAACCATTCATTCACCCATCTCAGATTCAGCACATTGTCAGTAAATACGTAAAATACACTAGGCATTAACACACTCAACAAGCATCCATTGATTATCATTATGTGTCATGTACAGCGGTGACCAAGACGATTTTCTCTCCTTCCAGGTGCATTTGCTCTAGCAAAGTTCTGTGCGCATCAAAAATATAAGTGACGTCATACTGAATACAGTTATGAGAACTGCAACTAAAGCGATGTGGAAGTTTGTAGAAGAATGATGTTTTTCGTGATTGTAGAAATAAGCGGAAAATAATTAAGAAGAAAGAGGTGAATTTTATTCAAAGATGAATAAGCAAGTGAGATACAGGGGGCAGAGAATGTTGACAAGTGGCACAGAAACAGGAGGTTGGAAGAGGACTTAGGAGTGGGCACGTGGTCCTGATCGACTAGGCGATGCTGTTCAGTATAGACAAAGAGTAAGAAGAATGAGGTTGACGGATCACATTACAGAGGGATAAAATCATGGTGCCTAGAACCCTAAGAAAACAAGGGAAAACATGAGTAGTGAAGGTCAGGATCAAGGTGAAAACATTCTTAATTAGAGCTCCGTTGGATACCTGAAGGCTAAAAGGGATATGTGAAAATGACCATTTTCGATGTACAGTGAACCCACAGAAAGCATTATCACAAGAGATCGTTTCTGAAATTGAAACTATTAAGTACAAAGAAGATAATCCCCACTTATGTGGAAGTGGCAAGAAAATAAGTACAATTGGGCTGATAGGGATATTTATTTCCATACTTACATGTTATGTTAACAGTTCTTGAAATGTGATGTGTAAAGAAATGAATAGAATCTGATTGAAATAGAAAATTGGCAATGCAGAGGGAAGAATGGATAGTATTGTAAATAATGTAATTTCAAAAGTTCAAGGAACCTTATTTATGCATCTTCCATCCCCTCCACTACCCACTACACCATTAGATATATTTTCAATAAAAAATAACAACTTGAGAGAGTAATCGAGTTAATATTAAAGAGAAGTGCTTCAAGCTGTTAAGAAAGGCACTCTACAATGCTAACCTATTATTACTAATAATCGCAATAATAATGAAAAAGAACTGCACAGGTAGGGAACCTGCACCTTGCCTTTAAAAGGGAGGGGAAAGGGAAGAGCTGGTGTATTATTGTTGTCTATGGCATACGGGGTATGGAAGCAGATTCTGGCAGGGGCCAAGAGTTCCCAGTAGCTGAAATTCACTTCTTGCATCTTTAGATAGAGAATCATCAGATAACAGTTCACAAAAAGTAGTGCGGAGAACCCAAATGCCCACTCAGTAAGACATCTCAGCATTGTGCGGGGACTCAACTGTCATTTTAAGACACTGCCATTGTGATCATGGGCCACACTTGGTCCTCACCTACGCCACCCGTCTGCTGGCTAGTCACTGGATTGGAGCAAGAGAGTGAGCCGATTCCTTTCTTATTCAAAGCACGAGCAGTGTGCCGTTTATCATTTAGTGTTTAATGTGTGTTCTAGAGAAATTGTTCCAGTAGAAAGTGATAAGAAAGAGGAGGAAGAAGCAGCTCCTGGAGACCACGAGTTATGGAGAGCAAGCGAAGAGGGCAGCCGGTGAAGACGTTGGATCCGAAGGCATGCGGTTACTACGTCTGAGAATGCTGTGACGAGACTTGACTCACCCGGGCTGGAAAAATAAACTAGACTACGAACTTTTCTGAGCACAGATTTGTTTTCTGAATACACATAAAGTCTGGCACGAAGATGCTTGTTTAGTTCGGCTTCCTTTTCATAACTGCCTCGATTTCATTTGTACTGTGAGCTAGACAGAGCTACTCAGACACGGGCCCTGGAGAATATCGTTGTCCAGTCTGTGCGACATCTGATTTTCTTCTATTATTTACTTGATCAGCCACTGGAAATGCCCGTTTCTGTGTTCCTCTCTGCCCATTAGACTTCGTATTCTTTGAAAGCAGAAATGTGTTTATTCATGACGTTTAGCACAGTGTCCAGCATGAAGAAGATAAAAGCAAACATTTAAGGGGAGAATGTGAAGGGGAAGAGGGCTGCTTGTCCATAGCCCATGTCTACGATCAGATCCACGTGTCCAGTCGCCTGTATGGCACTGCAGTTGGTTGGCACTTTGGGAACCCTATGTATGAATCTCACGGCTCTTAGACATGCCACATTATGGCCAGCAAGTGAGTACGTGTGTGTCACCAGGGAGAGAAGGGAGGCACGGGCCTTCCCATCAGCTCCATGTGGTGGCTGGAGGATTCTGAATTACCAAGTGTTACTTACCGGATGAGTGCATATGCTATGGCCAGAGCGAACCAGCAGACCGTGATGACCCTTGAGTTTGAGAACTTGGATTAGGGTTTAACCCTATTTCAATACGAGTCATCTCCACCTGTCTGCCATTGTAGAGAGTCAAGGATCTGACATGTGTTTTCTAAGAGAGTTAGATGTTCTTTATGCCAACTCATCATCCACCAAGGCTGGAGGCAAGACATATACTGACGAAAAGTGGTGCGACTGTGACCTGGCCCGATCCATAGCTGTTGATTGGCATTCTAGCACAGGCTTGAAATTCGCCTGCAGTACCTACATCCAGCCCCTGCACAGACAAGGTCAGCGATGGCTACATCTTCTCAGGGATGCTTTATTGTGAAGACCCTCCTCTATGGAAACTCTTTCGGCAAAACTTGGACTTGACAGTGCTTCATTATAAGATGTTATTTCTCTTGGATTTTCTTTGCCTTCGGGTGCACGAGACAGAAGAGTCTGAAGCCCAACTACTGTTGCAAATACTGACTTTTATCTCACACAGGAGAATCTCAGGCTCCACAGAACTCTAACTTAGAGAAAGGAAAAGGGAGAGTGTTGGATGAAGAGATACTTTGAAACCAAGGAAAGGAAGAAGTACCTTCCGAGCAGAGATACTCCCAGCTGAGGAGGAAGATGTCTTAACTCTGTCCTATCCCAAGAGGCCATGGAGGCCCTTCTGTCCTTCATATAATATATTGCTCCCTTTAACTATTCAACTAATATCTTGAGTGCCTACTGTATACTATGACCATTGCCTTTCACCTCTCCTTAAAGAACAATAAATTGCCCCGTCTCCCAGATATTCTATACATAGGAGTATTTCTTCTTCACTTTGCTTCATCTAGCCTGAAGTTTGAGGTATATTTTGGGGGAAAGAGGGGAAAAAGAGAGAGAGGAGACAGAGAAGAGAGAAAAAAGACGAAAGAAAGAATGCATGAACAAGTAAACCGTCAGCTACTTTCTACTCTTATTCTGATCTTTCATAGACTGAAAATATTCAATCATTATTTATCCATATTTTTAATAAAAGATTTTATTGAGTGCATATTATGAACACACACGGCCCAAAGGGATGGGATTACGGAAAAGAGCTTTACTAGCATGACCTTCCATTCTGCAAGGGGGACACACACATCAATAAGTAAACAATAATCAGGGTTGTCAGGGCTGGTTTCTCTGGAAAGGAAGTTTCCACTGTCTTGCCTTCAATGATGTAGTCCTGCTTAAACCCGATCATTCGCTTGATTCTTTCTAGAGAATGCTTTGTTTTCGCTAAGCAAAAGACTCAAGTACAAGAAGTAAAAACAAATAAACACACTAGCTCTGTTGTGAGTTGCATTTAGGTACCTGCAAGTGACTTAGCTCTGATAATTAGGGCACAATCTATGTGACCCACTGGTCATGCCTCCAAAGGGAAGAAGTATTCTCTTCTTGCAATCTGGAATGTGGGCATCATGATGCATCGTTTTGGGTTGCATGCATGAGAGTACAACCCTAAGATAGAAGGAGACTGGTCCCCTGACAGGAAGCAGCGTGTCATCTTTCTCCTGTACAATTGTATGTGAGAGAAATAGTTTCTTGTTTAAGCCACTGGTATTTTGAATTTCCAATATGCAGCTGAACATACCCTAACTAACTTATATATGTGTGTTCTGTGTGACTCCATGACACTCTTTTCAGTATTTATGAAGTCATGAACTATTCGAGGTAAAGAAGACCCTACTAGTTCACGCTTTTCAGCAAATGGATGCAGAAGTTGCGCATTTGGAAGCATCATCTCCATAATGATTATGCAGAATCAGTTTCCTCTCTTGACATCCACCTACGTTTCGTTTTATATAATTTCCTGCCAACTCTGCATGCACAAGTTATCCATTTGCATACGCCACTCCTTTCCTTCACATCAATAGGCTGTGTGTGTCTGAAATAATTTTGATCATCAAAATCGCCCCTAAACACCCTTGAGCATCTTAGATATGTTGACCAAGGAAGTTTGCTAAATCTAAAAGCGTGGTGAGCTAAGATTTATCTTTGACTCTTCTCTCATCCAACATCAAATCCATTAGCAGGTCCTCTTAGATATGCCCTCAAATATATTTTGAATCCACCTTCTTCTCCCCGTCTACACCACTGCCATTCTCATTTAGGCCACCAGTCTCTCCAACGGGGACAACTACAGGTGTGTCCTCCGTGATCCACCTGCGCTCCTGTTCTATCCCTTTACAGTGCTTTCCACCAAGTCGTGAGAATAATCTGAAGGTAATTTAAATTTTATTCTGTAACTTACCTGCTTAAAACCCTCCATTGGTTTTTCATTATATTTGTTACGTGACCCAAGGCCCTGGTCACGACCGATAAAGCCTGTGTGATCTTGCCCCTGCCCGGCTCTCAACGTCACCCCA
>NW_011888943.1:1623044-1645103 GCF_000151845.1 Pteropus vampyrus | reverse complement strand
GAATGTGGGCATCATGATGCATCGTTTTGGGTTGCATGCATGAGAGTACAACCCTAAGATAGAAGGAGACTGGTCCCCTGACAGGAAGCAGCGTGTCATCTTTCTCCTGTACAATTGTATGTGAGAGAAATAGTTTCTTGTTTAAGCCACTGGTATTTTGAATTTCCAATATGCAGCTGAACATACCCTAACTAACTTATATATGTGTGTTCTGTGTGACTCCATGACACTCTTTTCAGTATTTATGAAGTCATGAACTATTCGAGGTAAAGAAGACCCTACTAGTTCACGCTTTTCAGCAAATGGATGCAGAAGTTGCGCATTTGGAAGCATCATCTCCATAATGATTATGCAGAATCAGTTTCCTCTCTTGACATCCACCTACGTTTCGTTTTATATAATTTCCTGCCAACTCTGCATGCACAAGTTATCCATTTGCATACGCCACTCCTTTCCTTCACATCAATAGGCTGTGTGTGTCTGAAATAATTTTGATCATCAAAATCGCCCCTAAACACCCTTGAGCATCTTAGATATGTTGACCAAGGAAGTTTGCTAAATCTAAAAGCGTGGTGAGCTAAGATTTATCTTTGACTCTTCTCTCATCCAACATCAAATCCATTAGCAGGTCCTCTTAGATATGCCCTCAAATATATTTTGAATCCACCTTCTTCTCCCCGTCTACACCACTGCCATTCTCATTTAGGCCACCAGTCTCTCCAACGGGGACAACTACAGGTGTGTCCTCCGTGATCCACCTGCGCTCCTGTTCTATCCCTTTACAGTGCTTTCCACCAAGTCGTGAGAATAATCTGAAGGTAATTTAAATTTTATTCTGTAACTTACCTGCTTAAAACCCTCCATTGGTTTTTCATTATATTTGTTACGTGACCCAAGGCCCTGGTCACGACCGATAAAGCCTGTGTGATCTTGCCCCTGCCCGGCTCTCAACGTCACCCCACGCCACTTACTCTTTAGAGCATTCTGCTCCAACCATACTGGGTGTCTGACCCTCTCTCGAGATTTCCAAGTTCATCGCCATCTTATAGACTTTGAATTTGCTCTAATTTTCTCTGATCGTAAATCTTTTTTCTTAGGTCATCACATGGCTGCCTCTTTCTCTTTCAGAGCACAGCTATTCTAGAAAAGCCTTCACTGACCAAGGTCCCTCCCGATCAATCACGATCACATTTCTTGATTGATTTCTTCTTAGTAATGATAACGGTCATTTATATGTGCATTGTCTCTGCTGACTAGAATATGGTATCTTTGGAAGTGTGGTCATGAGCATCTTGTTCTTCTCTATAATCCTCAGTATCCAGAAGAGCCCCCCTAACAGAGTAGGTACCCCACACATCACATATGCATTGAATTTTGAACACAAAATAATTAAAGAATAGTAACCTGCGACAGATGAGCACTGTCGGATCCTTAACTCCGAGAGAATTTCTCCTATGTTACTTGCTGGCTAATAACAGCAAACAATAGACCTAGCCCAACAAAAAGCAAGAGAAAAAAACAAATGAACAACTGAAAATATCTTAGCTCACTCTACTGCAAAAAAAAGTATGCAAATGAAATTAACAAGTAAACACAAAAGATAGATAATTACTGATTTTATCCGATTTAATTACTGTTTGCTCTTCTTGCTGCAAGAGCTGGGTGTTTCCTGGACTGGGGCCGTACCACCAGCTTGCTTCTCTCAGGCAATCCATTTTGCTGTTTCTTCCATCCAGAGTAATGCTCTCCCCAGAATTCTACCACCACAGGCTTCTGGTAGAAATATCTGTGACACGCAGAGCGACAATTACAGCCATTCGTCTCCCAACGGTAAGAACGCCTGTCTTCTCACAGGGGCCCCCAATGCTTCCAAGACAGTATGTTTCTTCCTGTCCAAAGACAGAAACGCGATCTCAGACACACAAGAGAAGCAGCGCCGATAAAGTCTATCCTCGTCGGCCTCACGGACAGCCTTATTCCTTGCCGACTGCAAACACGGTTTGAAGTCGTTGCTTCTGCCAAGCCGAAGTCTTCGAATGCAGAGGTCGAGTGATTGAAAGTTCCAGATTACAGGCAGAAGGAGATGAAGAGTTGTTTACAGCTCTTGCTCATCCACTAAAAGCCTCTGGCCAGAAACAGCTCTCTGTTTGAGAGAAAGTAAATTTCTTCCACGGATGAAAATAAATGTGTTTTGAGGGACATCTAAGCAGGCCTTGTGGCGGGGGCATGGCTTGCAGACCCGTTGAAGGCATGAGGGAGGTGGGGGTGATAACTAGCAGTCATTCTTCAAACCAGGGAGGTCCCTGGCCAACAATGACCGAAGCTGGGAGCAGAGAGATGGAGCTGTTTGTCTCAGAGTGAGCTGGGATTAGTTATACCTCTGCAGGAACAAACCTCTCTTGGTGAGTTTGGCTCTAACGGATCATCGTATCGCATTGGATGTAAGGGCCCTGTTTTACCGGACGTGTTGAACGACTGGACCACAAACCATTAGAACTGGAGGTGCCCGGACTCTGGCTGACTATCCAACAACAGAAGGACCTTAGTTTGGTTACTGAGATCTCTTTATCCTGGATTGTCTTCAGTATCAAGATGTTCTTGAATCACGACTTCAAGTAAGAAGACAAAACAAGAATGAATTTCCTCTGTTCTGTATTTCTCTGTTTCTCAACATTCAACGTATACACACGCATTCATACATTCAGTCATTAGAAATTATGGCTTTCTGTCTGTCTGCCAGATATGTGTTAGGTAATAGTTATGCTTGGTTTCTAGAGCGATTCAATGGTGTGGTCCATGATCGAGATGGAATGTGGTGAGTCCTACAGTACAGGTCAACATCAAGGCCGGGAAGCCCAGATGCAGGAGTGATGTGCTGCACTCAGGAGTTTTGGGGAGGACTCGACAAGGGCGGGGACCATAATGGTTAAGTAGAAAGAGATTTCCGGTCTAGGTTGGGATGGGGGGATCGAACAAGTGATTTCCAAAACAAATAAACAGAAATTAAACAGAAATACCTCTAGAGCTTATTAGCTCTGGGGCCGGACTCGTGGGCAGTTGAAGAATGTAATGTAATTTATAAATGCCCACAAACAAATGGATTTTTTAATGCAGTTCCAAGGAGATCGCAGAAGACCCTATAGCAGGTGCAGGTTAATAATCTAAGAAAACTTTTATCTAGATTCCTTTCGTTCACTGTCACCTTTAAAGCAGTATTTTTCAAAGTAAAGGCTGTGGGCCAAGCGCTTTAGAAACACCTGAGATGTTTGCGTAACGTGCAGACTCCTGAGGCCCATCTCGGACTGTAAAATAGTCGCTCTAGTGGGGGTCCAGGACTCTGCATTTTAACAACTGCATTTGTGTGATTCTCTGTGTGAGTTTTTTTTTTTTTACTTTTATTAATATTTATTAATGCTGAATTTACTCCCAGGCCATAAGCTTTTGTTTCTTCCATTTCTTCTGGGATACCTTTTTCTTCCGCGCACACCCCTCTTGCGGAGTAGGGACCATCTGCTCTTTCTCAGCAAGATGGTGTCAGTGTGGCGGGGGTTCAGCGGGGGTTCCTCCACCCTGAGCTCGTGAGCTCTGTGTGGCCTCCCGGGGGCTCGACGACTAGAGTCCCCATCTAAACCCCTGAGTCGATGTTCCTCTCTGCATTCCTGAGCACGAGCAGCAAAGGTTCAGCCCTCTTTTCGGGCCGGCGACCCTGCATCCAGCCCCACTGTGCCTACCTTGTTCCCATGGCTTTGTCTCATTTGCCCAGGAAAATCGCAAATCCCTGGAGCTGTTGGCTCCTAGTGTCCCGTCTTGTGTCCCACAGATGGTTGGGCACATGCAATGTGCTTTCTAAGTGCTTATCAGTCGGTCCTAGAATCGGTGTGTTTTCTTCCTGTTTCTTTAACATGGCCGTCTAGCCTCACTGCCGTTCCATCAAGATCCAAATGGTTTTCGTTTGTCGTTCGCCGCGTCTCGTTTCAGGCTGACCTTGTACACTCCTGTGTCTACATCATCCGGTCTGTTTTATTAGGAAAGGTGTTGTTAGATGTATCCGCAGCTTCGCCTCCCCCTCCCTGACCTCCCCACGGTTCTTTCACTGAATGCACTTTGTGTTGAGCAAACAGACTCTAATCTGCACATCTTGCTCCGAGCTCCGACAGAGCTGCCAGGTGAGCATCCCTATGCCAGCCGGGAACAGCTGTTCAAGTGGGCCAGAGCAGCGGGCAGCGATTGTGTGTGCGGCTCTCTTGTCTGCTGGGCCTTGGGTCCAGCTCGCTCCTGGAGGAAGCTGGAATGCAAATGTTTGCCTTGCCTGCTGGAAGTCCTAGAAGCGGCTGCCTGCTGATCGATGATAATTGCATAATCACACAGAACGTTCCAGCGCTGCCAAGCATGAGCGAGACCCTACGAGCTCCCCCGGGCAGGCCCTTGCTGGTTGGCCAAGTCCTTATCTCCCAGCCTGCAGGCGACAAAGAGAGCAAGGGCCGGAACGTGCCCGACCCAGAGGTGTCCAGTACGACCCCAACGGGTTCAACACGTGGAGGCGGCAGCTTGGTGCTTTCCACTTGCAAAGTTACTAAGAAAACTACATACATAGGTTCAACGCAGACATGGTACCTATGTACTGAAACACCCAGATAGGCTATGTTGGTATTTTTATGTTTTATGGATAAAAATGGAATCTGTTATGGAGCTTGTAGAACGGGCTTCTAGAAACATTTCTTAAAGAAATTTCTTCTTCTAGGGGAGCCAGATTCTGAGCAAGCTACCATACTCATGTCCATTACTTTCTCGTAGGATTTGGCTCACTGCCGTGGGAAAAAAAAAAAAAAAAGTATATGGTTTTTTGAAATTAAAACGGCCTAGCAAAGCAGTTAAAAATGGCAACATTAAATGGAAGATTAGCCAAGTGCAATCTTTTGCATTAATATTTCTCAAATCGCTCTATTTCAATCATTTTTATTGCCACCAGTTTCGTAGAAACCCTCACCTTTTCCATCACGGTCCGCTTCACTGGATCCTCCCCAGTCACTTCGCCTGCTGTGCTCACCTGGCAGAGGTTCTCACAGCCGCGGCAGGTCAAGTTTTCCTTCTCATTAACAATCTCAGGTGGCCTCAGGTGGAAGATGTCCAAATGCTCTGTTACGGACTAGAGGGTCTGGCATACGTCTCCACTTTCTCTAAACGCAGATAAGCCTATTCAGCAAAGGGTCGTACAAGCTTCAACATGGTCAGGTTTCTTCCTGCATCTCCGTGTACAGGGAATGCTTCGTTCTTTATCCCTCACTCTGTCTGCCCGATCTTGGGCATGACCTTTACCACAGTCAGGGGAATGCTTCGTTCTTTACCCCTCACTCTGTCTGCCCGATCTTGGGCATGACCTTTACCACAGTCAGTTCTGCAGAATGTTAGTCATGAAAGATATTTACTGGAGCCCTTAAAAAATTGATCATAGAAATCTGCAGCCATGTCACCCTGAACAAGCCCAATCCCGTCTGATCTCGGAAGCTAAGCAGGGTCAGGCCTGGTTAGTACTTGGATGGGAGACCACCTAGGAAGACCAGGTGCCGTGGGCAAAAAAAAAAAATTTAAATAATAATTTTAAAAAGGGATTATAAATTGACAAGGTCCTTGCAATCTGTGAGGTCAACCAAGGGTCGCCTCACCTAAAAAAAAAAAAAAAATTGGTCAAGAAATTTGAGAAATTGGTGGGGAAAACCAAAGCCCACTATCACACTAGCGTCGCTAAGATATCCTATTTAAAAAAGAAAGCAGTTTTGCTCATTTAGCCAATCATTTCCCAGCCATAGCTGAACTCAGAACACATGGTTTTGGACCCACGCCTCACTTAGTGTTTCATGGGCCAATGATCTGGAAAATGTACTTTTAAAGCTCTTTGCACCTCGCTCTTCTTTTGGGCTCTCCCACGCCCGTAAGAATTCTTCTGCTTCACTGACGCACACACTCGCCGCTCTCCGCACGGTGCTCTAAGACTATCTCTGTGACCTTGGGCAAGTTACCAGTCAGTTTCATTTACAATGTATAAAAACCAAATTCAGATGAGTTTAAGCAGATGGGGGAGATTTCATAGCTCGAATTATTGGCAACTACAGCAGTGGCTGATCCTCTTGGTTGAAGCTCAGTGGTTCTTGGCAAAGGGCGATTTTCCCTCTTCCCATCTCACGCCCCCACCCCTACATTCAGGACAAATTGGACGATGTCTGAAGACATTTTTGTTGTCACAACTGCAGGAAACGGAGTACGACTGGCACCTAGCTCCAGATGGAGGTCAGCACAGGACAGTTCTACCCCATGAGGAAATATTAGGCACAAAATGTCAATGGCGCCAGAATTGAGAAACTCTGGTTCCAGCTCCAAATACTCCAAGTATTAGGAATTCTTTGGCATTCGTCTCTCATGTCTTCAGTCAAATCTTGATTTCATCTGTATCACCTTCACGTTCATATCGGATTCACTTCTATCTGGTTTTATGATCTGGTAGAAGTCTTCCTTACCATTTTCATCAGAACGCTGCAAGAGGATCCATTGAATTGGGCCAAATTTGGTCACATGTTTGATCGTTTTAAGATCACACCCACATAGGCCACGTCCCCATCTTTGGGGTGATGGTGTAAAACTTGAGGGGGTGAGCAAAGTGTGTTAGGCAAAAGCAATATTTATAACACTTTCTAGGAACGTGGCTCCTTCTTTTAAAATGGAAATGACAATTTATCTCATAAAATATCAATGTGAAGTTTATTTTGAATGCATGGAAAAGAGTCTGACAGAATATTTGAAACATGGGAGATGTTTAATAAACGGTAGACATGACTGGTAGATTTTTTAAATGTTTTTATTGTGTCAAGAACACTCAACATGAGATCTTCCCTCTTAGCAACATTTTTAAGTACACAAGATGGTATTGTTTATTGTAGGCACAATGTGATACAGCAGATCCATAAACTTAATTCATCTCGCATAACAAAACTCAATGTTCTTTGAACAGCAACTTCCCATTTACCCCTCCCCGCAGTCTTGGTAGCCACCATTTTTCTCTCTGTTTCTGTAAGTTTGACTATTTTAAATACCATATAAGTAGAATCATACAATATTTTCCTTCTGTGTCTGGTTTATTTCACTTAGCATAATATTCATCTATGCTGTTGTCTATGGCAAGATTTCCTTCTTTTTTAAAAGGCTGAATAATATTTCATTATATATTATAAATAATATTATATATATATGTATCTCATATACCACATTTTCTTTATCCATTCATTCGTCAATGGACATTTAGGTTGTTTAGGCTGTTTCTGTATCTCTATTGTGAATAACACTGTGATTACCATAAGCATGTGTACATTTTTTATTTTTTTTTTTGAGATTTTGATTCAGTTCTCTTGAACGTATACTCAGAAGCAGGATTACCAGACTGTATGGTAGTTCTATTGTTAAGTTTTTGGGAAACCTTCATACAATTTTTTTCGTGGCTATACCATTTTCCATTTCCACCAACAAAGTACAAAAGTTTCAGTTTCTCTACATTCTCACCGACATGCGTTATGCTTCGGTTTTGCTTTGCTTTGAAACGGGCCGTTCTAACAGGTATGAGGTGATAGTTCATCGTGGTTTTGATTTATATTTCTTTGTTGATTAGTGGTGCTAAGCACCTTTTTATATACCTGTTGGCCATTTATATTTCTTCTTTGGAGAAATGTCTATTCAAGTCCTTTGCCCATTTTTTTTAAACGGTTATTTAATTTTTTTGCCAAGAGTCGTAGGAGTTCCTTACATATTTTGAGTATTAATTCTTTCAGATATCTGTTTTGCAAATATTTTCTCTCATTCCGTAGGTTGTCTTTTTACTCTGTTGATTGCTTCTCCCGTACTGTGCACAAGCTTTTTAGTTTGATGTAGTCCCACTCGTCTAATTTTGCTTTTGTTGCTTGTGCCTTTGACGTCGTAATTATTAGTAGCTATTTAATGATGATGCTGATTAAAAGACAGATAAAATAATATACTATCTGATATGAAAACAAAGTCAATATCATATGCAGTCCAGAAATCAGAATAGAAAACACATTATTTTACCTTTGGTTTTGATTTTTATTTTCAAATGTCAGCAATTGGGCTTTTAAATGTCTTGCTTATATAAGAACATCACAAGCTGATGAAATATATCTGGTAGTTGTCATCTCAGGAGTCCATTTAAAGTTGTGAAATGTACACAGTCTGAAATGTTTGGTGTCAAGGCAGCATTTAAATCCTTCGACCAATTAAGTCTAATTATTGAGCGAACAGTGATATTTTCTTCAACAACGTGAAGGTTATATTAAATTTATTTTTAAGTTACAAGGTGCACCTGCTAACTGTCAGTCAGTGAAATGTTTCTTTAAGAAGGTTTTTAGAAAAAACATAGAGATTAGAGATACTAACTTGAAGTCAGGCCTTTCTTATATTATGAGCATTATACTTGGATTATGCAAAAAAAAAAAAATTTTTGTTTTTTAACCAATAATGTGATAAGCCTAAAACATACTTTCTGAAACTCATAGCAAGGTCTAGTAAAGGTTTCAAGCACATGTGCATTAGAGGTAATTTACGAGTTTGGAATGCCAGAAATGTCTCATCAGTTGTTGAGTGACTGACAACCAATGTCACTATTCTCTCTAGCTATATTAAAAATACATAATATTTGACAAGAGTTTTTGTGGAGCAATCAGATAGATCAGCACCAGGCTACAGAGATCAGTGCAGGAAAAACCATGCAATGGCAGTCAACATAAAAACAAATCTTGGCGAATGTGAAAATCCCTGAGTAAATACACACAGGGAACAGTATATGAAGAATATTCCAAGCTTCATCTTCTGTGCTACAGAAATACATACGGGGAGCTAAACTCTTGCTCCCTGGGGTATGGATGAAGTGAGAGGTGGTGTGCCACGCGGAGACAAAGGTACCAGAAGTGGCCAGTAGTAACCACATTTTCTGATGATCGCTATAGAGAAAGCAGGTGCAATTTTATCGTCAGTTCTATTTTTTTTAATAAAGGCATGCGGCAAAGGATAAAGAATAATACAACAAGCGAAGGTTTGGACTCTACCATCCCACTTCATTCCCGACGTGGACCAAGTCCTCTTGGCTTGTCCTCTGCAATCACACCCTCTCCCTGCCAATGCGCTTCTCCTGACTCAACAAATCGTTTCCGAGATATATTGATGTTAATTATGTAGCTTTAATTAATACAATCTATGACTTCTTAAAAAAGTCTCATTAACATCTCTGTATCCCTAGTCTAGAAACCAGTCACTGTGCTAAGCCATTTTTACTTTTCCTAGTTTCTATAAACTTACAACAAGCTTGAGAAATTGAGATTTCTTTCTTATTTTCTTTTCTTGCACACCTGGGAAAAAAATGAGTCTTAAGAGAATGCAAATAACTTGCCAAGGCTATACTCCATAATACCAAGCAACATATCAAATGCAAATACTCAAAAATATACTCAATTTTGGAGGATAAGTATGTGCTGTTTCATTACCTATAAATGCACTATGTAAATGTTTTTATTTTTCTAGGAAATAAAAGAATTGATTTACTATCATTGAATATTAGAAATTTCCATGACACACATTGAATTTGGGGGGAGGTTTAAAGAGTCAGAAAGACTGTATTGTTGTTTGTTGCATATAAAAACTCCATTATAGCATTCTAACTACACAAAGTGAAGAGGAAAATAAAGAATATTTCTTGACTGATTCACCCTATGAAATGTTCAAACTGACTATCTACATGTAACTTTATGACACCTATGTATTCAAGCCCATAATTAAGTGGGATCATTTGTCATTTAAAAACATGTGTTTTATTTAACACCAAAGAACGTAATATAGCAATTCCTCCCATCCCCAAATATAGCCCATTATTAAACTTTGATGATGACGTCCTATGTTCATGTCAGTCACCGTTAACGACTCACATACATCTGAGTTGTGCGCGATAAAATGTTTTAAAGTCAATAAAGCCCATTTAAGAAATGATCAGTCGTGACAGCAAAATAAACACAAATGATTAATTCCTTGGAGGTTTAAATTTTGAAATTGTAATATATTTGTTTTGGTTTTATCAACGTTTTTTTCCTTCCCTTCTCATTCCTCAGAAAAGGAAATTTTAGGGTGGAGTTTGGGTACAAACGTCTACCACGCCAGATATTGATGTGGTGATACAGTCTCACTCCGGGCACCAAACCTGTGTTCATAATATGTCTATGCAGTTACATGTGCACCTGTGTAATTTTTACCATGTCCTCTGCCAGTTATCCATCTCCTTCCTATAGGTTCAACGAAATATATTTTCAAAGTGTATATGAATAAGTTACCTTTCTTTATAAAGTATAAATTTTAAAGATTGATTTTCACATTCAAATCAATACTTGATTTTATCTGAAGAAACTTTTTAAAAGTCACAGCAGTAAGGAAATTGATGACTTGAGTTAATTTTCCTGTAATGAAACTAAGCCCACCATAACCTTCAAGCAAAGTCCCCATCATCAAGGTCACAGTCCAGGGTACTAAATATAAATCAAACGATGAACACTAAGGAACTGGAGTCCTCTTATGTCCCTGCACCCAGTTCCTCTCCCTCTCGTATTCTTTGGTACCTACAATTTTATTATTTAATAATCTTTTTGTCAAAAAAGTGGGTTCCGACTGGCAATCTCTGGACTTTCAATGGTTGACAGAGGTGGTATCGGAGAACGGAGTTCTCAGCAAAGTGATAAACGTACTGAAATGTCTACACAGGGAGACTGTATTGTCAGAGTATCTGCACATCACCCATCTGAGAAAGCACTGTGGTCTTGGTAAGAAATGTGGACCGGAAGCACTTTACCTCTAGAACAGAAACATCTGACGGCCCGGGAGTTTGTCAGTTTTGTTCAGACTGCGTTCCTTGCACTGAGAACAATGCCAGCCACATCGCAAGTAATTGTAAATAATTGTGAAACGAATAAATCATTGAAATGTCCAAGCCAAATAATGCTCCATTCATAAAATAGAATACTATTCAGCTTGGTTCAAAAGTGAGAATTTTAATATGTTCATTACATTTATTAATATGGTTAGGTGCTCATGAAATATTAAGTGAAAAAGTCAATGACAAAAAGTATGTCTAATTTATTCCCATTTTGTGGTATGAAAAATATATAGCTTGAAGCATATGCAACAATTGTAGGTACACTAAGTGGCAGGATTGCAGACTGTTTTTGTTTTCTTATACTTAATTATACTTTATTATGTGCAATATTTATGATATACGAGTTTGGTTGTTAGTTTACAGAAGACATAATAAAGAGCAGAAAAAGTCCTTTCCTAATTCTAAATTCTGTATAACAAGGAGGTCTAAACACACAAGATTTCTGACGTGAGAGGAATTCATTGTTCTCTGAAAAAGCTGCCCAGATAATGCCCATGTTTCTAAAAATCATTAGCTCTATACCCAGTATTGTCCTGGAAATCATGGAACTCTATTAAAAAAAAAAAAAAAAGATTCAGAATCCCAAAGGTTGAAGTTTAAAATCTAATTTGGAAGATAAGACCTAAGCACAGGACACCATCAGAACAAGATGAAGCAATATGTAATGTTGCATAGTGTGCTGTGGACCTGCCTTAGGGTTTCATGGAGGAGAGGTGTTAGTCAAGGAATTAGTCCATTGGAGAAGTTGAGACTTGAGTTGAATGATCAGTCATGAGTAAGACCCAGATTAAAGGAGGATGAAAAAGGGCATCTCAAGGGGGGCGACCAAAGGCACGTAAAGAAAAGGCGAGAGGAGGTAGAAGGGATCGAAGATGCTAATCTCATTGGAACGAAGGGGTGTAAGGACCAACGGAGATGCTACTGACAACTTAGGAGGGATAATCTTTGTTAAGTAGGAATTTTCCAGGCATTAGCACAGATTTTTGTACCTTTGGCCCCCAGGACCAAATGGTAGGAGCCCCTGTTCTTAGCAAAGGCAATTTGACACAGGCCCAAGACCCCCTTCAAGACATTGGGCCCCCCAGTAATTTTTTCCCCATTTATTCTGTTTCTCCATGACCCTGAATAATACCCAGCCCTTATAGCCAGGACCACCCACATCCTCCCAAGCGTTCTCCAGAGGTGATACTGCCCCAGTCGGGAGCCGTTCTGGCTCTACGGTGTATCTTGTGATGTCTTGGTTTGGCTGTGTGTTCTCCCCCTTCCTACCTAATTCTATGTGGTTTCTCTACAAGCTGTGAGACGCACTGTGGGAGAGCAGACTCTTCGGTCAAACAGACTCGATTTGAATGTAAGCTCCTCCCATTGGTCGAGTGTATATTTTTAGGCAAGTTACTCTATCCAATTGTCAGTTTTTTCAACTGTAAAGTAGGGCTATTGGTGAATGAGTGTGTAATGCTTTGAACTGTGTTCTCCCAAAAGAGATGTGGTGGCTTGTGGACTAAGTCCTGAGGAGGAAGAGCCAGCCACATTGTGATCAGGAGGCCGGGCAGGGGAACAGCTTGAGCGCCAGCGGGGCCGGGAGCCGTGGAACTCGGGAAGACAGACAGAAGGCCGTTGCGATTTAAGTCCAGGGAGCAAATGGCATCAGAGCATGCGGTTCATTCAGGTAGTGAGGAGTCAGGTTATGAAAGACCTAGGAAGACATTTGACAGCAGTTGGATGTGATTCCTCGTGGGGGGAAAGGTAGTTGGATGGTTTTAAGGTAAAGGAAAAAGAGAAGAAGAGCCTGAGGAGAGAGAAAAAATATCAAGTTTCCAAGGAGAAGACTCTTTTCTAGGGAGATTTAAGCTTATAAATTGTTATCATTAAAATGTTTTTAAACCATTCAGTTGCCTGCATGGCTCTAACATACGTCGCTTATGGGAGTTGTAAAGCACAGTGGTTAAGAGAACGGGATCTGAAATCTGATGACTGGTATTAACCTCAGCTCTGTCACGTAAAGGAGCATGGCCTTGGGCAAGTTATTTAAACTTAAGCTTCACTTTCTAAGTCTCTAAAACAAGGCTTTACTGAAATATCCCATTAACGCAGAGCCTAGAACCTAATAATCACATTAAATATCAGTCAGTTTTATAATACCACGACCACCACCATCTTCAGCCTATTGGAATCTATCAAAGCAGAGAGCTTTGCACATCGTACTTGCAAGATCTAAGTTATCTGGGGGAATGTTGGGACTGTATTTAACTTTTCATCGTGGTTCTTCCCAATGCTGGACCGAGTCTTTTGCACATAGTAGGTTATCGATAAATATTTGTTAAATGGAGGAAAGGTAGAAGGAAGGTGCTCAGTAAGCACTGAATGTATCACTTAGCTGAACCCTCTACTTGTTGACTTTCTGTGATCTGTAGTTCACAGATGACATGCCCTTTCCTATTTATTCTCAATTAGACAGAAGTCTTTTAAAGACCCTTTGAATTAAACCATGATTTTTTTTTTGCATTAAATTTGAACATTTTAAGAGAATGAGAAGCCTTAGGGTGAAAGGGAGGCTATAGCTTGTCGTGTATGGATTTTATTCTGCTGAGGGAAACAATATATTTTGGTAGAACGTGTCTACTTATACAGAGCCGTGGCTGAGTTGAGTAAAATACCCAGACATATTTCATGTTATCTCTAAGTCAAGGCTTAGAAATGAAAGATGAAGGTTGCATTGTCAAACTCAGAATTTGGGAAGACATTCTGATACAAAATCTGTCTATGAGGAGAATTAATGTACCCAGAGCGAAGGAAACAACAAACGTTCTAAGATGTGTTTGGGAAAGAAAAGGCCATAAGTCAACATTGTCTTGCAAACATTAGGTATCCCTTAAAATGTGCTGAATAATCCTGACTTCGGAGTGTAGCAGTAGAAAAATGTAAAGAACTTGGTGACAAAGATAATAAATAATAGTATTAGATAGTGTTAAAACAAGTATGTTTTGGGGATGAGGTAATTCATATTCAGACTATTCCATGTCCAAGATATGGTTCCTTCCGCAATACGTTATGCTCTCTGAGATCTCAGATCTCACATCTCCACAAAGAACCTGACAAGACTTACCCTCGTGGGGCTGTTATCAGCACTGCACCCAAGGCTGCGTATAAGCAGGTAGTAATTATTCCATATACATTACTCATCGGTTCTGCTATTGTTATTGTTATTATTAAATATACACCAATTCGATTATAAACATTATGTTCCGCACAGAAGAGTGGGTAAGGAATTCCCAGTTCAACCATAAGAGAATAATAAGTAACATATGTCAGACTCATCCCCCTACTGAATAGGACCAACCATGTGATTTGGGGGCTGGAATTCTCTGTTCTACCCTTGTCCTTTAGGGGGGCGAGAGGGGCTGGAGGTTGAATCAGTTGCCAATGGCCATTGAGTTTATCTACCATGCCGATGGTATAAAACCTCCATAAAAACCCAATATAATGGAGTTTGGAGAGAGTCCAGGTTGGTGAACACACGAAGATTTGGGGAGAGTGGGAGGCTCCAGGAGAGGGCGTGAAAGTTTCGTATCCTTTCCCCACCTCTTGCACTGGGCATCTCTTCCCCCCTGGCTGTTCCTGAGGTTTATCTTTTCGTAATAAACTGGTAATCTAGTAAGTAAATGTTTCTCTGAGTTTTGTGAGCCCCTCTAGCAAGTGCATGGAACCCAAGGCTGGGGTCATTGGAACCTCCAATCTACAGCTGGTGGGTCAGAACCTCACCTGGACCGGCCACTGGTGTGTGAAGTGTGGTGGAGGCCAGCAGACTTGTAGGACCGAGCCCCTAATCTGGGGATCCTATGCTATCTCCGGGTAGGTAGTGTCAGAACTGAGTTGAATTGTAGGACATTCTGCCCATGTCCAGAGAATTGCTGAATATGGGGGGAGCCTCTTCGCTCTCACATGTTGAAATTCACAACTCCTTAGAATTACACACTGAAGATTTGTGCATTTCACCCTGTGTAAATATGCATCTAAAAGAAATGGATAGGAAAATATACCGAAGACGTTATTATTTAATTCCAAATAAAACATTTTATAGACAATCCTGAAATTCAGTAGTGTTATCCAAATAGAGGATGAGAGTTATGTTTAGAGTTATAGTTAATTTTGGATTTCAGATGTCTTTAGAATTCATGTATTCTGTTAAAAGGGCAAACTCTACACCCAAGGTTACTTATTATTCCCATTTGTCTTTGGCATGAAAATAAGAGCAGCCTTCTGTGAGAGTACATTCCATTTATTCTGTATTAACTATGTTCCCTATGGAAAGCTAAATAAAATATTTACAGCAGTGATGAGTTTAATAGACATTAATAGATATACTTTAACAAAATATTTAAGTAAATATTTACTCAAAAATATTACATACACATGAAAGACTCTTTCTCACCTAAATTTTTGTGATAACAAAGTTTACCCTTAAATATCTCAAAATGTTTTTTGTTAAGATGTGTTTATAATTATCACTCTACGGGCCTTGTGATAACTTCAGTGTTTCATTGCCCAATAATCCTATGAATTTGCAATTTTAGCCACTGCCCCTCATTTTGAAAATGAGGAAACTGAGGCCCCAAACCCCTAGGCTGTATGAAAAGTAAATCCATGACTTAGAGCTGGCCCTCAAAACCTACTTGTATGACCTAAGTGTTTACTCCAAGCTAAATGAGCTAATCGAATTCAGGAATGATTTAAATAGACACAGATTCTTGTTTTCCAAAGCATGCAAGCTGGGGATAAAGGAGGGGTGTGTTTCTGACTGGGTTAGTTTTATAAATTCAGAAGGATCTGTTTCAACTCTCTGAATAGGAGACTGTTAAGAAATGCCATATCATTGTGGCAAAAACTTTCTTACAATGCCAAATTCCTTTGTTTCACCCTCTCGAACCTTAAATGGACTAGTACATTTAATACTCACTGAAAGATGTTATGTAAAAATTTCTTAGAGTTTTTTTCCTTCTTACTAAAATGTCAGTACCTAAGTCTAACTAGCTCTGGATAAGCCGTTGTTTGCTAGAAGAATAATAGTAGCCACTGAGTGGCCTTCCCTCCGTCTTCCCTCTCTCAAGAAGAGGATTACGCCATTGTTTCCTCGAAATTCATCATCTAAAGTGATAAAGATGATGTTTTTATTTTTTTACAAAGTCGAGTAATTACAGGTGTATTGGTTTTCTGCGTTCCAGTTATGACCCTAACCAGTTTCTTGTGGCTTCATTCCTGAGAGGGTAGACTCCCCGCCCCCACCCCAAATGATGATAGAAAAAAGTTATATTAAAATACCAGAAAAGGCAGAATCAGTGTACTATTGATAGCACTCAACAAAAGAAAACAAGAAAGATTAAAAGGAAGACAACAAACGATGGTTAATCACGGAGCGTCTTACGAGCCTTACCTGCTCTGTCCTTGCTTCGGTGCTGGGAATCCATGTTACCAACTCAGGCCACAGGTAACTGTGGCTCAGTGAGGTGTCATCACCTGTGCAAAGCCCTCAGATGCTAAGAGGTGAAACTGGGATTTGAACATAAGTCATTTTGACCCCATATCCTATGTGTGTGCACGTCTAGCCATTTGATGTATTTTCTCAAAACTCACCTGTTCCTGTCCTTCATAAGCTTAAGGGTTACTGGCTATTAACCCGTTAACCTTTTATTTTTCCCCACAAAATATTTTTCTTCACAGAAAGGAGAATAAAATACACACCAAACAGCCAACGTTCTGGTTAGTCCTATGACGTTTTCGCCACAGCTTTGCCTTCTCGGCTTCCATTCAATGAGTTACAAATCCCTGCTGATAGAAGCTGTTACTGATGGATCCAACATCATACTTTAGCTGTTCACACTGGATTGTTGGACATCAAGATTCCGCTCTAGTTTCTGTCTTCCCCCGTCCACTTTCCCTGGGTGATCTCATTAATGTCCGTGGACTAAATGATTATGTGTATCGATGCTGCTTGTTTTCCAAGCTCACTCTCCAGCCCATTTGTCTTCCTTGTGCTCCAAACCCTTGAGTCCATCTATTTCTTCTTCATTCAGAAATTTCACTGGCATCTGGAATCCAGCAAGTCAAAAACTGAACTCAGTTACCTCTCTGCAAAATAAATATTATAAATTTGATGAAAAAAGTATAAAACTAAAATAAGGAAAGAAGGAGGGATGGAGGGAGGGAAGGAAAAAGGAATGGAGGAAAAGAGGGAGGGAGGGAGGGAGAGAGGGAGGACCATTTACCATCCTGTTTTTGACATTTCGACAAAGGCCACCATTAGCCATCCAGTGACCAACCAGACACGAGAACATCAATCTGACTATTTCTCATTTCATGCAGCCGGTTAATCACCAGGACCCGCTGACTTTACACTGTATATATTTCTCAAATATTCATCCTTTTTCCTATTGCTTTGTACAGTCTCTGGCATCTGTTCTCAGGACCCAGTCCACTAGCCTGTCCACAACTCCGATCCAGACTCCATGCTGGAAAAGGAAGTCAATATTCAAAAATAAAAATCCAAACATGCCACTTCCTGTCCCTGGTATGGTATAGGTTTAAGGCACCGACTGTGGAGCCGGTCTGCCTGGGTTTGTTGCTGACTCTGTCATTATGACCTTGGCAAAGTTATTTAACCTCTCTGCATCAATTTTCTTTTCTGTAAAATGGAGATAATAATAATGATACCTACCTCACGGGCTTGTTATGTGGTTAAATGACTTAATGCATCAAAAGCATACAATGTAAGCACTATATAAATATTTGTTGTTCTTATTTTTTCTTATTCTTGCTTAAACCCCTCAGTCAAACTCCATTACAGGGCTCAGTAGGTTCTTCGCGTTCTGGCCACCATGTACTCCACTGGTCGAATGGTTCCACATTCCCTCACTGCATAAGCTCCGGCCATAAAATTCTTTCACTGCTTCCAATGCATCATGCTTTCTTTTATCTCTGGCAATGCCTTCCGTCTGGAACTCACTTTCCTTACCATCTCTCCCCTCTTCTTTAAGGTCTCTGTGTAGATATGCCTTTCTCCTGGAAGACTTTCTTAAACTCCTAATCTGAGTTAGGTGGGTACCCTTTCCTCAGTGATGCTAAGACATCCCACAGTTGGTCTATTTTTACCACATTTCTACGGAACATGGAAACTGACCATATACATGTCTGTCTTCACCATGAAGTGTGTAAGCACTGTGAGGGTGAGATTGCTTTTTATACTCTCTGGTACAGACTAAGTTCTTAATACATATTTATTGAATTTGTTGAATGAATGCACTTTGTGCATTTCGTTGACTGCACATTGTTCACAGCCAGATATGTTCCTTACCATATCCAGTTTCTAGTGGAAAATGCATATTTTAAAAATTCTTTAATGCTAACGTTGGTAGTTTGGGGAATGGCAGAGGGTCGTGTCCCCCACTCACCCCAACAACCTGCTCTAGATTCCTAGACTCGTCACTGGCGAACTCGCCATAGTCATCATTTTGATTTGATTTTTCTCTCATTTTCACCGCTGAATCATTCTATTGATTTTCCCAAACTTAATAAAATTACTATATCTCATAACCATTATGATGTAGATTATCACTGTCACATGACTCAAGGATTACTGAAGAGTTATAATTTGAAGAGCTGTGATTTATCAGTGATAGCAGTTTATAGTTAAATTAACAGGAGAAATGTCACATTCCTCTCCAATTCATTTACCATTTCAAAGAAATTTCTACAGTCATAATCATTTGAATATTCTTCTAGTATATTAAAGCCACTTTTAACGTTTGCTTGAATCTTTTTTCTTGAGTCGCCAATGGTGATACAAACCCTGTACCATATTTTATTTGAAGGTGCAGGGAGAATTCTCCAAAGGTCTCAAACGTAATGAATTAAACTGTTAAAAAAAAAAAAAGTACCATAAGTACTTCTGCGTTACATTTTCTGAGTATATTTCCAAGATATTAAGTTGCTACAAATATTTTTTTGCTGAAACAAAAGAGATGAATAGAGTTAGATATGAACTGTTACAAAATACGATTTGATCAAGAAGAGGAAATTTTTAAATGCAAAAAAGATTGCCCTGCAGTCTCAATACGGTCTGCAAAACTAAGCGGTGACGAGAACTGTGGTAACTTTTCTAATCACGCCTCCCGGGTTTCTGTCGATTGAATGAACAAATTTACAAATAAAAGACCTGAAATCGCAAACCAGCTTTTCCATTCTTCTCTGCTGTCGCCGAGAGGCCCCGTTAATCCTTTACGTGCTGAGACTAGCCCCCAAAACGAGTCGGAATTTTCCAAGGAGAAATTTTATTTCAATTTTCTTCATTCAGTGTCTACCTCCTCCATGTCATCTGAATTCTAGTTTTATAAAATTCCTTTATATCTTTTCTATGACAATACACTGGTGATTTAATCTCCTTCTCTCCTTCCTTCCTTCCTTGCTTCCTTCCTTCCTTCCTTCCTTCCTTCCTTCCTTCCTTCCTTCCTTCCTTCCTACCTTTAGCAAAGCCTAGTACTGTGCTACCAATTTGTTTATGACCCTTAATTTCCCCTTAATGAATCATGGTTCATACCAGGAGAGCCTACGTGGGGTGACGTTTCTCTCCATCTGTTGTTTGTCATGTTAAATTTAGATCTCTCTGGCAGTGCCCAGATTCGATAATGATAGGTGAGGGTGTGTTATATACGTGCTAACAGAAAGGTATTTTATAATTCCTGCATGCAATGAGTAATTTTCATCCCAGTGTGATCTTTCCTGCTTGCGGTAAACCTTAACTACAAATGCTCAGCTGAAATTACTAACAAAATAACCTTTCAAGTGATGCCTTTTTTCTTTTCCTGGTATTATTGGAGGCACGGTGCCCAGTGTTTGTATGTATGTATGTAAATAAGGGAACTTATATTTAAAAATTATTTGCTTGTTCCATTTCTAGAGATACTACCACCATTTGTCTTGGGGTGGAATTGTTTCCATCACTTTATAGTACGGGGTGACAGTGGGCAGATTTGCATATGGAGCCCGGAGGCTTTGTGGGAGTGAAGAGATAATGCAGACCCCTGCTCTTTGGGTTTGCACGTTTTGAAACCACGTCTGGAGGACCTGGAGCTATGCCCGGGCCCCGCTGTCAGGAGAGGAAACGGTTTCCTAAACAGAGATAACCAAAATGAAAAGGAGAGTCAGGGCTGGTGTCGAGGACGCAACGCAACCCAGTAGTTTTCCCGTCAGGACGCGTGGCGGGTGAGTCGTGCGTGCTCCCTTCCTGACCCTGTTACTCGGGAACGGTGAATGCGGTGGAGAGAAAAAAAGTCTCCATTTGATCGATTTTACATCTCATGCCAGACTTGCTGGCCTTCCCGTTGGGGGAACGATGACGCACGGGGCAGCGGCCATGGAGAACCAAGTCTCGCCTTCCTTTCTATGGTCACCTATAGCGCGCGGAAGCTGCTAGATCGTGGGAGTGAGACCTGGAGAGGGAGCTTCTTGAAATCAGTGGGGTGAGAGCTCAGAGGCATTTAATCTGAGTGCGTAAGTGCATGGTGCCCCTTCTGCATAACTTAAGCTAGACAGCTGACACCACCCAGGGATATAATTTAGAAGGACTTTAATCATCGCCTTCTAATTGAGCGATCTGAGCCTAGATAGTGGTATTATTTTTGAGGCTGGAGGAAACAAAATCGACTTCTATTAAAGGACATTTATGACTTACCTCAAGTTGATTTAATGTTTGAACTCCTTGGCGTATAAAAGTGAGGTGGCAGGATGCGCGTGCTGGCTGCGTAGGTGCCACCGTGTCCAGGCTGAACCACGGGTCCGGGGGCCCCTTCTCTGGAGCACTGTGGTCAGGGGAGGGGGGTCACGGGAGAGATTCTCGCGTAGGGTTCGGAGGGCGAAGAGAAGCCACAGCACTTTGGATCACACACGTTGTGGCTCAGCTCCTGGCTCAGCTCATGGCCTGAGGCCGCGGCAGGGGCGGCCGGTGGTCCCCCTTCTCTGGTTTCTCGCCCACCTCCTCTGACCCCGGGGCCAGGCGCGCGTCCATAAGGAAGGGTCCAGCCTCCATAGTACTGTACTCGTTGTGGTCAGAGGCAGTAGGAATCAACATAGATTTCTCTCCATCCTCATAAGTTCCAGCTTGTTCTCTCCCACTTTACATCACTCTTGGAGGAACTTCTGCCCAGAAGACATCGGCTCCAGCCTCAGAAATGCAGACGACAGCCTTTGAGCGGCCACACGTCCAGCTCCACAAAGACTAAGGCCACGTCTGTAATAAATCCTCATGTAGATCCAACCCTTCGTTAGATAAAAAGGATCGAGACAAAACGTTTGAATCCGAATTCTAAAAAAACTAAAGCATTTCTGTCTCTCAAAAGAATGGAGGTGGAGCTTTCTTCGCTGGGTTTTTAGAAAGCTACCTCTTTCAAAACTCTGGTGCAAGTACAAGGCAGCTGGATTTGGGGTTTTTTGATTTTCCTCGGTTTTAAATCTCAAAGACTAGTGCTTGGAAATCATCAACGTGCATGTTACTTTAGCACCATCTTCATCAGGAAGTTGGCGTGAAAAGAAAGGATACATCTAAAAGGGTAAGAATGAATACGGGAACAGGTTGCTCACTTAGAAGATCATCCGAATACGTAGTAAGTCTGAGCTGCTTCTGGGTTAAGATATCTCTCCTTCCACTTCGTAAATCTACGCTTCATCATTAAATTCCTCCAAATGAACGAAAGCCATAACTGTAGTACAAACACATGTAGAGAACTGACTCATAAGAAATAGGTAAAAAATCATTCATTAAGGAATTTAGTTTTTAGTAAAGTTCTCATTAGTAATATATCATTCGGGGGTAAAAACAGTTTATTATAAGATAAATAAAGCAACTGGATGCCGGGAACTTGAGTACAAACAAAAATTCCAAGAATAGCCTTTGATGAGATCATTTCAACAAAAATCACCAGTCAATTAACGAAAGATTATATTAAAAATGTATATATATTTGTGGGTTTAATTTAACATATAGTTGCAAATACATATAACTTAATATATGTGAAAAACTACTTTAGTTTTTTATAAATTTT
>NW_011888943.1:1614835-1622678 GCF_000151845.1 Pteropus vampyrus | reverse complement strand
GCTTTTAACTCATCAACCACCTTCCACCAGCTAGAGTTATACTTACTCTTTTTGATTTTGTTTTTAAGTTATAATACATGTGGAAAGTTGGTTATTAAAGCAGATGAAGAGAGAGCCACGTAAGTAGTGACTCTCTACTTATCTACACCCAGGTGCAGGCTGGGAGTTAAATTTCACTGTTAGAGTTATTAGAAAAGATAGCCAGGGAAGAATAGTGAGACTCTGAGTCTTGGCCTCTGTGGATTTGACATTTAAAAAGTTGTTTCGGTAATTCATACAATTCTTCGGATAGTCACAGGGCGCCGAACCCAATCGCACTGCTTGCTAGCTGTGCGACCTTGGACATGTTTCCCTCTGTGCCTCAGTTTCCTCATCTTTAAAAATTAGAGTGTAATAGTATCTACTTCATAGTTACATTAAGGATCGGATGAGAAAACACACGAGATTTCTGGCTATCACGAGCGATATTTTAGCTGCTGTTATTACAATGAACTAATGCCCTTCACAGTTTATCCTCAAAAACTCTGCAAGGCGGCTGTGAATGAAAGAAAAGGAAAAGCCCAAATTCTGAAACGAATCGCCCGTCGTCACACTTGCAATGACAAGCAGAGGCTGTTCAGGGTCAGGATTGAAAGCTTGGGACTCTGTAACCAAATGGGCTGGACTCGACCCCAGCCCCGCTATTTATTGGCTGGGGGATTTCGAGTGAGTCCTCGGCCTCTCCATGCCTCAGGCCCCTCATCTGTGAAACGGGCTCCATCAGCTTGTCATGAGAAGGGTATGGAACGAGCCGATACTTGCAAAGTGCTGGGAACAGGGCCTGGTGCGCAGGAAGCGCCGCCTAAGCACTGTCCGTTATTCTCATTGTGCCCAGGTCTGACTCCTGAGTCCATCCTCTGCTCCCTGTAGTTATTTCATCCTTAGGACTTGGCCGCCCCTAAGAGCCACGTGAGTGGGCCTATTAAAAAGCGGGAATCCTTGGGGCTTGCCTTAGATGCTTGGATTCCGCAAGTCTAGCGTATGTCACAGGAGGGGATGTTTTTAATCATTCCGATGCTCCTCTCGCCAACCAGCCAGGTGTTTTTATGATCGGCAAGCATAGCAAACTCTATACCAGACATCCTCAAACTTAGGTGCTCGTGTGCAAATTATCTGTAGCCTTTTGGAAAGTTCACATGGATAAACTCCACCTATGGAGGGTATAATACAAATGAAGGATGGGCCCCTAGCACCTGCCTTTTTTCTTGTTTTGAATTCAGTAATCCCAATTGTCTTTGCCAGTGGACAGCACGTATCTACCCAACAGCATTCAGTATGTGCAATCTTCAGTGCGATTTGCAGGATCTGGCTGGGTTCTCAGAGTCACAGCCGACGTTCGGAAAATAATACCGACGTTAATCTGAACACAGTCAGTGCTTTACCACGTGGAGACTGTCTGGACTGTGCGAAACAGCGAGAGCGTTATGTGGCATCAGAAGCAAACCTGTGGATGGATCAGCTTGAGGATTCTGGAAATATCCCTTACATGATGGGGAAACTTGAGTAAAATCCTTAACCTTTCTGACTTCCCCTTCTGTTCTGCGTCCCCTCCATAAAGATCGTGAAGACTGGAAAAGAATAAGATCTAAAGATTGAAAAGATATGGGGGTGTATAACGCTCTGTCTAGAGTGTCCTCGCCTCAGTGGCATGATGTCCAAACAAGTGACCAAGTCTACCTTTATTCTGTTGGGCATAAGACCCTTTCATCCTGTAGTTGTGAACCTTAGCTTCTAGGAAAACTCTTGATGGAAAAATATTAGGACATCTTATTTATCACAGGATGGCACCCTATACCTGAGCCATGAAAATCAGGTAATTACCAAGACTGCCTTATGATGTCTTCAAAATAGTCAATGACAGAAACCCATTTTAAACAAGACACATACCCACCGTCACATACTTGGGAAGTCCAGGGGTTGGATCCAGGCAGTAAGGGTGTACTGTCCTGCCTCTCATACATGCCTCCACCATAAACCAAAATGCCTACACAATATCTTCGACTTAGTAAGTTCTCAATGAATAGTTATTGAGTGACAGTTTAATCTACTACACGGGTCTTCTGACATATTTTCTAAAGAGCATGAATATTTCAAATTCTGGATAAGATGTCTATCTAGATTTTTTTTTTAATACTTTACAAAATTGCTTTTCTTTCTTTTGTTAAAATATGTTCTGTTAAGCCCTGGGAATTTATTCTTCATTGGAGAAGTACTGGACAAAATAAAAAAATATATTCTCAGGCTTTCCAATCAGATACTTTAGACATTCCAAGCTCATTTTAAAGTGAAAACATTGAAGCTTTCAGAACTTGAAAATTAAGGTATTGTTGTTGGAACTCGAAGGTTACTGAAAGGTGGACATTTTTCTCTGCGTTCTTTCTCCTTCCATAGAGGTTGTTTATCATTCGAATGGGATAATTTGAGAACAATCATGAGCAGCATTTGCCCTAAAATTTGTCTCAAAATATCTAAAATTTTGAATTGTTATTTTATTAAAATTATACCCACTGGCAACCATTTCTTAAACACCGCCTTTTTATTCCAGGCCCACATTCTTTCATTTATCTGTTTATTCACTCATTCATTCATTCATACATACATTCATTTTTTTTTTTCTTTCAACAAGCATGCATTGATTAGCTGCTGGAGGTACAGAGTTGAATTTTGAAAAAAGCAACAAGAGACACCAGACCTCAAGCCTGCTGATGCAAACTTGATAAATCCAGCAAATATTCATTGAGCAGCCCCTGATTATCAAGCATTGTGCTCGGCTCTGAAGATATAGCTGTAAACGAGAAAGACAGAAGCTCTGTCCTTATAGAACTTAAAAGTAGCAAGACAGAAGACAAACACCTGGATAAACGAGTAAATGAACACAGTCAGTCAATTTCTATGAGAGTCGCGCATGGGGCAATGAGATCGAAATTGGTTATTTTCAATAGATGGGGTAGTTAGAGAAGATCTCTGAAAAGGTCACATGTGATCTGAGAACTGAAGGAACTAAAATATGGGGACGAGACGGCTATGTGAAAATCGGGGAAAGAATGTTCCAGGCTAAAAGAACAGTATCTGCAAAGACTCCGTTACATGAAGGTGGTATAGAAAGATGATGAGCCTTGATAGAGGTCAATAAAATGAGGTGGGGGAGGGGGAGGGTCATCCAGCTAAGGTCTGCCTTAAGACGTGGTATCACAATAGATGTTTACTAGATTACGACTATGATAGTAATGGCTGACTATAATATATCTCGTAACTATTTGTTGTATAAGGGATCAGAACAACAGGAGAAAATAGATATCTTAGACAAAGCTGTCAAAGATAGAGAAACAATTTGAAATTTACAGATAAGTTGAAGGAATAGTGTACAGAACCCCCATCCATCCTTCGTCTGGAGGCCTCTTTCAGTTTTCTCTCTAATCGTTTCATTGACATTTTTTGAAGAAAAAGTGTGCGGCCCAGGATCGGTCTCGGCAGCAGTTGTCAGCTGTCTGATCTCCTCCAATCTGGGACGGGTCCCTGATCTGCCCTTGACATTCATGTTCAAAGCTCACAGGCCAATTATTTTGTGGAATGCGGTCTCTCTAATATTTCTTCACGTTTAGACCAGGTTTGTTTGGGGGAGGGTGGGGTAGAGGTGATCACAGATGCGATGATTTTGTTCTGTCTGTATGCTACGCCGTGGCTTCCGATACAGATTTGTTTCGTTGCTGGTACTGGCTCTGATCACTTAATTAACGTGGGGTCTGCCTGGTACTGTTGCCCTATAAAGTATCCTCCTTATAATTAATAATACTTTGTAGAGAGAGAATTTGAAACTAAGTAAAATCCCCTTCTTCCTCTCGGTTTTACCACAGGTTTTAGTACCACTGATATGTCTTGTCTGAATCGATTATTAGTATGATTATTACTATGAAATGAAGATTCCCTAATTATATCATTTCTTTACAGTGATTGGGTCATTAGCTTGTATTTTATCGTATAAAAAATCCCGCCCCCCATTTATTTAAACATTTGTTTGTTTATATTAATATGGACTTGTGGATCCAGTTCGATTTAGGGAGTCACAATCTCTTACTATCTTCGTTTATTTTGAGGCTCACATTACCCCCGCTTTGGGCCACAGGGGGCCTCTTCGAGCTCTTTTTGCATCATTTTGACATGGCCACATCATGCTCTGAACGTTATGTTACTTCCCGGTACCGCGAAGTGCTCCCGTCTACCTTGTTATTTTCCTGACTCAGGTCGGGACTCTGCCATCTCTCTGAAGAGATCCATGTCCTCTCAATAGGGAAATGGTACTTAGAAAACAAGCAATGGCTACGAGTGGTGCTCATTGCTGCGGAGATGCCACGATCTCAGTGTAGCAGGGCGGAGAACCGCCGGAGGTTCTTCCCAGCTGTCCCCCCTGCTGTGTGCGTTCCTCCCTTCTCGGATAGTGAGCGGACTGAGTGGACTAGTTTTTCTCTTCACTCCGATGCCCTCCTCAGAGGCACCAGCACCGCACTCCAGACTGACTGCAAAAAAGAAAGAAAGAAAGAAGGAAGGAAGGAAGGAAGGAAGGAAGGAAGGAAGGAAGGAAGGAAGGAAGGAAGGAAGGAAGGAAGGAAGGTAGGTAGAGATTAAGTTGGTGTTGTTTATAGTGAATGCATTAAGTGATCTCACGGTGAGGTTATTTCTACGGAATTTATTTCATTTCAGGCATTTCATTTCCAAACCACATCCAGCCTCTTTTAATCTAAAACTGTCACTCAGCCAAGGAGATCCCTTCTTGAGGTCTTTTGGGGGTCGGCCTCCCCGTCGTGTCTTCCCGCCCTAACAAAGGTCTGTTTGCATCTTCCTTTTAGAAACTTCTACGCTACACACCTTACTTGGGCAAGGTACAGGTAGCGGGAAACGGTTGTGAAAATACACGTCACAGTTTTTCAACCTAAAACGAAGGACTGTGCTTTGGCAGAAAGGCTAAGTCAATGACTCTATCTCAGAAAAGACTATGATCAATGTCATAACAAAAGAATAAACTGCATCAAAAGCATGAAGGAGAGGAAATGGGTGTGTCATGGGGAAACTGGCACAACTCCCATGAGGGCTCAGTGTGCGCTCTACCTCATCCTCACCCAGAGAACGGATAAATGCCCGAGAAAAGATGGCACAACTCCCATGAGGGCTCAGTGTGTGCTCTACCTCATCCTCACCCAGAGAACGGATAAATGCCCGAGAAAAGATAAACCTGTTAGATTTAGCAGAATTTGCAGAAGACCTGAAACTAAACACAGCTAACAACAACAACAACAACAACAGTAGCAGAATCGATGGTGGGAATGTGAGTTACCTTCACAGCCTACCGTATTTTATTTTCTGATGCCGGATACAAATGCGCGCACAATTCTGTCACAGGGATTTAAAAGCACATGTTTGGGACATGGACAGTTGCTCAATAATGGATTTTAAAAGCGCGTCGGTTTGCAGGAATGCCTGAGAGAGGATACATGATTCATGGGACCTGTGCCTCGCCAACTAATTTGCCAGGCTTCTTTATCACCAGAGGCAAACTTTTGACCCCGAAATTCCCGTTATGAATGCATCCTATCCAGTTCGGAGTCCTATCACTCTATTTCTATCTTTGCACAAAGAAGTCATTCAGCCATCTATTTAGTCAGTCAGTCTTTCAAAGACCCATAATTTTCCTCTATTCTATCAGCGTGGATAAAAAGATGATTAGGAAATTCATATATTTATTCACAAATCTCAGCGAGCACTTCCTACGTGACGAGAACGATTCTCGGTGCCGGGGACGGCACGGTGGGTGAGGCGAACGAAGTTTTTATTCCCGTGGAGTCTGTGGGAGATCAGTACATAAATGAATGAGTACTTTCCCGAAAATCATAAATGCTGTCAAGACAGTGAAACAGGCAACACGGCAGAGGGTCGAGGAGTGTGACATCTAGGTTGGTGGCCAAAGAAGTCATCCGCGAAGAGGGCCTGGTCCGAAAAGATTCTGAGGAGTGTATCTGAGGCGTGAGTGATAGTCCATTCCTTTTTGAAGAAAGAATAAAACACAACTGAAAATTCCACTGTAAGGTGACAAGTGCCTCGGTGGAAATGTGTGTATAGTGAGTGTAGGCGTACAGAAAATAGGGAACAAATAATGGAGAGTAGGGACGGCGTGGCAGAAGGGTGAGCTCTCAGAAGCCTTGATGATGTACGAGAGCTTCTTTCGCGGCTGAAAGGAGAAAGAAAGAAAGTGCCGTCGTCGTGGCAAAGGCTCAACGCGCACGGTGCGTTCAGGCGACGGAAAATGGCGATACACTTAGAACCTACAGTGGCGGTGAGCGGGACGGGCTGAGCGCAGCGATGCGGGTTCAGGGGCCTGTATTTTTTCAGTTCTGTGCTGAGGACTCACCACTCCCCCGAGCTAGGATTTGGTTGCTGAGATTTTGAAAAAGTAGCTGAGCGACCCTCACGAACCACATAGATACACGGCACGCGGCGACGTCAAAGGCTTAAGCAGGTCCCAGCGGGTTACGCAAGGAAAGAAGGGCCGGCTGGGTGACAGGACACTGAGTGTTTCTCTCCTGCTGAGATGGAGCTCCTGGCTTTTCGTGTTCATAGCACTTTGGGATTCCGTTTGACAATTAAAAAAAAAAATTAACTTCACTCTTTAAAAAATGTAAAACATACAAAATTACACACATCTGAGAGTTTTACTTCTGGCTATGGCAGAATGGCGTCCGTCAGACCAGTCCCCCCTTTCCCGCCCATACTGTCACACCTGGCCCCATGGAGCACAACTATAAAGCTAGAAAAAACTATCCTTTGGAAATACTGGAGAATCACCAAACTAGTGGGACTCTATCATGGATCCTTAATGATCGGGGCTACTAAATCGGCAGGAGGAGCATCCCCCACTTCCCCGCATGTCTATCTGGTCCTGGGCGAGAACGTCTCCTGTTTACTAGTGGGAGCTTCGGTACCTGATCTGTTATCCAGTCCCATGCTCAGTGGGTGGGTGTCATTTGCATCCGAGCACGCGCAATGATTCAGCCTCTTCTTTCTTCCGTGGACCTGTGTGTTTGCTCCTGTTTCTGCTTCCTTACCGTAAACACTCTTGAGTAAAGGATGAGGCTCGTATGTGTCTCTGAGTGTGTAAAGGAAGTGATTCTGGATATCTGGAGAAGTATATGCTTCTGCCGATAAATGTCTGCTCTGCTCTCAAGACCCGGTCCTCCCTGGGCTGGACCACAGAGTCAGCTCAGAAACCACTGCAGAGCTTGACCGTGGCTGCACATGGAATCGCAGCCCTCCCAACGGAGGCCCATTACGGTAAGAGCCCAAGACGAAGGCGGAAATTTCCGTTTCCACCTGCCCGACTCTTGTCTTTGCTTTTCAGTTTATGCAGAACTCAGAGGGGAAGAAAAGTGTCACAATTCATTATCTCCCACATCTTCACACACAATGCAAGTCGAGAAACAGCCGGTGCCGCGGCGCGGGAGGAGGCGTGCCCAGGCTTAGGCGGTTCTCGGTGGCCCGTCTTGCGTGGTCCACGGTTCCACTGCAGACTGCTGGGAAAATGCGTGTCTCACAGGGCTTATCAGCGGTTGTTACCGAGATCCTTCCGTTGGCCAGATCTTGTGCTAGATGATGCTACTGGGACATAAAAAAACTCGAACGGTTCAGTAGGGGAGGCCAGGTCTGTGTGAGTGAACCATAATCCATTTTAGCTCTCCATTCTTGGCTCCCTTTTATAAATTACCCTCAACCCGGACCCCGTTCTCAATCCAGACCCTGTTCTCAACCCACCCGTTTA
>NW_011888943.1:1611562-1613935 GCF_000151845.1 Pteropus vampyrus | reverse complement strand
TGCTATGCATCTTACTAGTTCTTTCCAGTCATGCAAAGAAATTTTAAAACACAGTCAAATTCTCTCCTTGGGCTCACACAGAGAAGACTCACTGTGCCAAGGGTTTATTTTTTCCTCTTTTTTTGTTTAAGAAGCTCTCTGTCTGACATTGAACGGAATCTATCCCAGCTGCAAGATTGTGGGTCAAGTTTGAGCCACAGTTCATTGAACAATAATTTTCTTCCACCGAATCTTGCTCCTGCTGGGGACATGCTTTCTGTACTGATGGTATGGAGGGCCATGACAGGAGTTATCCATCTAGTGCTTTCCACGTCAGGAGGAAGGTGCTTTCTCTTGTCACCGCCCAAACTCATTCATTAAGTACCTCATCATCTAGTTTGTCCCAGGCTTTACCTCTGGATGAACCGGAATAAATGGGCACCCCTTCTTCTCTATATCACCTTACGAACAAATTTTACTGGAGTGCCTGTAACACTGAATCACCTGTGATTCATTTTCATGCTTGACTTTGGTGGGGGTGGACTTATCCTAGTCTCCTTATCCCAGGTGCCTGGCACCAAGAATGGCCTCAAATATTTGCTGAATGAATAGGTTTTATAAATGAGAACATGAATAAATATAACACTATGCAAATCATCATAAATATGGAACCCATAAAGTATATTGTGTACATATTTGCATGGTTTCGCCAGACTAAATAAGAAATTCTTAACATCCATCACAAAGATAGCTATTAAAAATCTTGTTTAGGCTTACCTTTAAAAACAATACTATATAGTAGAAGTAGAGGTATACAGAATTAGAACTGGAAATTTTACTGGTTGCGGGGTAGGGAAGAAATGTGACCACAAATTTTCTCGTATACACACTATGGTTTGGCCTCCGTTGGATTTTCATTCTCTCGTACCAAATACAAATTTAGTAATTAGAAAATTAACATTTTAATTTATTTTTATATATTGGTTTCATTTCTTAGAATTCTTACACCATTGATATTTTCCCTTGATAATGTATATTATGACAGGTGTCCTAATTCAATGATCATGTAATGCCAATGAATTTTTTAAACTGTTAAGCACCTATTGAATGACATAGTATTCTGACAGCTGATGATACCATAGGAATAAGATATGTGTTTATCATTAAGTGGCCTAATCAAGTTAAGTCTAAAGACATCGAATTAGTAATAAGTAGCATGGTACTTATACAAACAAGTTTGCAAGTAGCAGATGTAAAGTATAAGGCCTGGAAATAAGATATCGTGACTGAATTTCTCTCCTGTATTGGGTCATCGTAAACTTAAATCCTACTTATGGTTTTCAAATAAATGTATGGAGCTTGTCTAATTGTTCTGCTACTTATCCAGCCCAACCAGAAGCATGAGGAGATGCCTTTCCCAGCCCCACCCCACCCCCGCCCCGGCGGGCTCTGCTGAGACCCAGACAGACCCCACGGTAGCTGTCCAGGGGCACAGATATCCCCAGGTTGTTCCAAAGGCTGACTGAGGATCTCCACCCGCTTCCGCTCCTCCCACGAATAAGCCAAGCCACGCTCTTCTCTGAACCCAGAGGGCGGCATTCGTGTTCTTTGGCCTTGGAAAACAGACGAGCAACATCTGTCAGATAATATGTGCTTGGTGAACATTTCTGATTTCAAGCAACAAAAACCATTTGAGCCAGCTGCCACCGAAGAAGAGTCTTGTCTGTGCGGCACCAGGGACGCCTCGAAGAACCCAGGGCGGGGAGACAGCTGGGAATCAAGCAGATGACGGAATCAGGAAGTGGCCCAGAGATCATCTTTCCTGTGTTCAGGTCCGATCCTTTTCTCGTGTTGACTTCATTCACTTTTCTTTCCTTTCCCTGCTCCCCAAGATTGACACCCTACATGACAACAGTCTCTCCCTCTCCCCTCTCGCTGGCTCGATCACTCGCTCGCTTGCTCGTTGCTCCTAATTCCGTCTTCCCCTTCTTTCCCAGTAAAGATCCCCCCAAATACTGGCCAACTGAAGGATCTACACATGTCAGCCTCTGTTGCAGCTACCCATAGCACATTGCCAAGTTCTGACAAAAAGAAGGAGGGACAGGTGCAGTTTACAAACAGTCCTCTTAAAGAAGTCACAGGCGATGAAGCCTTTACCCTTTCAACTCCATCTCGCTTCAGGCTTGATTAAAACCGAAGCAACCACGGCGTATAAAGAACCACGGGGTAAGATAGTAAATGGACAATAAGAGAGTGGGACCCCGACATCGTAGGGCACTGTAGCCAACCTGCAGCGCCAGTTATATGAGAGTTAAGTCCTCTCTTTTATAAGCTACTCTTCATTTTTTGTTCCCATATTGACTTCTTAATTCTGTTCCCCTATGTCCCTTCTAT
>NW_011888943.1:1607746-1609422 GCF_000151845.1 Pteropus vampyrus | reverse complement strand
ACAGGCAGCAGGCACAAAAAATGTGGCATCGCCCACAGTGGGTGAATTTTTATTCTCATAGGAAAAAAAAAAAGAAGTGATTACTAAATAGGTCCAAAACTTTCACTTAGCATAAAGTGCTTCTTTTTTATTTTCGCAATTTGCTGTAATCATCCAAATATACATTTGCTTGTCTATCTATCCACCCAGTAAACACTGCTTAAGGAACTAATTCATCATCGGCACCGTGCTAGGCATCGGAGGTATGGGAATGGGTCATGTTCCTGAGCCTTGTCTCCCTGTGAGATTTGCAGATGAGCTCATCCACCTCATGGAATGTGAAAAGTACTTAATGGTGACAAGTAAAAGATTCTCCAAGAGCAGAGAAGAAGGTGTCCTCCTCTGCCTGGGGGATGAGGAAAAAGCACCACAGCATGTGAAGACTGAGTTCTGCATTGCAAAGGATGGGATAGAAACAGAAGACAATGCAGTAATGAATCCCAGACGAGGTGACCGGCTCTGAGCCTCATCTCCTCCTTTGCCTCTCCCTGTCTGACTTAAATCCAGACTCCTCCCCTCAGCACCTTATTTTTCTCAGTTGTGCAGTAGAGACACACTAATGTGGGGAATACCAACTAGGAGTCGCCCATGTGGGACTGTTAAAAAAATAATAGCTACCCAAGCCCTATCTCAGGGGTGTTACTTACTCCCTCGTTCACTCAGCATACTTTTAGCGAGCACATGGTTATTAAGGATCTAGGATGTCCCAGATACAGTGCTAGGAATCGGGGAGCAAAGATTAAATATTTCTGATGTGAGGAGAGACAAACATAACTAATAATCACTAGAAGAAAAATAAAATGTTTCAAAAGAATGCTTACGATACTGGCAGCCAACTCATTAAAAGGACAGAGTCCTACGTGACTGGCGAACCGAAGCAGCAGATGAGTGAACGAATTGGGTAGAAGACGGGACGACTGTGCCCGGAAAGGACTAGCAGGTGTAAAAGGCCCACCGAATCGGGCTCTCGGCAGGCGGGGCCCGCAGCGCGAAATTTCAAACTGCGCAGGTGACTCGGTTGCTCCTTCAGGATCAGGAAGCTCTGGTTAAACCCCAGCCCTCGTGGTTTACAGGGCTGCTGTGTCACACGAATGAAAAGAAGCTCGCGAACATTCTTCGAAAGGTGGAAAGTGCTTTCTGCAGGCAGCGTCGTGTATACAGTAGCCCTCAGTGATCATCGGAGAAGAATTGTAGTCATTGTATTAAAGCAAAACCCTTGATATGACCGCAAATTTAGGCGATTACTCATTTTTCAAACCAGGATCATTGTTTCATGTCACGTGAGCCATAGTGATACGACTCTTAACATTGTTTACCTACTACGGCTTCTATATTTTCCATTCAGGTGGTTTTGTACCTGGACATGAACACAGGTGCCGTGTGCGGAGAGCGAGGGAGGAGGCCAGGTGTGGGGGCCGAGCCCCGGAATTAAGGGTGAAGCTCCGGCTCCTTGCCAAAAGAAATCGTCACTTGCTGTCACAGGCTGGACATCTGGCGAACAACAGTACATCCTGTTGTCCTATACATCCTATCTCAGACCCGGGAGTCACACTAGTGTGGGAAGTAGACGGGTGAGCATTGCCGGCCAGTTAAAACAATGAAGTCCACAAAAATGAGCATCCAGCGGCTGAATGAAG
>NW_011888943.1:1596744-1605191 GCF_000151845.1 Pteropus vampyrus | reverse complement strand
GCATATGTCATTTCAAATTAGTGCTTTGGATTTCTTCGAATAAATACCCAGAAGTAGGATTACTGGGTCATAAGGTAGTCCTATTTTTCATTTTTTCAGGAACCTCTGTGCTGGTTTCTATAGTGGGTGCGCCAACTTGCAGTCCCACCAAGAGTGCATGAGGGTTCCCTTTCTCCACATCCTCACCAACATTTGTTTGTTCACGTATTGATGACAGCCGTTCTGACAGGAGTGAGGGGAGATCTCTTTGTGGTTATAATTTGCATTTCTCTGATGATTAGAGACATCGAGCATCTTTTCATATGTCTTTTGGCCATCTGTATGTCCTTTTTGGAGAAATGACTACTCAGGTCCTCTGTCAGTTTTTTAATTGGATTCTTTGGTTTTGTTTTGTTTTTTGTTTTTTTTTCCTGGTGTTAAGTTGTATGAGTTCTTTATAAATTTTGGATATTAACCCCTTGTTGGATGTATCATTGGTGAATATCTTCTCCCATTCAGTAGGTTGTCTTTTTATTGATGGTTTCTTTTGCTGTGCGAAAACTTTAGTTTGATGTAGTCCCATTTGTTCATTTTTCCTTTCGTTTCCCTTGCCTGAGGAGATATATTAGAAACAATATTACTAAGAGCAATGCAAGAGAGTCTACTGCCTATGTTTTCTTCTAGGAGTTTTATGGTTTCGGGTCTTACATTTCAATCCTCAGTCCATTTTGAGTTTATTCTTGTGTATGATGTAAGGAGGTGTTCTAATTCTATTTTTTTGCATGTATCTGTCCAGTTTCCCAATACCATTTATTGACTAGACTGTCTTTACTCCACTGTATGTTCTAGCCTCCTTTGTTATAGACTGCATGACCATATAAGCATGGGTTTATTTCTGGGCTCTTTATTCTGTTTCATTGACCTAGATATCTGTTTCTTTATGCCAGTACCATGCTGTTTTGATTACTATACCCTTGTAGTATAGTTTGATTATCAGGTAGTGTGGTGCCTCCAACTTTGTTCTTCTTTCTCAAGATTGCTGTGGCCATTTGGGGTCTTTTGTGGTTCCATATAAATTTTAGAACTATTTGTTCTGGTTCTGTGAAAAATGCCATTGGTGTTTTGGTAGGGATTGCATTGGATCTGTAGATTGCTTTGAGAACCGTGGACATCTTAACAATGTTGATTGTTCTTATCCACGAGCACAGTACATGCTTCCATTTATTTGTATCTTCTTCAGTTTCTTTCTTCAATGACGTATCATTTTCTGAGTCCAGGTCTTTTACTTCCTTCATTGAATTTATCCTTAGATATTTTATTCTTTTTGATGCAATTGTAAGTGGGATTGCTTTATTAATTTCTCTTTCTGATAGTGTTATTGGTGTACAACAACACAACTAATTTCTGAATATTAACTTTGTATCCTGCTACTTTACTGAATTCATTTATTGGTTCTAATAGTTTTTTGGTGGAATTATAACTTTCAGTTAATTTATTAAAGATATGTGAACTTTAGCTTCTTGTTGTTGATGAAATAGCCTAAAATGATTACGAGATTAACAACAGAGACCCGTCTGGGCCCAGGGTGACTGATTTGGGTCCTGGCTGGGCTAGTCACTTGCTGTGTGACATTGGGCAGGATAATTGCCCTCTCTTTTCCTTTCTTTCCTCATTTGCCACATAAGAATAATAATAAATATTACCTCAGAGAGTTGACATGAGACTTGAATGAATATTTATGAAACACACCGAACAATGCTCTCAGTGGTGTTTGTAGAATTAATTCGCTCTCTGAATTTCTTATGTAGTTCCTTCCGACCCTAGTTTATGAAATGAAAATAAGTTCACTCTCACTTTTTTGTAACTTCTAGTCTGACACACAGATTTATATGCCTACTTGCAAATGACGAAAAGAATTTAAGCCTTTCATGAGAAAAAAAATGAAGTTAAAACAATACCTCCTTTAAAACATGTGATTAGAATGCTTCAGTTTGTCAAAATGTTGTTCTTCATTTAAACATTTAGCAATTTTGTCTTATTTTTCTAGTTTCAATCCACACATCGAAGATGAAACCCTGCAGGCTACATCTTATTATAATTATTTTGTCAGTGTCAAGGACGCAGACGCTTGCGTTCGATTCATCCATTGAGCGTCATCCGACAATTTGCCAGAACCCCACTCTGTACCCCACTTTTTGGTCCAATAAACCCCCTGGGGCATATCAATCAAAATATCAACTGTGCTGAATTTAATCAGAGAAATGGGGTAAAGATGTACAAAATAAAAATACATATAATTACTCATAGCTCTAGAGATGATATTAATGCTGGCAATTTGCTAAACAGCTCAGTTGATAACCAGGAAATTTAGGCCCCCTCACTGTCAACCTAGAGCAATGTCATTTCTCAGAGTGACAGCAGAATGGATGCTTAAAGATAATAAATTCATTAATCTTAGCCTCATAACGTTTCACAGGAATAATGAGAAGTGAATAAGTGACTCAAAAAAGATAAAAAGAACTCACCACCAGATGTCTCTACTTTGTAAGGCAATTAACAAAACAAACCAAAAAAAAAAAAAAAAGAGAGAGAGAAAGAGATTCAGAAAGAGAGTTGATTTAAGGCAGTGGTTCTTGTCTGAGGATGATTTTGTACCTCAGGTGGTGACATTTGGCAAGATTGAACATGGCTTTGTTTCTTATGACTAGAAGGAAGGGTATTATTGGCATCTAATGGGTGGAAGCCAAGGATACTACTAAACATCCTATAATACACAAAACAGCGCTTCTTAACGAAAACCATCTATCTCAAAATGCAAATAGTGCTGAGGTTGAGAATCCCTTTGAGGGAACATTTGATTTGCTTGATTGGTGTTGTAATTCACCATGCTTCACACTAGACTCCCCCCTCCACCACTACTTTTTTCATGTGAAAGAGTGAAAGATGATAAGAAAAATAGATATGAGACTATAAACACTTTCTTCTTCCAGCCTCCTACAGACGTGTCTATTGCAGGCCCTACAATATAATATTCTTTACAACGTAATTTCCTTTCGACTTGACTGTCCTCCTCGTGGGATGAGGATGTCTCACCGAGGCCCAGCCAGAATCATTTCTATCTTTGTGTGCCTAAAGCTGAGTAGGCCCTGTGGCATGTAGCACACACTCAATAAAAGTCTGTGAGGTGAATGATTTTATGAGTTAATCATAATAGGGCATCACCTCTAAAAAGAGCATGAGGAAACTCTACATTAAGGAAGATAAACTTCGGAATCAGTCCATCCCGGGTTTAATGGGAGACTGTGCCCTTGGCAAGCAGGCCAGGAGTGGTAGTAACACGTGCTGCAGGTGTAGGAATAAAACCAAGATGTTAACAGAATTTCAAAAGAAGACGTCAGGAAAGACAGACACGATCCGGAAGTTCTTCAGGGTTAAGGAATGGGCCAGCTTTCTGAGTCGGAAATGCCTGTGAATTCCTTCTTAAAAAATGCTTGGAAATATCATCCAGCATTTAAAATTTTAATCTAAATAAAGAACTTCAAATAGAAAATTGGCAATATGGTTGATGGCAAATGTTGAATATATATATATATGTGTACATATAAATTCAAGATATATACAAATATATATATATGTATGTGTATAGATTATCAGATGATAGATAGATAAATAGATGCTAGATAGATAGTGTTTGCTCAAATACAAATACCAAATAATGATCAACTACAGAAATTATGTTTAGAGTATATATATGCCGATATACTGTGACAAAGTTAAAATACTATAATGGATGAGTAATAAATTAGAAGGTGGCAGAAGGTGTTCAAAGAAGTGTTAGCGTCCTTATTGATAAAACTGAGTAAATTAAAACTGTAAAACTGTGGGTTAAAAAATGAATTTTTCCTGATTCTTAATGTTATTTATAATTTTTCTAAATTTTAGGGATATTGGGAAGATCTATTTTTTTGGAGTAGAATCACTTGTTTGCCTTTTAATCATTTCATAGATTTTTTTCTGTTTATTTCTTCTAAGTTTAACAAAATATTTAAAATTTTATATTTTAGAACCGTCTGTAGTGTAACATGTCCTTAGAGTTTTTCTCTTTTCCTCTTCCATTCATCTCCCACCCATCCATCTCTCCTTCTATCCATTCATCCATCTCTCTGTGCAGGTTTGTAGGAAAATATCTAGAAAGATATTTATGCAATGGGACTTCGGCTACTTCTGCATGGTTGGCTTTACAGCTGACTTTAAATTTCGTATTTTTATTTTTCTTCATCAACTATTTCTTTATTATTTTAGGAAAATGTGCATGATCGTTTTAGGAAAACTAGTGGGCCGACACTTCTCTTTTTAAAACTTAAGATTTTCCCCAGTTTTATCGAGATATAATTGGCATACGTTATGTCATTATGCTGTACACCTTACACTTACACCGTGTCGTATGTCAAAACTTTACTTTGAAAATACAGTAATGTTGTTTTTGCTTTGGCGTGCAGTCCTGTGAATGTTAGCACATATGCAGATCGGTGTAACCCCAACACCGTCAAGGTCTGCACGAGTCCACAACCCAAAAACGTTCCTCCCGTCATCTCCACCCCCAGTCCCCAAGGCTTTCAGCTACCGATCTGTTCTTTATCACTGTCGCTTTGTCATTTTGCAGATGTCTTATCAGTGGAATCATGTCATGTTTAATGGGGGTTCTCTTGGTGAACAGAACCAATGGGATGTGTATATTATATATATTATGAGGAATTGCTCACGTGATTATGGGAGCTGAGAGTCTGAGAAATCCCAGAGTGCATTTGGCTGGAGATTCAGGAACATCAGCGGTGGAGGTCCGGTCGGAAGGCGGGAAAAGCCCAGTGTCCCAGCTCAAGGCAGTCAGGCACAGGGAGTTCTCTCTTACCCACAGCGGGGCCGTCTGCTTTCTGAGTGTTGAGACCCCATTTTCATGCTCAAGCCAAATCTCGGGATCTTCTCCTGATGCCATCTTTTGGAAACTAAGGCTAACTTCTAGGCTTCAGGCTATGTGTTCTAAGTCTTAGATATACCAGAAGGAATAATATCAAAATACAAATATAAATATATATAAATGCTTCCCACCATTTCTTCAAAAACTCTTCAGGGTCCTTAAGTGGCTGTTCCATGTGTTCCATCCCAGTTTTATAGCTGCATCCAGTGGGAAAGACACCATGGAGAGTGTTTACACCATCTTGCCCAGAACTGGAGCCCTGTCACTTCTTAATAAGATTTTGAACACATATAGGACAAAATATGAACAGCAGTTAATTATGAGTAGTAGTGATTCGAATGACCTATTTCTTCCTTATACTCCTTTGCATATTTTATTTTAAAAATACAGATCTTCCAAGCAGGGAGAATTTTCAGAAGATCGTTCCGTAGCCTATATGCAGAAAGACAGGAAAGACTACTATAGTTTATCTAAAAGACAAGCTTGAGAACAAGGAGCACAGAGCACAGACCGGTGATGTCAGCGTGGGGCACCTGGACATCCTAAGCGTGTTCCCTCAAAACTCGGGCTAAGTGGGGGTTTCCTGGAGTCTAAGAGAAAACACAGAGTTGGAGGAAAAGTGACTTAGAACCAAAGTCAAAGGAAATGGTAGAAGTAAATACATTTGATTAAACTCCCTCTGTCACAAGGAAATTTTTTAAAAAGCTTCCACGAGCTAGAGTGATCCCGAGGCACCAGACTTTATGCCAGGCCCATCATTTCTCTCAGTTATTAAATATCGTCACGTGCCACCGTGTGCTTTGTCTCGCCCCTAAATGAACTTCTTCACTCCCTTTACATTCATTTATTATGCAGTGAGATGTTGTGTTTTGTGTTTTTAATTCTTTGGAAGAAGTAACTAATATACTTGCCCAGACCAGCTTTTGTGCTAACGGGGTTTATTTGTTTGTGTCAATGCAAACTAACAAAGGTTTTCTTGAGAAAAGGCGGTATCTACAGATAGGTGACGGGATGGCACGTACTAGGAAAACTACTGCGTGTTACAAACTCGAACTTTCTATGTCGAAGCTATTTGGGGGCAGAACTACTGAAAGTTTTCATTCTTAAGGACATCGATTTATATGGAGTATAAAATGACACTGAAGGAAATTATCCATTTAAATTGGGAATTTAGAAAAAGAATCAGGTCGCCTCTTTTTGGGTAATAACTATCTAGTATGGGTTAACTGTCTATTGGTGACATCCTCTTCACTGAAGGATGGGACCCAGTGATCCCTGAGCTTATAATCCTTCGCTAGATGCTGATGGTCCCTGGTTCTAAACCCTTCTATAGACTAGAGAGAGTTCCTCCTACGAGACCACAGCTGGTCCAGGGTCAGGTGAGGAAACCAAGGACAGTGGAGGGAAACCCCCCTAAAGCTCAATTATTTTCAGTTTCACATATTTTTGGTCTGCAGAGGAACGCTCCGCTCCAACCCCACAGGTGTCCACTCCCTAATGCCCAATAACCTGTGGTTATGTCACTTTCCATGGCAAAGACGACTTTGCAGATGTGATTAAGTTGAAAGAGGGAGTTCATCCTGGATTATCTAGGTGGGTCCCGTGTAATCACATGAATTCTTAAAAGTGAACAACGTCCCTCAGTTTTGGTCAAAGGGCTGTGACTATGGGAAGAGAGTCAGAGAGATACATATGAAAAAGACTCAACCCATCATCACTGGCGTGAGGATAGAGAAATGGACCCTTCGCCAATGAATGTGAGCAGCTCCCAGAAGCTGAAAGGCCAGGAAACAGCTTTCCCTCCAGAGCTTCAGAAAGGAGTGCAGCCCACCTGACACCTGACCATGTCCCACCTCCGACCTACAGAATTTGTAAGATAAAAAAGGTGTGTTATGTTAAACCACCAAGTTTGTGGTAATTTGTTAATAGCAACAACCAAAAACTAATACTATATTTTTACTTATTTTGTGAGATCATTTTTTTGATATATTTTTATTTAAAATATTCTCTCTTTTTTTAATGAAACAATAGAAAACAGTGCAGGGGGTGGTATTTCCTTCCTCACCAAAATAGAATAGAGTCATCCTTTGTTTATCTCTCTAATCTTCCTTGTCCATTCCCTCTGCCCTCTATCTCTTCCTCCCTTCTTTCCTTCCGTATTTAAACTGTCATGAAACTTAATCTTGGCATGTCGATAAAGTCCATGCATTTTATCTATACACGTGTTGCATGTGTGTCCTTTCTCATCCTGTTCTGTACTTGCTGTGTCCTCCCATCCCGCCATCCATGCTTCTGGTCAGGTACCTCTGCCTAGAATTCCCTCTCCCCGCTCTGGGTCCCTCCTTGACTGTACCTGGCTCGCTCCTCCTCATGCTTTAATTGATATCATTTGATTCCAATTCTCACCCCCGCGAAAGAGTTCCCTAGCTGACCTTCAGTCCTCAAATCACATGGTGCATTCAGCGCAAACTACAGTGGCCTCCGTCACCATATCGTTCAGTAATCATCTGTTTGCCTTCATCAGCAAATTCCATCATTGAATGTAGCTAGGCATTGTTCCTTATTCTTCTCCTGGGAGACCCAGCATAGTGCTGGAGAGATATAAGATGCTAAATAAATGCTTATAAAATGAATGAGTGGAAGAAGGAATAAGTGAGCAAATTAAATAGTGGAGGCATGACATCATGAGATAATTCTCTACTTTCTCTTTTTCGAGCATTATGCTTATTTTTTTACTTAATTTCCTAAGGGACACAATTTAGAGAGTCTGTCACAAACGTCTGCATGAGAAGAGAAATCCGGCGTATTGGTTTTCTGGGTTAGAGAGAAGGAAATAATGCCACGTCAACTTCACCTTCAAAATACACTTTACTAATCACTAAACACTTCTCACCGTTTCAACGAACAGCTCTCTGGTCCAAGCTTCCACCTCTGAGTCTTTGCCTCGTTCCTCCAGTATGACAAGCACGTGACTTTTGTACTCCAGATTTCTGTCTTCCTGAGATTATCTTTATATCCTGTGGTGTATGTGTCTTGGCTCGATCCCTCCCAGAGAGGTTTTACCTGACCAACCTTATCTAAAATATGGCTTTCAGCACAGGCTCTCCATTTATCCTGCTTTATTTGTTTTTTTTTTTCTTTTTTTGCATATTTATATAAAATGTCTACTATATATTTGTTTGTTTGTTTTTAACCTTCTTCCCAATTAGAATACAAGTTCTATGAAAGCAGAAACTTTGTCTGATTTGTTCGGTCCTCTATCCTCAGTGCCTAGAATAGTTCCATGTATACAGCAGGTAGGCAATACATGTGGTAGGCAATACATATAGGAGGCATACAGTGCATTAAATACAGTAGGTATTCAGTAACCGTGTATGTTGAATGTTGAACATGCGCAAGGCGGAATTTTCCACAGTAACCAGTCAGCCCGGCATAAGGCACAGGGCACGCACATACTCATCCAGGGCGGCATGTTAATTGCACCTCAGTTTAT
>NW_011888943.1:1578041-1596694 GCF_000151845.1 Pteropus vampyrus | reverse complement strand
CAAGGCGGAATTTTCCACAGTAACCAGTCAGCCCGGCATAAGGCACAGGGCACGCACATACTCATCCAGGGCGGCATGTTAATTGCACCTCAGTTTATGCCTGCGATTGCCATATACAAGAATTTGAAGCATAAGGTGTTTCTTAGTTGTATGCGTTTATTACCCAGGAAAGCACATAAGGGTTTTTTGCTGTTTTTCTCTTGCAAACGGGAGGTCCTGCCTTACTGCCCATTGCAGCCTGTGGGAACATGGCCAGGTTTGTTGTAGGTGTTAAAAGTTCCCGGATGCAGGTCCAATTGAGCTTTGCCTGTTCCTCTGGTGATGCCGTCGACATCCAGTTAAAAACCAAATAAACAAAGAGAGCTGTGCCCAGAGACAGCACCGGCCACAAGAACCTTTTCATTTTTGCAAGAGCTGCAGGACCCGTTTCCAGCTTCCTCCAAAACACCCACTTTGTTTTAAATTTCTAGAGTGGAGTGAGCTGCCCATCGGCTGGGTTTGATCCTGGATTTTTATTTTATTTTATTTATTATTATTTATGCCTACAGCACCTGGCCTTCCCAGGTGGTCTCCCATCCAAGTACTAACCAGGCCCGACCCCGCTTAGCTTCCGAGATCAGACATCGGGCGTGTTCAGGGTGCCGTGGCCGTAGACCGTGGACCGTGGCTCCACTGGGGCGCGAACCCGGGACCTTCTGCGTGTAAAGCCGACGTACTAACCGCTACGCTAAGGAACCACATCCTGGATTTTTTTTTTTTTTTTTTTTTAACTGCATAGTAACTGTTACATGAAGCCCACGACTTTTTTCGTTCGCTTTGGGCTGCTGCTCGTCTGCATCATCTTCCCAGGCAGGAGTCTCTCCCTTCACTCTGCTGACGCCTTAGAGGGGTTTCTCAACTCTTTTCCGTTTCCTTTTGTCTCCTTGAAACGTTCCCCTTTCCTTTTCTTCTGGACCGTAGATGTGGCAGCTGCGGTCTTGTCCCTTAGGCGGAGACTTCGCGTCTCTGCAATCCCCAGTCTTCCTCTCTGTCTTTGATGGCTCAAGGGTTTCCTACGTGCGCGAATAAAAAATATACTTGCGGGCTGGTGTCCTAGGCTGCAGGGTTTTCTGCTGTGAGTGATATTTGTGTTACTTCTCGGACCAACTGTGTAAACCTCCATGCCCCCAGAAAGCCGAGTGACAAGGGGAGCAGATTTTGCCAGCCCAAAATATGCCTTCTGATTATGTTCAGCTGCCTATTTTATTTTTAAGATACGAAAAGACTCAAGAAGAGCCCTTTACCTCCCCTTTAGCTGCCTCAAGGAATTCGGATAGAAAAACCTGCTTCAAGCAAGGGCATTGTCACCAGAGCATGACCTGTGAACTAAGTGCCACATGCTGCAGGAACATGCAAAGCCTGTTGTCAGACCCCCTTCTGTGTCCTATTGTTTCCTGGTGGCCCTGGCGATGGTGAGAATTTGTTTGCCAAAAATTTGCCCCCTACTTGGGAATTTCTTACCTTCCCTGTAAAGTCCAAACCACTGTCCCCCTCTATCCTTAGCTCAACATGTCGTAGAAGCCCCATTTGTCCTGGGGTTCCCTATTCTTACAATCCTTCTACGTACATAGGTAATAAATTTCTGTATTTTCTCCTATTCCTCTGTCTTGTGTCAATTTGATCATTAGACCAGTAGCAGAGCATAGAAGGAGAGAAGGAAAATTATTTTCCATCCCCTACGGTGGTCGGACTTTGGTGCTGTAGGTAATTTGTTCGCTCACTGGGCAGGGAGACCTGCCTGCCAGTGTATCTGATGGGTTTTTAGAGAATCAATGCTGCCTTTGAATTTGAAATTATATTTTAAAAGCTCTTAGATATCTGGGTCCACATTTCTTTGCCTGAAAAGGACTCAAAGGAAAGAGAGACTATGTTGGAGATATCAAAAGCAACATTTCTTTCTTCCTTCACCCATCCTCCCATCTCCGAGTGCACTGTCCACTGGGACGCGGTATGGCATGCGCCTTGAACTTCATAGTTGGAAAGATAGGAGAAGTGAAGGGAACATGATCCTCTGTGAGACACTGGTTATTATTAGGGTGCTAGTTGGCCGAGTCTGGGCCCTTAGAGAATTCCAAAGTCAGAGGATGCTGTGAATGAGGAAGAAAATTTCCTCTACCCTTAGAGGTTCTCTGGGCTGGTCTGATAATCAAGTAGACGTGGCACAGATTAACAAGTGAAAATGACCAAGTTTAATTATGTATGTAGGCATGGGGACCCCACATTCGTGAGAGTCAGAGACCCCGCATTCATGAGATGTCCTGAGACAGGGAAAATGAGGGACACGTGGCATTCTGAGCTAAGCCTGAAGTAAGGCACCTTGGGGCTTCAGAGGAGAGCGAGGTCATCGGCAGGACAACAAGAAGAGCAGATGTTCTGTAATTAAAAGTTTGCCCTGCCCTACGAGACAGGTCATAAAAAGTTATTTCCGGTGATAACTCTTATTATGGGCAAGGCCCCTAACTTGGATTCTTTGAGGGAGAGGTAAACATTTCTTACGAGCCCTCAAGGTCTCAGTTTCTTTCAGATAAAAATAATTCCCACACTTAAGTGGCATATCTTGGGGTAGGGGAGCGGGGTCGTCCTGAACCCTTTCGATGCTAGTCCAAGGTGATCAATTTGTTCCAGTTTCCTTGGCACCTTCATGGTTTTAACACTGAAAATCATATGTGGCAGGCAACCCGGGATGGTTGGACACCCTACAAAATCACTCAAACACAATTTTGAGTGCCCGCTATGTGCCAGCATGTCCCTTAAGGAGCCTCGTGTTTTGGTCAGTTGGTCCTTTAGCTCACCCTCATCTGCATTCTTCTTCCTCACGTTTGCATAAACCTTTAAAGGTGGCCCTTTTGTTAACGATTTCACATTCATGCCTCGCCTTGGTCGTCCCGAACATTTGACCTTCCATCAATCTGATTTTATTTTCTGACATGACCTTGGTCTCCCATAGATCCAAAACGAAGATGCTATTTGGAGTGACAACAAAAATTAAATGGGGGTGCATCCCAGAGAAAACAATAACTCACAGGAGAAAAGAAGTACAGAAGGCAAGGTAGCAGCGTAGGGCTCTGCCCTGCCATGCCACACGGAATGTGCCCGCAAATTTGCACTAACGCTGTTAAAATGTCAGGAGCAGGTGTTTCTTTTTCCTTCCATGTGAGCTTCAAGCTAACGTCGGCATTCAACTAAATCCCTCCCAGGTGCTGAAACAGTATGTGGTTTAGGATTTCAGAGGTAATTATCGCTGACTGCATTGTGTGGCCAGTACACCTGCCAGGAAGATGTGATAAAAAAGGGTGCAGCAGGGGCACCGGAAGGGTTTGGGGGACAATTTCATCATCATAAAACCTCTTAGAAAGCCTATTAAGGCCACCAAAAGCCAGTCGTGGAGCGAAACATATTCACAGTATGCTTAACAACAAATGATGCAGGAGAAAGTAAGAATCCTAGCAAGATCGGGCATTGGTTCTAGGTCAGGGGAAATGACAGCTCTACCCTGAGAAATTCATGCCCCAAAGCACCGTTCCTGTCCTGCATCTGTTTCGCAGTGAGCTAGCTTGTAGTAGCACTGAATATTTAGATACTTCGATTTTGATATTTAGATCCCAGTTGGGATGCCCGAGAGAAATACCCGGTCTGATTTTCTAAAGGGAAAGAGAATCAGAGAATGCATTATTCTCTGTGGTCATTTATTCATTAGCAAGGTGTTCTCCAGCCATTGGATAAAGCCCTCAGAAGAGAATGGAGAAAAATAACAGCAACAGAAAGCCAGCGCCCCGGTCCTGATGGGGCTCAAGATGCAGCACGAGCATCAGACTTGGATCTAATTATTACCCGAGTTAATACAGATCACCAATGTGAACATGCCATAAAGGACAGGTACCAGGATTTCTGAAAGCATGTGGTAGGATTTGGACCTGTTGGATGGCTTCTCTGAAAAAAAACAAAAATTAGGCTGAGATAGATAATATCTATGCCCGTTTAATGCGAAATCCATGTTTGGCACTGCTAACAGCTCTACCTGCTTTGTTTTGATTCTCGTACATCGAATTTTAGTGGTAGATATGATTCTTTTCATCAAGGAGGAGCACCCCATCCTATCTATAACCTTAGGAGGAATATTCCATCATCATCGATAACCTAAGGAAGAATATTCCATTAAAATCCCCTGGAACAAAGATGAAGGGAAGCAGAATTTATCACCCCAAAATATGCCTCTTTGGCATAAAGATTATTTTAGGATGATTATTTTTAAGAAATAGCAGACACAGGGGAAGCTCCAGAAAGCTAGTACGAATTTCCCTTTTGCAAGAGACATATTTATACCAGAAGTCTCCATTTGTAAGGGTGTCTTTCTCTTTGTACCACTATGACTAAATCTCTAGAGATGTAGCATTGCAGAAGGTAAGGAATTAGATCTGCATTAAAACCATAGCCTGGTTTATTATGCTTTGCCGCTAACTTCCCACAACAGACTCTCGGCCCCCAACCTCTCTCCTTCATCATTTGCTGAAGATGCTGGGTAAGGTGATGACCTGGGCCATTTCTGAGAGTCGCTCGACTCTCTTGGGGAGATGCCATGTATACAGGAGGTATACATCTTATTAAACTTCTGGTTTCTCTCTTATTAATCTTTTATTACGTGAGGGTCTCAGCCACGAACCTATAAGAGTCGAGGGAAAATTATTTTCCTCCCCCGCAGACGTTTCTGAGCCTCCCTTTTGCACCTTTGTGACTAGTGCCTAAGGCCTTGCAATCGTCCTGTTCCTGCAAAGACTGACAACTCAGGTGTCAGCGGAACGGATGTATTTATGCCCGGTACGCGGGCTGGAGAATTTGACCTGGAGAAGTTAAGGAGTGTGCTGAGAGTCATGTAGCTTGTGAGAGGCAGAGCCACGATTAGAACCAAGCTCTGTCTCCAGACCCAAGGACAGGGCGAGACCACACTGGGATCAGAGGGCACAGCAAGTGCAAGTGCGTCCTGCATGTTCCTGCAGAGTTCAAGGCCGTGTCACCTCCCCGCCCCTCCTTGAAGGGAAGCACCTGCATCTGCCTTCAGGTCGTGTGTTTCTCATGAAAGCGGGATGTAGGTGGCGCCCTCCGCCTTCGCCGTCGGGGACAGGTGGGGAGTGGGCGCAGCCCTGGGACACATGGCCCTTCCAGGTCACCTGTCTGGCAGATAAAACCACAAACAAGCCTGTGCGGCCTCGGGGCTGAGACCCCGGTGCTGGGCTGGCAGCATGCTCGCGATTCCCCTCAAAAAACTTTGCCAGCACCTGTTGAAAGCCACACGGCGCCAAGAAGCTTCTAAACAGCACAAGTACAAAAGCTTGAAACCTTGAAGCTTTGAAATAAAATACTTTGAGTGACTCTGCCGCTACTTACAGAAAACAATTTACATCAATTAATGCGCTGTTCAAGGAAGGCCGAGAGAGTGGTTTTCATTTTATTTTTAATCTTTCTCTTCCCCTTAGTTTCACTAGCTGTAGAGGGGCCTCCAAGAAGCAACTCCATTTGATAAAACCCACTTGTGAATATGTTGAGACGGAGCCCAGCTGACCCCATTTCAGGCGACACACCGGGCCTCCCACGCCCCGCCGTGTGACAGCTGCCGGGCCTCGCACTGGGGCCTGCGAAGGCGTTCGTTTGCGGTAACTCATGCTTCTGGGCCTTGAGATGCTTCCGTTCATTCCAGGGTAGTTAATAGTGGAAAGGATTCAAGGTTTTGCTGAAGATGAAGGTAGTGCTTACAAGTGTTACCCTGCCTTACCTTGATGAAGCTAAACGCTGGAGGAGTGAGATGCCAGTGGACAGCAATCACAGACACACACACACGCACGCACACACGTGCACACACGCACTCTCTCACCCTCTCTTACAAAGACACATATCAGACTCATCAATGTGGCCCAGATGGGAGAGGCGCTGAAAAATATAAAATTATTGCTTAAATGATTGCATGTATTTATTTTAGCTAGCTTAGTTTTATTGGGTTTTTTTGGTTGTTGTTTTTTGTTTTGTTTTGTTTTGTTTTGTTTTGTTTTGTTTTGTTTTGTTTTGTTTTGAAAAGGTGATATGGTGTTTCTGGTAAATATTCCAAACAGATCAAATAATTTTTTTTAAATCAGCATAATTTTCCCTCCCTCTCTCCCACGTCACCGAGTTTTCCATTTGCCCTTCAAAGAGATAACATGGCGATTTCCTCTAAATTCTTTCAGAAATATGTGTTCAGCATACAAATATATATTTCTCATCCTCTAACGTGTACTTTTTTTATACCTAAGTAGTAGCATGGGGACATAATTATACATCTTGATTTTTTTTATTTAATAAGATATCTCTGAGATAGCCTACTTCGGTGATGATGGTGATGATGGTGATGACGATGGTGATGATAGTGGCAGCAAACACACCCAGATATAGTACATGTTGCAAACCTAACATTGTTTTAAGTTCTTTTCACCTAATCCTAACAACATTCTATGGGAGAGGTGCGAGTATCACCCAGTTTGAGAGTTACAGAAAGGGAGGTACGGGGCGGTTAAGTGATTTACCAAGATTACACAGTGGGAATTGAAGTATAACTCTAACTACGCTCCATGCCGCAAACCGCCCTGCAGCGTTACCATTCCGTTTGAAATCACTTCCTCTCGTTCAGACACACCTGTTCTTTTGCACAGCTGCGTACTATTCCTTCGAAGGGATGTAGCATTTTAATGTATCCTGGCCGCTGTTATGACGTCCTAGATTTTTTTCCCTATATTTTTGCTATTGCGGGCAGTGTTTCCACCTTTCAATATATTACTACCTATCTTTTCACTTATGCTTTGTGCATATATTTGAAATATTAAAGATTCGAGGTATAATAGTAGATTTGCTGTTTGTTTCTGTTTTAAATACCAGAAGCTTATATTCTTTTTACTGACCTGAGCACCGGAAAGGGCTTACGGAAGCAAGACGCTTGATGCGTCTCTGCTCTTGCTGCCAACTCACCACGGTGCGATCACAGCTCCAGTGCTCACCAAATATTTTTTGAATAAGCAAACGAAAGCTGCCGCGTTTTGAATAATTACACAAAACCTATAAATTATTTTGAGTTATCAGATCTCATGACATCTCTATAAGCCAATCCACCACTATCCTCATTTTATAAATCAAGGAGGGAAACTTAAAGCCTCAAAGATAAGAAGCGGGAGCATCGTCTCTGCATTAGAATCCAAAGCCGTGTGTTTCCTTTAGGTTCGACCTCAGCAGATCTTGACCCAGAGATCGCCTCACTTTCCATCCATGTGTATAGGATTCATGCCAATTCGCGAGGGAAACTATTAACTTCGATAATCAAGAAAAAGAAAATGACGCCCGCCGTGCCTGAAGCAGTGGGACACGACGCTGTGATAAATGCCCGGTGCGACCTTACCTCACCTACTGCTGACATCACCCCAGGAGGCTCATTCCACCACTGTTGCCTCTTTTGCAGATCAGGAAAAGAAAATTGGAGCAAAGCACAGTTTAGTAAATTGCCCAATATCACAGACATTAACAAACGACAAGGGAAGACTTAGTTCTGGATGTGACTGTCTCTGAGGCCCAGGGCCTCAAATGCTACTTCTCTACCAGAGATTAAAATAAGTATGATGTCGATAACATTTTTTAAGACCTCGAAGACGACACGTATGGGTTTTGCTGAATCTCAGATGCATCTATATTTTCCAGGGTTTTTCTTCCTTTGTTTTCAAGAGTCTTCACTATCCCTCTCGAGGAATCTGTCTCCACTTCTATTGTAATGAGATCCATCATATAGCAAACATTCAGTTGTTTAATAAGGAACTACATATATATTTTCTTAAAATAACAAACACACCAGAATTGGCCTTTACTTAATAATCACAAACACCGAGCTTATGAATATTTCATGCTCACTCATTTCTGCCGAGAGTGTAAGCATCCTGCATTTCTATAGCTCCAGATTATGCGAGGAACAATGGAAAGCATATGTTTTGTGTGTTTTCTTTAACAATTTGATGATGGGAGAACACCTGGCAGTGTTGAACATCATGTAAGAAACGGTCGCCTTTTGTTATTTGAGTGCTTGAAAGAAAAATCTCAAATGGCAAGTTGTAATCCAGACCGCATAATTATAGAAGACGATATAAAAAGGTAGGCATTTTAAATTCATAAATCTAAATGAGTCTCTCCGCAAGTAAGTCAACTTTTTTCAATTTTCCACAGCAACTACCCCGTCGACACCATTGCCCGAAATACTGCAGACACTGTTCTGCTCTCTCAGACGCTGGAAAGTTTCGGTTTGGGTTCAATTGTTCCTTTCTTTGTTTCTCCTGTCTTCTTTCAGTTGATGGGCATTAGAGTTTTCGTACGTGATCTAAAGGAGGAGCACGCGGTTCAGTGACAGCACAGAGCAGGGGACCCAGATGACAGACGGGGACCCCGGAAAGGCCTCCTCCAACCTGGACAAGGGGATCTGTAGTTTACCCGGCAGGAGGGTAGGATGTGGAGGAGGTTACGGGCGTTGGAAGAACCCACTGAAGAAGCTGGCGCATTCTAGAAGCTGGTGATAGCATAGTGACAGGATGCAGTGGTGTGAGATAGGCAGAGACTGGAACTATGGTGACAAGGAGTGTGAGCGATTTGCCCCCAAATGGTCTCCAGACATTGACAGGTGTGAAGCTGGGGAGACACGGTCTGTTTGGAAAGATCATGGGCATTCCAGCTGCTGAGCGCTGAGAGGGGAGGGGAGGGGAGGCTAAGGGAGGGAGGGCGGAATGAGAACTTAGGACATAAATGCAGTAGTCCAGGTAAATATTATGTTGCCTGGAGGCCTGGATTAGAAGAGTGCCAGTGAACCAGAGAGAAGTGGATGGACTCGAGAGGCATTATGGGAGTGAAACATACAGACGAGAGTGATGGATTAGATGTTGCCCGTACAAAGAGGAGAGCGTCCAGAGACTTAGAGATGAATGACTTGGCAAACCGGGGAGCTCGCGAGTTCTGTTTCAGACTTTATAACATTATTTCAAATTCTGTTTTACTTCCTGAGAATTTGTAGCTAGAAGAGAAAAGCACATATAGATAAAAAAAGGACCGCTTCCAAACTGTGCCTCGCAATGCCAAGACTTTAGTGCACATCTTCATGGCGAGAGCAGCGCTCTCTGTCGGTGAACCGGTGCATCCTCAGAGCATCTGTGACGCCTGGACACAGACGGGGCGCCCAGGAATTTGTCTGTTAGGGCAGATGAGCAATGCTCCATTCTGGGCTGTAGGAGTCTTGGGGAGGGAGACTGGTTTTTGTTTTATTTTTTTGCCTTATCTTTTTGACCTTCATCCTTCTTTATTTACTTCTAAACATTTCTCTGAGTTTCTCATTTACGAGCTATTTTTATGGAGTTAGATAGATATTAAACTTCATAAGGGAAAACAACTAGATAAGAATAGCCAGGAAAAAAAATAAACTTTGAAAAGAAAAACTGTAAGCGTGTCTAGCCCTAGCAAACATTAATACATACTATAAATCTTCTATAATTAAACCAGTGTGAAATGGGTACATGTATAAACTAACACGAGTGGAGTAGGAGGAAAAGCCCAGAAATAGTTGTGATTACTCACAGAAATTTAGTCTATAACGAAGGTGGCATCTCAAAGCACTGGAGGAACAAAGGACTTTTAAATAAATGGTGTTAGGACAAATGGGCAGCCATTTGGAAAAGGATAAAATTGGATCCATATTTCACACCGTGTATAGGAATAAACTCTAAATAGATTAAAGATCTAGATGTAAAAATATGAAATTATACAAGTACTACAAGGAAACGTCTAAGCTCCACTTTAATCGTAGTGTAGAGAAAGTCTCCACACTATGACACCAAATCCGAAGCAATACAAGAAAGACTGATGAATTTTACTATAATTTAAAAGAATTTACATGGCAAAAACGACAACATAAACGAAGTCAAGAGATAAGTGAAAACCGAGAGAAAATATACACAACACATCCCACGAAGTGCTAATGTGCCAAAAAGATTTTTAAAAATCTTTAAAATGGAGACACAAAGGGCTAAAAAGCTGATTTTTAAAAGGAAGGAAAGACGGGTAATTTACAAAAGAAGATCTAAAAAGGGCCCTTCAGCATGAAGAACCAGTCACTCGTAATCAGAGAAATGGACGTTCAAACACTGATGCAGAATGCGTCACCTATCAGACCGCACAGGTTAAACAGGGTGACAGCACATTCTGCCGGCGAGGCTGTGGGAGATGCTGCACGCGGGAACGCGGTCAGTTACAACCCCCCAGCAAGGAGTGGGGGACTTGACAAAATCCAGCCAAGCTACACAGGCACATACCTTTGGTCCTGCAGTTCCCCTTCTAGGAATGCACCTTGCAGGTGCATGAAAACACTCTGCACAAACTGATCCACTGTAGCATTGTTCATAATTGCAGCGTTTGGGAGAGAACCCCGGACAACAGTTGCATAAACGATGGCGCGCCCCCGACAGGCAGTAGTGCGCAGCTGCAAGAAGAACCGGGGTGAGTCCTGCAAACTGACTCGGACTGAGCTCCCCAACACGCCACTAAGTGAAAACAGCAGAGTGTAGAAAAGTATCGGGTACGGTCTCCTTTCGATAGGGAAAGGGGACTGTCAGAAGTATACACGCATCCGTTTATCTGTGAATGAAGACGAGACTACATAGGCGGGTTACTTCGTGGAGAGGGAGGGGAAGGGTGGACAGAAGTGGGGAGTAGCAGGAAAAAGAGGGGGAGACACTGCTCTGAGGGAACCTGATTGTAGCACATTGACACACCATAGCAATGAAAAAAAAATACACAAAAAAATAAACAGAATCCACAAGGATGTGAGGGGAACACAATGTGTAATACAAACAGTAATAAATGAACCTAACTGTGTCACAAATGATTAACAGAACCTCAGGGAAGGGAGAGATGAAGAAAAGAACTGAACTAAGTAACTCTGGAAGACAGAACTTGGTCTTGATACTCAACGGCTAATGGAAAGTGAGAATTTTTAAAATGCTAGGCATTAGTTCTCATGGAAGCAATTACGAAATGAATTTATGTGTAGACAAGGATTAAATAAATAAATAAATATATCGTGGGTTCTGTAGCCAGGTTTCGCATTGTCAAAGTAAAAATTTAGAAATTAATAGGAAATAATTCCTGATGTGTAATGCACAGCGCGGTGACTATAGCTAATAATATATATTCACAGTTGCTAAGAGAGTAGATTTTAAAAGTTATCACAATAAAAAATTGGAACTGTATGGTGATGCCTGTTAACTAAACTTATTGTGGCAACCATTTTATACTATATACATATATCAATTTATTGTATTGTACACCTTAAACTAATACAATATTATGTGTCGATTATATCTAAATGGAAGTGTCTATATGTGGTTTTGGAAACTGGATTAACAGAACTGAGAGAAAACAGACAGAAGGAGAAATATCAACTTCCAAATTTCAGCATCATGTATAAACTGAGGAGCTATTGTTTTTCGCTATGTATTATTTCCTAATAATATCATACATAGGCATTCGATAAGCATATTTGTTCTAAGAGAAAATGGGTACAGATATCATTAAGGAAAATAAACAACTATGATCATTAAAAAAAAAAAAAAAGCATGTACCCACAACAATAAGTTAGATCTAATCCAGGGGTTAGGAAAATTTTTCTGTAGACAGATAATAATGAATATTTTAGGCTTTGTGGACCAAGAGGCAAAAATCAATGATATTATTAGGTACTTTTATCAAAAGAGAGAAAACATATTTTGACAAGTCTTTGACACATTTCAAAGTATAAAAATAATGATTTTATAATTAAATAACAAAATGTTAATAAAATATAAAAGTATTATTTCTGTAATACTCAACTAATAATTACATGAATGAAATTCTTTGTGGGGAGAGAGACCATTTTACTTAATTGGAATTCAAAGTCAATTAAATGAATTGATCGCAAGTGCTCATCTGCATAAAACATTCTTAGCTCACCCAAAACAGGTGGCCGGTGGCATTTTGCCCCCCAGGCCCTAGCTTGCCAGTCCCTGACCTGGCCCACGCGGACACCTCCAGCTTCATCTCTGCCCCCCACTCCCAGGTCACTCCACTCCAGCCTCAGTGGCTGCTTTTTCATTGCTCAAGTCCCCCCGCCCCCGAGTTTCTCCCTGCAGATGGGCCCTTACACCTGTCTCCACCAGGTACGTGGTTCCCTCCCTTCACCTACTGGTCACACCATGCAAAGCCCAGGTCAAACGTCAGTCTCTTAGGGGCTGGTTCACTCTCACCATCCGGTCTAAGGGGCCAGCCTCCAACTCAACCATTTTTTTTTTACCCACTGCCACTTTCTAGTCTCTTCAACATCACGCTTCTGTATTTGTTTAAATGTCTTTCTGTCTGTGCCCCTCACTGAAGGCCTATAATACAGAGGGTTGATGTCTGGCAGAATCCAATGAACTAACCACTGCTTGGTCAGAGCGGCTTCTTAACAAATACTTAAATCAATCATGATGAGAGAGAGAGAGAGAGAGAGAGAAAGAGAGAGAGAGATTACTACAACCCGCGAACTGCAGATGCAATATAACGAACATTGGGCAGAAAGCACACAGCAGTCACCATGGGTGTTCCAGACACTGAAAGACACCCACCCCCCGTTGTGCTGGTGTCCCCAGAGAAAGCGGTCAGCGGCAGCCTCACAATTCCTTCTTTGGAACATCAGTTTGGGGCTTGTTATTAACTCGTTCTAGGTCTGGAATCACTGCTAGGGATTCATCGAGCTTCTGGTTTGACCCTCGGAAGTGAATGAACATCGGACGAGATGCAAACAGTCACGCGTGCTCATATGCATCCTATGCAAACTGCGTTACAAAAACAGCAGAATGACACATTTAAAACGGCACGACCTTACAACCCCTCACGTAATCCGGTTGTCCGATTTATAAGATCACATGCTGGTGACCAGTTGCCTTGAGGATAAAAGCCTGGCTATTCAAAATGGCAGTTCCATTGCATTCTACCTGGTAAGATGCAAACAGCTTAGCATCAAAACGATAAAAGAGCTACTAGGAATATGATATGGAGACATGAAAAGGGAATGGGAAGCTAAAATTAGAAAAGATTCTAAAATTATCATTGTCACAAGCTTAGAGGAGAAAATTGGCCATCTTACCAAACACGGCAGTGAGGAGAAAACTTGTAAATTAGATTTATACAGAAGTAACCTCAACGTAGACAAAAAATAAACAGAAAAGAACAAAATCAAGCACCACTTGTGACTAACCTTGAAGAGACCAACTCTTGATGGATTAAGTAGCCTACCTAGAGCACATGTCTGTCTAGCGATGATTAACTACTGAATTGAAAATGAATTTATGTGAACTTCAGGGCACCCGTTTGCAAGAGCACATGTATTAAAACTTTTATAGAATAACCCTTTATATGAAAGTCAAATAGGGAAAACTTTTGCTTCCCTTCAGTGAAGTCAGAGAGGATCATTCAAAAATCATTGGAGTGCTTACTTTGTTTCAAAATCATTTGAACAGTTTTAAAAAAATTTCGTAGATACCAAAAGTAAAAAAAAAATGTCTACAATTCACTTTCCCTACTATTCAGCTGACTTCATTGCCTGGGCAATGCTCATTTCTTTGTTTTATGCCTGTAAAACATTACATAGTTACAATAATGGCTATCATAAATAATTTTTTATTCTGTTTTTTATTGTATCACAAACATTCTTAGGTTGCTATATTATCTTTATTGTCATTTTTTATCACAACTGAGTAGTCTATATCAACATTGCATGATTGTCCATTTTGTATTTTTTTCTAATTTTTCTCTATTAAAATATTATTAAAGATTTTACATTGTTTTTTTAAGGGAAGCCGTTTTAAACTTATTGTTTTGTTACAGACGAGTCTGAAAATAATATCTATCAATCCAAAAAGAGAATTACCCACAAATGTCGTTTTGAAAACATCAGTGTTTTCTTCACGTGAAAACATCAATGTTTTCTTGAAACATCAATGATGTTTTTCTTGAAAACATCAATGTTTTCTTCAATTTTGTGTCATAAAAAAAAAAAAGTATGGATAGAACGTTGTATTCTATACTTTCCATTAACATTATGCCCAGCACATTCTTCTGGTTTCTTCGGTGATTTCTGGTACCCTATCTCCAGTTACTGTGGCTCGCATTAGTCTGTGTTGGTCTCGTTAGGTGATATCTTGTTCTGTGATATCAGTGCTCTAATGAACTTGTGTCTGGTCTCCTCCCAGTGGGATGTAAGCATCATGAGGTCCAGGACCTGGCTTGTCCTGTCCAGTGCTCTCTGGGCCGGGCCTGGGACGGATTCAGAGTGCGCGCTCAATCAGTAATTGCGGTCGAATGAACGAGTGAAAATCAGAGTGGGCCCCGAGTGAGTGATGAGTCCACATTGTGAATCTCGCAGTCTAACTCCGGAACTGCTAATACCAAATGGGGGAATAACCTCCTCGCTTTTTTCTTTTCTGCCATCCCCCCTGTCCCCCCAGTGTGGTGACACCAGTGAGTCTTGGATTCTTAAAGGAACTATAACTTCTTACGGCTGCAAGGGACTTAATGGTAAATTTTCTCAACTCCTCCTGAAACAAGGAGTTGCTAGTTCTTTCCCAAGATCCAGCAGCAAACTAAGTGCACGCACTAAGTCTACAGATGCGTGGCTGTTCTCAGCTGTAAATATTATGACATACTATTCTATGACGCTACTTTATAATATTTGGGTGCCGTGAAAAGAACGTGAGTTTTGCAGTCATCTTGGCAGATGCCGTAACCTTAATTCTTCTGTTTTTCGGCTTGCGTAACTTTGTGCAAGTTCCTTCTCCTCTCAGCCTCGGTTTTGTCTTCTGTAAAACAGAGGGAAATGATGCCCTGTCAGATGGTTTGGTGATGGCTAAGGATTAAGTAAATTGATATAAAAAATGACTATACATCTCTATTTATACATTATATTTGGAGGAGTGCTTTGTATATAGAAAATAGTCCATCAATGTTAACTATCATCATCATCATCATTGCAATTCAAAGGTAACTTTTTACTTATAGAATTAAAATACCTGAGTTTACAAAGCAGTCCTTTAAGCAAATAGCACACATCTGAGACGATACCTTGAGTGTCCTTCTTACTTATTTGCATCACAATATGCTCTCTTCACTGAAAGAGAAAAGGAAGAATGACCGATATTTTGCTAGAGATGGCACAAGACTCTGGGCTTGACTGTGCAACCGCATTATTCATGTACATGTCACTCATCATATGTGCTCGGGATAGGGCGTGGCAATCATAAGCAGCACTGCCTTTGACTATAAAAACCCCAGGGGCCAAATTATGCAAATTCTCATGGAGCTCAGGAGCACGTTCTGCCAACCAGCAGACATAACAAACGTTGAAGCTATAATGAAGATGCGTAAGTTTCTGATAAAACGGCTTCTTTCTCAAGGCGATCACTTTAGGACCAAAAGGGATTTGTGTTTTCACCCAGATTCAAAAATTATGTGAAAAAAAGAAAATGCTACCTGAGGCAAAGACTCCTCTCTCAGATGTCAGGGCACTCATAGGCTCTAGAACATTCTCCCTCTTAGGCAGACCTGTTGGAAATCTTTTAATAAGAAACACACTTTCTTGTACTGACTCACCTCTGACCTTTTCAAAAATACTTTTTCCAACCAAATACTCATGAAGTAATGATGAGCTGGAAAAATCTGAACACGAATTAAAATCACGTGATCATGGTTAAGAAGGTAATCTACTTCATGTGAGTGTAATCCAGGCCATAGATAAGAAGTGTCACCCACAGTAGTTTCATTATGGAGAGCGTGGTCCAGATGAGCTGAGCTCTGCTGCAGGAACTTACTCCAAAATCTCCGTGGTTTAAGCAAAAGAGTTTATTTCCACTCACACAAATCCCGCTTGTGGCTCATAAAGGCTACTGTCTTTAAATGCTCACTCGGAGATCCAGACCCTTCCCATCTTTCGACTCCAACATCTCATTTTGCATTGTCTGCGATCACCACTAGTGGGGAGGACAGAGAGCCTGGGGACTTCACACCCATTCTGTTAGGCTTCGGTTTGCTTCAGACTGTAGGCCACCACTGGATATAACACCCTGCCTAACCACAAGGAAAAGGGAAAGTGTTTAAAGTGGGATCACATATTCAGTGAGCAGTAGAGTGCAGTGATATAATACCCCAAATATATTCTGAGAAATATTAAGTCTGTAAGATATTCTGTAAGAAAATGCAAAAGGGCAGAGAATTCCGTTAACAAAACACTTCATAACATGACCCTTTAAATTCCCCACTTAGAAATTCTCAATGCACATTAGCCTATTGTCAGCTCTGAGAAACCATTCTGCAAATAAGCATGATTATCTTTGCTTAATCCAGTTTTTTTTTTTTGCAAATTCAATTGACCATTGAATAAATTCCTTTTTATTACATCCATGAACCTAACGTCTCATTGAACCCACACTAGAAAAATACTGCATTAGGCATCTTGAAATACTAAAAAGAAAAACATAACGGACACTTAATAAATATTTAATGACAGAACATTAAATGAATGAATGAGGAGTTACTTTTCAGACTCAGGAGTACCCGTTAAATCAAAAGTTGGGAACGAAAATTCTGTACAACTCCTGCATCAAACTTGAAAAATAAAAATCCTAGGTCAAACAACTAGCTTTTGGTTGCAAGGTGCTACATACAGATTTTGATGGTTTTTTGTTGTTGTCATTGTTTCCACGATGTTGACTTAAGGGGTCTTCAGTGTCATCAGCCACATTCCGTGTGCCCAAGATTTCATGGCGGAATCTTCAGGGCGTGATGCTCAGCCTGCACAATTTCTCCTACACTTTCTTTCACACAGGTTCTTAGTAGAAAACAAATGCCCCATTGTGATGGAGAGAATCAAAATCGTCTGTGGTGTAAGCCATGCTCTAGCCGGTGTTCCGTGTGGACCAACCTCACTAACCGATGGTAGGGAGACTCAACAGCAGACAGCCGTGACTTGCCACACACTCCAGCTCAGTGAGGCCTTGAGCACCGATCAGGCATTGTAGCGAGCGCTAATGGTTTGCCGTGGGTCCAGAGAGTGGCTGGTTGTTGGCAGCAAACTCAGAAACTGGGAGGAGAAAACAATATGGAAGCAATATTATTTCCCATCTAATTTCTCTGGTCCAGAAGGGTGGTAATGCTGAGTGATACCACACAGAGGAAAGATTAAATATAATAACATACTGTGCACGCTCTGCACCAGAAGTTATTACTCTTGGCACGGCAGAGGCAGATGGCTGGCACTGGCCGTTGCCGGGAGGTGTTAAGTGGGTAAGTGGTACTGAGGAACAGGGGAAAAGACAGTAATGAACTGCTTGTAATGCTGTGAAAACTCAATGAATTTGATTAAGCACAGATGCAAAACTGTTTCCTGGGCGACCATTGGACACGATCATTTATGCTGAAATGTGCTCTCTCTCAGTGACACGTGTGACAGGAAAACCTCTGCTTCTGCTACCAATCTGTTGAGCATCTTGACAAAAAGAGTGACAAAGGGAGATCAGAAAAAGCCCTGCCCTCCGAGCCTCCCTCAGTCACCAGGACATGAGCATACGGCTGTCTAACTCTGTTGGGAGGGTTCCAGAAGGGGCAAGGTCAGCATAACAAGTCATTTGGACCCCAGAGAAACAAATTCGTATAAAGTTTTCATTAGATCTTTATCCTATATTCTCAGTGACTACACTAGCTATATTAGATTAAGGTGTATACAGTACAGTTTACTTAATATAGACAATAAAGCAGAAACGGAGTAGTTACATGTATGAAGTTTGCAGCCTCGTGTCAAGAGTACAGGAAGAGATGAGGTTAGGGAAGCATAGATCAGGGTGGCTAATTCCAGGGTAGAGTCCAGATGTGGTTCCAGGAGCCACACTAGGATGCCAACCCATTGTTACTTTTTCTATGATAAATGCAGAGATGGAGAGTATCCATTTAGAAATGTCTAACAATTGGCCAATTCTGTTGAATCTAATACTAAAAAAAAAAAAAGGACTTTGTATCATTTGTGCTTTTGTAAATTTTTATTTTTCTGGTAATTCATTTTTATTATACTTTATAAAGTTCTATGACAGATTGGGAATTTTGCCTCAAACAGTTGGAGAATCAATAAATCGGAGTGGCAGAGGCAGATTTAGTCAGCATTTCGTGCAAAATTTATGACTTTCAGCAAATTACTGATCTATCTATATTTCGTTTTTTTCAATATTTGATAAATATTAGATTACATTATTATGAAATAACTAGATGCAACAGGGACCACTCACACAAACTATTGAAAAATTACTAAAATATTTAGATAATCCATGCCTACTCGTTTGAACAGTGTACAAATCGATGGATCAATTAAGTTCAATATTGTATAAGAATGAGAGGATGAGGTAACACACAGACTCGCTTCATTCCTGTTTTTGGTTCACGCACCAAATGTTTCTGAGCATCTGCCTTGCTCCAAATATAGTTCCCACTGCTGAGGATGTGCGAGTGAATGAAAATCA
>NW_011888943.1:1562403-1574906 GCF_000151845.1 Pteropus vampyrus | reverse complement strand
TGGCAAATATATACATATGTTTATATAAATATTTTGTATTCTATAATATTTTTGGTATTTTTATTTTGTAAACTTGTGTTTTGTTATAAATTGTATGTAATGTATAGTATTATTCAATACTACGGTCCTCATATTAAATATCATCATCTCAGAGGCAGAATGCCGAAGGAAAACTTTGTCACTCATGTCACAGTCCATCTGGTGAACGGATGTGGTTTTTTCAGTCATTCAGGATCCCAGGCTTCTTTCCCCTTGTGACTTTCCTTTCCTCTAGGTCCTCTTCTCAACTGCTGTGGCCTGAAAGTGACAGACGTCACTCCTACTCACAGTCCATGGGTGAGAACTAGTCCCATGGCACCCCTTAGATACGAGGGGGCCTAGGGAATGCAGCCATGTTTCCTGAAGTCGGCCACTTCCAACAGAACTCTATACACTATGTGAGGACACTGTGCCACCGTGGTGGCCAGCCTGCTATCTGCCACAGGGAGTGAGAATTTCAAGGTCAAAGGAACTTATATCACTCTCTGATGCTTTTTTGCGTAGGTGATATTTAAAAATTGAGAGTTCTTCTATTTAGAGAAGGGAAGACGTAAGAATGTTCTAAACTACTCAATCTTTGATCAATTAGAGCCCTCTGAATATCGATTAAGGTGAGGAAGTTTTCAGTTCTTTTTTTTTTTTTTTTATAGAATGTATCAGCCTAGAAATCTGAAAATGAGCCATAAATCTTGTCATTAACCGCAGCTCATGACCAGCATCACTTTCACATTGGGACCACGTGGCATTTATCGCTTTCCTGTTTACAAGATCACGTTAGTAACTGGTGGCTGTGATTAAGAACAGTCGGCCTCAATGACATTCGAAAGAATAACAGCAGGAAAAATAATGACCTGGGACAGCAACTAAAATCCAACTTGGGATAAAGACTAGGAAAATGGCCGTTCCTCATTATAAGTGTAATCGTATAAAATATTAAATGTTATCTTCATTTTGACATTTTAATCACGTCACGTACCCCTCCTATAGTTATTTCTTTGATTTTGTGACTTCTTCAGTTGATCAATTCATGTGAATACATATATATTACAAAATATAGAAAATATATAAGTATATTAAATAAAAACTGACATCTTTTATTTACGAGCATGGCACCTCGCCGACATGCCCCAGGGAAAGGAATGTGAAAGCTTTTTGTTTCATGGCCCACAAACTAAATATACACAATTTTTACTTGTCAATCATACCTCAGTAACCCTTGGGGGCGGGGAAGAACTTGGGCTTTTCAGCAAACCCAATTGCTCACTTTCCCCTACTCTTGTCAAAACCATATTTTCATAAACATCCACACACTCTAAATCTTGCAGAAGCAGAATATTAACTAGTCTTATTTTTTTCTAATCACTGGCTCATTTAACATGAAGAAGTAAATGACATCCTAACTTATTTCATTTATTTTTTATATTGCTTTTTTACTAAAACCGTAAAAGGGAAAGGCCGTAGGTATCATAACGGGCAAGCATGAATGATGAGCTGGATGCAAATGCTCCGTTAATCACTAAGGAACGCCATTTTGGGGTTTACACGCCTTCTTTATAGCGGCAATAAAGACTGGGGGATATTTTGGCATTAATTTTTCACATAAAATGTTAATGAGAAGCAGAATTGATGACTATTCTTTTATCTTTGGATTTTAACAGATAGTCTGTGCCGTAGTACTGTTTACCCTAAGGACGGTTTCTTAAGTAGCAGAATCCCAAAGACTTCCTAACAGCTGTTTTCATGTTTCTGATAGATTTTTGCTTAATAGGTGGCTAAGAAAACATCATAAAACCGCTAACTCAATAGCTGAAATAGAATAGTTTACAAGTGCATAGGGCTCTGTAGTTTACGGAGCACTGTGGGCATCTTACCTCAGGTCGGGCTCCCAGGCAGACAGATTCCGAGATGCGGACGAGCTGTGTGCTCCCGCGGGGAGGAAGGCGGAGATGTCCTGTGATGCGGTCACAGGGACGGTCTCAGCCAACGCCGTGGGCCACTCTAACGCTGAGCTGGCTCTTTCGGGGTGCCCTGAGTCGCCCGCCGTCAGGTGGGTGGGCTTTGGTATTTCTCTTTTAACGAGTCATCGCTTGGGGGCTGCCCTGGGAAGGGGGCACGACCTTGGGCGAGGCCAACCCTTTCAGCGGAGGCACCTGCAAGAGTCCTTACATAGTTGGGCGTCTCCCTCCGCCCTCCGCAGCATCTGCTCACCATCAGCAGCAGATCCCGTGGGAGGATGGCCGGAGGAAGCGTGACCACGTGGTGCCGCCGGGCCCTTGCCCCCAGGCCACTGGCCGCTCCTGCTGTCAAAGCATCCCGGGTCTGGACACTGGCTCCGTTGCAGAAACCGGAGAAAGAGCTGTGACGTTTTACTGCAGGAGCATTTGTTGGCCGTAGGGACACGTTCTGTTCACTGTCTCCGTATTTCTCTGGGTTACTGGCCCTCTGGCTGACACTGAACTTGACAATGCCAGGCTCAGCGGGCTCCTGGGGCTCAAGCTCTCCCGCCGGCTTCCGCCGTTTGGGGCTCCATCACTCCTACTGTCATTAACCAGCTGGTCAGCGTGGCTCCTACGGTCGCCTCGGCCCACCGAGGACAGCCTCCGCCGGACTTCACGGTGTGTGTGCGCGCCCCATAATTTGGTAATGGGCTCATCTTCCGGGGCCCCGCACAGATCACGGTCGTCTGGCGGCGTTTCCAGACTAACGGAACAAACCCGTCAGAGCCGCTGGCTTCTCCAGCCCCTGGACGCCCCTTGCGCCCGCTGCCCTGGCCAGTGGCCTTTCCGCCTGGCTCGCCGAGGGCCACCCTCCTGCTTCTCGGAGCGTCCCAGCGGGGTGTGCCAGGTGTCCTGCAGCTTAAAGCGACACTCGCTCGTCACCAGTCTGTGCCCCGGAGTCCAGGGGTTCCGCGGGGCTGTGGCGGGGGGGCTCGCACCGCCGAGGTCACACTGTTGGCTGCTGCGCCCCCATCCGGGCACTTACACGTGCGTTCCGGTTATGGGCAGAATGCAGCGACTTGCTCTTGTGGGTCTGAGGTCCCCCTTTTTATGGTTGAAACTGGAAATTTTAGGAAATATGTTAGAGCAATTCTGGACTTAAATGTTTTTGTCCCCGATGATTGCGGCCGCCTGTCTTCCCTCTTTCCCTCCCTTCCTCCTTTCTCCCTCCTTCCCTCTTTCTTTCCTTCCTTCTTCCTTCTTCCCTCTTTCCTCCTTCCTCCCTCCTTCCTTCCTCCCTTCTTTCCTACCTTCCTTTTTCCTTCCTTTCTCTTTTTTTTCTATTTTCTACCATAACTTGCCTAGGCGAATCTGTTAAGTCTCTCTCTCCCCGAAGCATGGCTGCTGATGTGTTTGTTCATTTTTGTAAATTCTCGACTTTGCTTTTAATCCTGACTTCCTACCGGTCACCCCTGTGTCTGCACAGACTGGTGTCAGCCAGCGTTTGCACAGAGGCTGTGCTCACACCATCCTGACTCAGCGAGGCTTCCATCGCCACCAGTGAATCTGCAGGAGGAAGCACATACAAGGTTCTGAAAGTTTTCAGTTCTGCTTGAGGTTTTACCTTCCGCTTGCTCCTTTCGCGTCTCCCATGCAGTTACCCCTCCTCGTTGTCACTTTTAACAGCAAGGCTTCCGGGTACGGTCATCCCCCACTGCTCCAGATCAAATGAGTCCCTTCAACCAGCGCAGAGAAGCTGCCAGTCCTCACGGCCTGTCCCAACTGGCAAGGCCTGGATGCCTACCAGGCTGGGGTAGGCCGGGAGCAGGTCCATCCCAGAATGCCACAGAGGCACACACTTCTTACCTGGAGTTGAGCACATTTTTCAAGAATAAACGCCTCTCGGATTTGTCACATGGCATTGGGCATGTAACGCCTAAACGGTTGTTATTTGTCCGTCTGTTCGCCTCCGTAGTCGCTTTGTGGGGAGAGGATTCGCTCGTCCCCTTGCTTGAGCATGAGTCGCCTTTTGGAGACGGCTTTTGGAATCCGTGCGCTTTCGTCTCATCTTCTCAGTTCGGGTAGAGCCCATGTTGGGTGCTTAAAATCAGAGACCCCTGGTGCATGAAATGAGATTCGGGGGCTTGCGTGATGAGCCAGCATTTCAGAAACACACTTTGCTCATTTCACAACGTGGCAGAGCACTCTGTGCAAACGAACTTTGCTCTCTCTTTAAATACGTGACCTCGTCGCTGTGTGGGAAAGTTCTTGAGTGAAAAAATGAGGGAAATCCTGAGGGCAGCTCCGTAGCGAGGGTAAGTGTCTGCTCCCTGTGGATGTGGGTCTCTTCCATCTGAGAACTCTTGTAGGGCGACTGTGTGCAGCGTGGTCAGAGGCTCCGAGCAGGGAAAGGCAAAGCAGACAGCAATTCCAGGCCAAATGTAGTATTTGAAGACCGATCCGAAAGGCTAGTGTATGAGAACCCATGAGGCTCGAAGCAAGAAGACAGCCTGAAGCGCCTCCATCACCACGTCGCGCTTGACGAGAAGGAAGGAGAGGTCATTCTGAAAAGCAGTCCTGAAAGACGGCACATCGATTGCCACGGACCATCAAGAGCAGGGTCCTGAAGTTGATCTGAGACTTTACAAAGACTCGAGCCATGATGCGGGCAGCCGCGGACAGCGGAAGAAGGCCGGCCCCCTGCACATCACCTCTGATCGTCAGTTGTGCTGTGAACAGCTGGGAAGCAAGGTGGCCTTGGAGCGGACTGCAACAGCGATGACCTCTTAGCAGAATTACATCTCCACTTTCCAGGGCGTTCAAAAGGCAAATGGGAAGGACCTAAAATAACTGCACTCGAGTCTCTTCTTTTCTTTTAGCAGATTAAGCCCATTATATGTGCAGACATGATGAAAACAGTCTTTCTTTCTTGGATTGTGTCAGAGCTCTGAGGTGCTTGAAAGTCAACCAGACATTCCTTTTCTTTGGGAGGAAGGTCATCACGTTTAGAAGAATAATTTCTTAATGGTTTTTGATGAAAAAAAGGAAGTGGTTTTGCTCTGAAGTGGGACAGGATTCTTCCTCCGAATAGCAATTCGCCGAGCGGCCAGAACACCTCTCGGCCAGAACACCTCTCGGCCAACCTCGCGTGGTCCATAAGAGGGAACTCATCAAAGGGACCTCTGTCAGCAGGCGGGGCTGCACATGGCCTCCTCGTCTCTGGCAAGGTGAACAGATGTGGTTCTCATACGGCAACGCACTCCCAGTTTTGCAAAGAAAACTAGCTTTTGTTGGCATATTCATATCCCAGAATTTAATAGATGCTTGGGCTTGAGGATGGAGCAAGTTGTGATGATAATAAACATCTTCTTTTTATTCTATCTTTTCTCCCAGATATCTACTTTTCCCCTATACATTTATAATATCTACAGATTAAATGTTAGCCCCCCGTCTCCCCAGCTGTGCTTATATGAGCATCATTTCCTGTGAATATCATTGGAAAGAACGAAAACAGCTTCATCTTGAAAACCGGCAGTGCAAGGCACAGTTTATTTTGATTCTTATAGGTATGTGTGCCTGTAAGTTCTAGTCAGTACGTAAGGCGAACATATTGCGCAATCAGAATTACCCTTAAAAATCTATCTTAGAATAAATATCCGGCACAGCTAGTTTTTCTTCCAGTGTTGGGACTGTTGCTACTTTTTTGGTCGGACACCAGATGAAGTAGGTGACTTGCGTTTAGGGACCAAAGCAAATGAATAACCATCTTTAAGCATTAGAATGACACGCACACAGTGAGTGGGATATAAGACTGAAGCTAGCAGAGGAGAAACAAGATTCTTGCTTCCCGTTTCCTGTTCGCTTCAAGGCTACAAAAAGCGAAATAGCCAGCACTATTTAAATTAGCCCTTTATCTCATTTTAATTATTATTTTGAAATTATCTGCTAAGCACATATGGATGAATTGTATTGGTTTAAATATTTGTTGTTCCCACATGGTATATTTATAATAAGCACACACACATATTTTGGAATAGTGGTGACACGTGATATTTTCCACATTCTTCTCTTTTTCCCCATTCACTGTGGCAAAAAACCCAGCTGACCGACACATCTCTAAAGTCTTGTTTCCTATTACACATGGGGCTCTAAAGTTTTCCTCCAGTAAAATAAGCTCAATGAGGGAATGCCATCGAGAGTTTTTAATCAGTCAGGCACATCTACCCTGTCCCTTGAATCATCCTGTTTATTTGAATGGTTTGCTTTCCACAAGATTTCTAATTGCATATATTTTTTTGAAAAAGATGGATGGGGGCACAGAACTGGAAGAAAGTCAGGAATATGTTCAGGTGCCACATAGCAAACCGTGATGGAAGCCCTCAAGTCATCAACCGTTCGGCTTTGTTTGGACCACAATTGATCTTGTCAGGACTAGACACCCATCTGCCATTGATATCAACAAGAAAGAATAATTAGAAAATTTCTTAATTAGTGTTCCATTTAATCTTCCATTGTCAAGGTTACCACTTTGATTAATGTAAGGAGATTTCAGGAGCAACCATAAACCTGTCTGAATTTCCGTCAACCTACTTAATGTTTCTACCTTTTCACAATCTCATCCGTAGTGCCCTTCCTCAGATGCAAAAACGGAAGGATTTTAAGCAAAGCAAAGGAAGGGTTATTTTTATTATTGTTATTCTCATTGTGATTATTTTTGCCAAGATATCTGAGGAGCAGACTGTCGTTGGCCTTTCTTTTCTGCCGAATATACAGAGTGCATTAACCGTCTTCAAGCTGTTCGCGTTTCAGGGCTCAGCAGTGACTGTGATGCCTTCTCTAGTGATTCTCATGACTTAGCCTTCTCAAGTTCCTGGGAAGCGGAATAAAATGCACATTCCTGGGCCCCACGCTCAAGTTTTAATTCCATAACTGGTTGGCGGTAGGAATCGATATTTGCCTTTTTATCAGTCTCCCCAGGGATTCTAAAGCTGAATGACTACTCTCCACCCCACCTGTGACCTCCCACTTACCTTATTACTGCTAGTAACTGTGGGTAGAGTTTGAGCAAGTCACCATTGGGATTCAGCTGTTTCTGAGCCAGCTGAGGAAAAGCCCTCTAATGCAATTTTTTACTTGCTTTCCTCTTTGGTTTTAGCCTCTTATTCATTTATTCGTTTATTCATTTATTAAACAAGTACTTCTTGAGCACTTACACATGCAAAGCAGTTTGAGATGCTGCAATTTAGTCGTGAAAACAAACAAAAAAATGATACCATCAGGGAGTTTGTGTTCTAGTAATAAAAGAGCAGAAAGAATGATGCAGGGATTTGGAACGCCAGCGGTGATGGACATACACTGTAGAGAAAATGAAAGCGGGGGTCAAGGATAAGGCGTGGGAAGCAGATTTTTATTTTAAATTAGTTTGAAGTGAAAGCTCTCCCTGACAAGTGGAAGTACGAGCGAGCCCGTCCTGTGGTTAGTTGAGAATTCTCTGTTCGCTTACGACTCCTGCTCTGCCAGAAAGTGAAGACAACACAGATGAGAGAGAGAGAGAGAGAGAAAGGTTGGTTCTGGCGACCTTGCCCCATACCCCAAATTCAACCAGGTCTCTATTTCTACTTTTCAGTCAGACATTAGTAAGACCACTAGCAAGGTGAGCTATTAAGTCCACTCCTCTATTTTCTATTAAGGCAAAACATTAAAATCTATTTTGGGTGAATTTAAGACTATATTGTGGTTGCCCCTTGCGATCCAAAAGTCTAATATATACCCTCATGAGATTTGTTTTTAAAAAATAAAATCTATTTTGTTTTCTCAGTACATAGGAATATCATAAAAAATTTGGAATATACAAAAAGACACAGAAAAAAAAATCTTAGGACATTATTTCAATGATTTTGCTAAGTGTTCTGTAGTATGGCTTGCTTATTAAACCAAACTCTACTGTCTAGGTAGTGAGCCCACCAAAGCTGTAAGAAACATCTTTGAGGCAAATTTTTCCCATCCATAATTATTTCCTTAGGATATACTTCTGGAAGTAGAATTGCAGGCTCAATGGCTATCTTCATATTTGTGGCCTTTAAAATGAAAGTGCTAATTTGCCATCAGTTAGGATTATATCAGTTTTGACCACCATTACAAGTAGGTGAAAGTATGTATTTCTTTATATGTTCACTAATACCAAGAAATAGAAAAAAAGAGTTTTAATATCTCTCTTATCAAACCAGGGACATCACTATTATATATAAATATTTTTTTATCCCTACTGAGATTCCTTTTTGACCATATTAAGAATTTAATACATTTCTTATGTTTAGAATTGCCAGTTCCTTGATTCTCATGCTTTTTAGGTATCTGTCATTTTCTTATTGATTTTTAATAATGCTTTATATATTGATGTGTTTCTTCATTGACAGCAAGAATTCAAACAATGAGCATTATTCTTTATTGAGCCCAGAAAGACGGTAAACTCTTCATATGCCATGTAACTTTGCTTCTTTAATCCCACGAGTGTTATAATGCTATTCTCTTAGCTGTATCTTCTGCAAGACAGTCACTTAACCAAGGATGATACAGCTACTTAGCGAGATGATCTCGTGGCAAGTCGATGATAGAGCCGGAAGTTAGAGTCTGGTCTGCTCAAGGCCAAACCCATGGCTAAGCCTGATGCGAAGATGCTGTTGATTATTATTTCCTCTCAGTCTCACAGTTCAGGGGTCACAGAACTGTATTTCCCAGGCCGGATCTGGCCCGCCACCTGCTTTTGTAAGTAAAGTTTTATTGTAACATAGCCACACTCGTTTATTTACCGCTCCTTTCATGCTGCCAGGGCAGATTTCAGTGGCCTGCAGAGCCCTAAAATATTTACTATCTGGCCCTTTATAGAAAGAGTTTCAGACCCTTGCGGGAGCTTCTCATCCCCTGGAAACCGCTGCCCCCGATCTGTCCTTTGTCTCTCCGTATCTTTCTGCTCCCTCGACACTTGTATCTGGACTGTGACTCATTGATTGTATCGATATTTTCATTCGAACCCTAATATTTTTTATTGCCAAAACTTCTTACTCTCGGTCCCTCTTATTTCTTGGTATACTGCCTCGTTTTAATGATAACGGTATCTTCTTGAATATCGTTAGGAAACAATATTTACCTTCTTAAAGAAGTTATTTTGAACAACAGCTTTTAGGTGTAGGTGTAGGTCCCACTTAAAAGCTCAGACAGACTTTCCTTCCAGGAGCCTCCCAGTTCACCTGTGTACACAGGTGCATTCACCGCACTGTCCACGCGCTCTGCCAGCTCTGGCAATGGATGCTGTCGTAGGAAAATTGACTCGTGCGTGCGTGTGTGTGTGTGTGTGTGTGTGTGTACATGCACACACATTGGGTGGATGTGATGTCTAGCTCTTACCTTCTTTGATGTGGGTGGAATTTTCGTGGGTCTTTACTGCCGTGAAAACTGAGTGTGCTTATAAACTGGATAGATGCTTCTTTTCATCTGGTCAGGTGGAATTTATTCTAGCCAATAGTCTTCAGTGTTTGAGCATGAGGTCGAGCCCTTCCTAAGCATCCAGGCAGGTCAAGCTCTGTTCTGTTTTTTCTTCTTTGTGTTTAACAGGGATACGTATGTGGGATCACTTAAGCTAGAAGAATGCCTTACACAAGAGCTGATTCTTCTTAATCAATTTTGGTATTTTAGATGAAGCCCGATAGAACTTGTTAGCAAGACTCGTTTGCAAAATAAGCTAAAGCAACAAACAGGTGTAAAACTGTATCGTGGTGGCCACGCAAGTAATGATAAAGACTCATCATGCAGTGTGCTAGTTAGAGCACACGGGGAAAATCCATCCCCCACCTGTCACCACATTTGAAAGGGGTGGTAGTTAGTTCCTCTACATCACAAAGACGGCAACCATAATAGAGAAGATTCTGGAAATAATATCACATCGTTGAAGACTGTCTTCCAATTCTGTCATGGCTGCCAGGTGGAAGAGAGGACAATATTATGTGTGACTCTAATCAGCAGAAGAAAATATTAATGATGGAAAGTTACAAGGAAGCGTTATTTGTTTTATAGGAAGAAATGTCATTCTAACAACTAGAGATACCCCAAAACTGAATAGATCACCTTCTGAAAAATGTTAGATATTCTAGTTCAAACTAAGATTAAAATAAGCTTTGTTTTGAATCACTAACTGTGTGACTTGGGGGAAATTAACTTCTCCAAGCCACTGGTCCTTAATTCTCAAAGTGATAATAACAATAATAATAATTAAAGTATTGTTACAAAGATAAAGTTATGTTATAACGAGATGTTCTTAGCACAGCACACATGAGTGTGCCCCCACCCTCCAGGTGTATTCAGGTGGAGCTTGGAGAGGCTCCTACCTGGAACAGTGCAGAGTGGATCCCAGTGTTGAACTGTAGGTTGAATTAGATCGTTTGGTCCAGTAAGTTTTGGTCATTGCACATAAACACACTGATTTGCATATCCTTTTGGCTTATTCGTTTATCTCAACCAATATGTATTGACTGTCCATTATGTACCAGGAACAAGCTAAGTGCCAGAGTCTCAGCTGATAAGAAGATAAACCCTTTGCCAAAAGTGAGAAACAGGGACTACATTTGTGGGGAACATCGGCAAGAACATTCTTCTTAGATCGGGGCATTTGCTCTAATTGCTCTATTGATTTGCACACAGAAGAGCACACACAAAGATTCCTAAGGTAGAAATAAGCTTAGAACATTCTAGAAGTCAAAGGCTCAGTGTGGTGGGAGCACAGAGGAAGAGCAGGTGTGACACCACCGATATCCATGTCTCCTTTTCTTCTGGGCACAGAGACATCTGACTTTTCCGTCCGTTGAAATGCCAATAACGACAATGCATGTTCTTCCTCAGCGGAGCAGGGAAAAGTCACCTGTGATTCTCTAGACTCTCTTTTCCTGTAGGAGTGAATGTGACAGCTCTTGTGTTGAGATGGCTCATTCATCAAATGGAAAACGGATATCTGGGAGTCACCTATCTCAGAAAGAAATTATATAAACAAGAAATAAATTCCTCTTACATGAGCCACTGAGGTGACGGAGTTGTTTGTTAAAGCAGCACAACATAACTTATCCTGACTAAGTCAGGAAGTGACTAGCAGTAGAGGATGTAGTGAGAGAGGCAGGCCAGGACCTGTCTTGGGTTTTGTAGGCCAAGATAGAGTGAGGACTTGTGAACAAAGGCGGCGAACCTCCCCTGGACAGTAGGTAAGTTATATGATCTCTCAGTTGCTAATTCACCACATTGCCGTAACTCTCCAGCTCTCAAACCCAAATCTCTCCAAATTTGCATGATCTGTTGAAGTCCTACCTCCTTACCCTGCATCAACTACATGATGACATGAGAAAGTCAGCTACATATATTTTTGTGGATTTGAGAGTAAGAGAAAATAAAAATAAAGAAAATAGATGTCATAAGTCCTCCAAGGATGTCTTTCTATATACGCTTCCTCAATCATTTTCTTCTCTGCCGTAATCATTGTTCTATTTTTGTTTTGTTTTGTTTTTGTTTTCTGACTTTTGCAAAGTACTTTGCCAAATGGTATTTATCAAATAAAGAATTAACTTATAAATATTTGTCGTAATTTTTTTTTCTATCTTTGCATTTTCTCTTAAAGAAAGAAAGATTGCCAAGTTCCAAATTTAATTATATACACACCTGTCTAAGTTCTAGATCTGAGTCATAACTGGCAGTATTTTAAAAGGAAATAAGCCAAATATTATATTCCTTTTTTGTCAACAGTCGAATCAAACTTTATGTCATATGCAGAAGTCAGTGAATGTATGATCACATGTTTAATATTAGGTGAAAATGTTTTTGTTATGATGCTATTATTGCCTAACCTTTCTGGTGGATTTAGAACTGATATACATGAGGCAGAGCTCTAAGCACCGTATATATACTATCTCATTTAATCTTCACAATGATACTCTAATGTAGATTGTACTGTCATGCCATTATATAAGAGGAAACAGAAACTCAAGAAAGGTTTGACAAGTTGTCTAAGGTACACAACTAATAAGTGGTTGAGCTGAAACTGAATTAGGCAATTTGACTAAGGATTCTACATTCTTAATTATTACCAAACTAATGAGGAAAGCATTTACTTGAAGTCATGAAGGTAATGCACTTACAGAGTGACCATTCTGTGATTTCGGGAAGATATGTGATGACATTTTCTCTATCCTGAGATGGAAAATTAGCTCTGAGCATTGGACATAGATGTGTTATATAGAATAGGTTACTTATCTAATTTTGAAGGATCTGAACATTCTTATCTGTAAAATGGGAATTATAATGCCTATCATAGAGACTTATGATGAATATGATGTAGTATCTAGAGTAAACAGTAGCCATTCACAAAATATCAATTATCTGATTGAGTAAGCTCTTAATTTCTCCCCATCCCTTGTTGTGATCTCAGGGATTAGTAGCGCCCATTTGTAAATTGCCGTATAGACCAGGGATGAAAGCTGCCGCATATGTGCA
>NW_011888943.1:1558958-1561453 GCF_000151845.1 Pteropus vampyrus | reverse complement strand
GAGACACTTTCTTCTAAGCATGGGCAGCAAGCCATGCTGGTTTGTAGTGACACGTAGTGAAAGGACTTCAGAAGCCGTTTCGGGATTTCCTAAAAATCAGGGGTGTGAGCTAGCGTTGAGATATTTGAAATTATTTTTGTACCTTATTCCAATTTACCCTGTGAAATACTGATCCAAGAAAAGTCTGTCTCATGACACCTACCCCCACAGCCCTTCAGTTAGGAGGGAGGGATATCTTCCCTCTTTCCTGGCTTGGACTTCTGGATTTTCTGGGACTACAAGGGAAGGGGGTGGACTATGTGTATGTTACGGTTACCACCCATCCCTCTGTCAAATGATGCTGAAGTGGTTGGTACCTGACGGGTAGGCTGGTACTTACTTGCAGGAGGCCACGTCCATGAGTTTTTATTTCAGATCCGCCACGTCTCGGAAAGCTCGGATGTTTACGTGCAGCCACCTGACAAAATTCCATCGGGATCCCAATGATAAGACCAAGGAGAAAGGCAAAGAAGTACGTTTACTGAAAATACTGTGAGAGGCACCGTTTGGTATCCAGCGAGAGGCAATATCCTCCAGAGACAAGTCTTGACTCGAAGGATAAAGATGGGAATTTATCACAAATATAGAAGCGAGCAAAGTAGAGATTTCTGCTCTTCGCTCCTCCCCGCCTCCCCCCCTCCCCCCAAAAAAGAGTGCACAGCCAGAGTGGATTTGGATTGATTTGCAAAATAGTTGGCCTGGGACTCTTTTAAGACTGTCAGCCTAGATTCTTACTCTTCCCCCACAAACTCACCCCGACCCTCACAAATGCCATACAGGCGAGGCCTTGAGAGATTTTTAACAATGTTCTTGGAACTGGAAGGCGGGAAACCAGGCCACGTGGTATCTATCCCAGCGGTATACTCCTTAGCCTCTGTGCCAACATCATGGCGTGTGCAGCCTCTGAGTCTAGCTTCTTTCACCCGGCGTAATGAGTGTCTTTGATAGTCACCCATGCGGTTGTATCTATCAATAGTTGGATATTTTTATTACTGAATATCATTCCCTTGTAGGAAGGTACCAATTTCTATCCTTCTCCAGGTGAGGGACAGCTTCCACTTTTTAGAGATGATGAGTTAAACCTCCATAAACGTTTCTGTACAGGTTATGGTGTGAACACAAGTTCATATTACGCTAATAAATCACCAGAACGGGAATCGCCGAGTCGAACGATAAGTATATGTTTAGCATTCTAAGAATCTGCCAAAACGTTTCCTGAAGTGGGTGTGTCTGCACTGTTCTGTAGCTCCACCAGCGATAAGTATTCCAATCACTGTGCATCTCAGAAGCGTCGGATTCGTTGTTTTTTAAAAATTTTTCTTTTACTTTTTTTCACTGCATTAGGTGTAGAGCAGTATCTCGTCGTAGATTTAATTTACATTTCTCTAATCACTAATGATGCTGAGGAGCTTTTCATGTGCTTATTTGCCATTTTTATATCTTCTCTAGTGAAATGTCTGATAAGTATTTTGTCTACTTTCTAACTGAATTGTGATCTTACTGTTTGAATTTGAAATTTCAAAATACACAGATCATGCTTTTGGTGTCATATCTAAGAAATCTTTGCATAGAGATATTCTCCTGTGTTTTTTTTTTTTTCCTGGAAGTATTGTGGTTTTAGGTTTCATATTTAAGTCTATGATCCATTTTGAGTTAATTTTTATACACGGTGCAAAATATGAATCGAGACTCAATTTTTTGTACATATTCTAGCATAATTTGTTTGAAAGGCTGTCCTGTCTTTAATTGCCTTTGCACCTTTTGAAAAATCAATCACCCATACTGTGTAGGTCTATTTCTGGACTTTGTAATCTGCCTTATTGATCTCTTTGTCTACCGTTCTCCAATACCATACTCTTTACCCTTATCACTTGGCACCTTTCTATATGTATATTGTACTTCATTGGAAAGTCAAATGTCATTTTTTTCCTTAAAAATCTATTTATTTTACCATTTTCACTGCATGCATTTTTAATAGTCCTCTGTTCTCCATTTTTCCTGGTTCCCTAATTTTCACTTTCAAAATTCACAAGCCAACCAGTCTTAAAAAGCTACCTAGTGTATGATTCCGTTTATATGACATTCTAGAAAAGGCAAAACTGGAGAGACAGTAAACAGGTCAGTGGCTGCCAGAGGGCGGAGGGAGGCATGATAGAACAGGTGAAGCACAGCTGATTTTTTTAGGGAAGTAAAACTATTCTGTATGATGCTATCATAGTAGATGCACGACATTATGTATTTGTCAAAAACGCATATAACTGTTTTGGCGCAGGGTGAACGTTAAATGTATGCAAATTGAAAATACAGCCTTTAAGAGATTCAGAGATCCCAGGATGAAATACAGGGCATGACAAAAAGAACCTAACTGTATTACAAATATATGAAACAAATTCGCTGCAGGGTTTGGTAGAAAAAGGTGCCAATCTAAGTAACTTTGGAAATGAGCAGGGTCTGCA
>NW_011888943.1:1553129-1555703 GCF_000151845.1 Pteropus vampyrus | reverse complement strand
TGGCAGAAAGAAGGCATTTTTCAAGTAGCCATTGTGACATATCTTGAAGGAGCCGCCAGCTGTAAGATTTATGTCTTCTAAAAGATTACTTACTACTTAAAGCCTCCCTACTACTCTCGATTATTCTAGAAGTCTGGCTGGTTCGAGTGTTTGAGGGCCCTTGGAGGATGTAATTATATAAAAGCAGTCCACCTGGACCAAGGAAAATGAAGGAAACATCTACATTATCCTCTCTGAGAGGAAATACTTTGGAATAATTTATATTTAATAGACTACTAATGTTAAACCTTTGAAGCAAGATGGACTTTCCAAATTTCTTTTACAGTAAAGATCTGTTATATATATGCCAAGATTCCATCATGTTTTAAAATCATCAGTAAAAGTTAAAGTCGCAACAAATTATATCCACCCCTGTGAGTCTGTTAGTCTTAGGTTATTACGAAATACCGTGGAAATGTAAAAAGGTATCGCTTAGTTAGAATGATTTCATTAATATCCTTCCTTTCTTTCTGTTTCTTTTAATAGGGGAGAAATACAATCATACACAATTTGCACCAGTAACCCAAGGAAAGAGGTGAGCTAATGAATGTATGGACATAAGCTTGGGGCAGAGCCGTAAGCCAGCAAGGTGACGAATGTCTTCACCCCACCCCAGGTAAACTCAGAGGTAAGTATGGAGGGAAGCAGTGCAGCACAGCAGTTGAAAATTCTCGTCGCTAAAGTTAAAACTCAGTTCTACCTCTCACTAGATTTGTGACCTAAGGGTCTGAAGCCGTCAGAGAATCGTTTAAAAAATATATGTATAATACTTGCTTTCAAGGTTTGGAGGGTTAAAATATGATTAAGCTTTGAAGGTGCTTAGCAGAGTCGGGCATGTCCTAAGCAGTGGTAAGCATTGGCTTCTGATTTTAGTAAGTCGGGAACAAAACCATCTAGCATCTGTCTATCACAACCCACGGCCAGGCTTGTCCTTTCCTTCACTTCTCTGAGGAGGAGACACCTGTGCTCACAGACACGATTTCAGCTCATCGAGAAGGGAAATATTCGCTCCAACCCCTCTGCTTTTGGGAACCACGACTCTAGTCAGAGCAGTGACGTGGAGGGACATCTGTAGGACTGTGTTGTCCTGGGCAACTTAGTAAACTCATCTGTGTATCAGTTTTCCATCGCAAAATAAGGATAATACAGAACCTACCATATAAGGCAAATATGAGGATCAAATAAGACAATACTTTTAAAGCGCCTAAACAGTGCCTGGCACACAGAAAACAGTCACCTTGCTGTTATAATGTGATTTTTTTATTGTTATTATAATGTTTTAACAGTTATTATCAGTGTAAAAAATTATCACGAGGCATCTAATTAATGCCCTGGTATCCTAGTATCTTCGCCATCAGTCTTTTGCCTAACCATTCTTTCTTTCAGAAAGTATACCTGAGTGTAATAAGATGAAACCGATATTAATATGGTAACAGAGGGCACTCGGTGTATCTTAGGGAGGGTAACTGTGTTAGTCGTCAAGACTTTTTTAAAGCCACGTAGAATGTTGGGTGAAATGCTGAGACCATGAGCTACAGCCTTAAAGCAACAAGACTTGCTTCAGAGAGTATGGAGAATGCCTTTGAATGGAAAGAGGAGCGACATCACAGGCCAAAGGGGCAAGGGAAGGGTGGAGACCTGCTTGTGAGGTGGCGTGTGAAGCTGCAGCATGGGAACCAGCGTGGCATGGACGAGGACGTGCCGAGAATGAGCACGTTCACGTGTGATGTGTTTGCTTTGCCGAAAGGCCCTCCTCTGTCCAGCAACACCAGCCCTGTCGTGAGAGAGTTCACTTCACTCCTGAGTATGTGGGACCCGTAGGGGCTTTTATGTACAGACACTAAGAAAGGGCATATCCTGCCTGGGTGATGGACTGTGGGCAAAAGAGAGACATGCATAAAACGTGAAATTCGGAAGCAGGGAAATACTCTGCCTCATTCCTTCCCCGATGCAGAATTGTTGAGAAAATGTTGACTGTTTCAAATGTCCGCAAGGCACGGGCTGGGAGACTCACGCTCGTCTTAACTAGATCTCACTATCGTGGCTTTGCGCCAAGCCCAAGATCTGGCATATGAAAAATGAATGAATGAATGAATGAATGAATGCACGAATGAATTCACAGCTGACATCTGGCTTACATATGTCTCAGGCGTTGTATATATAAGTAGTATTTACTTGCAAACTATTCAGGCATCGTTCATACTTCTCTAGCTGGTCCCTATAGCCGCATGAGTATGTGAGTGTGTTGAACCAGACTGCTTGAAATCCATTCATTTTACCAAACGTTCTTTGTCCAGTGTATTTTTTTACTACCTACATTTAGCATACTCTGTTTTAGGTAGACAACACTGCCTTCATGGATCTCGCATGTTGGACAGAGGACTCAGGATAGGCACATGTAATGAAAAGAATAGCTCACTCAGTGCTATGTAGAGTGTTAAAGAGTGTGTTTGGTTAGCAGGGGTCTTGGCACACGGGATTGGATGAGGTACGGGTAATAGCGGTGCCAGGTGAGTCGAGAGATGGAGAGAGAGA
>NW_011888943.1:1543798-1552334 GCF_000151845.1 Pteropus vampyrus | reverse complement strand
TATTAAACTTTGTACTGTTTTATGGAATTCTTAAAGTAATGCTCTAAATCATATATGAACTCTGAAAACAATCCTTTACTTAATTTATTTTATAAAGCCTTCTTGGTCTTTATAATTCAGGGCAAGTAATTTACTTCAAACTTATATTGAAAGCGAACACAATAAAAACATTCTTAAAATATGGTAGCATTAAAACACTAAAGATAGTTTGATTTTTTTTAAAAAAAAATCAATGAACTAAATAGAATTCATAGACTAGATCTAAATTAGAGAAGGGAAAGATTGTGTTCCCTCTCGTTTTTATTCACCCCTGCAATCTCGTTCATTCAACTTTCAGTGAACAAATATTTGTTAGTTTTCTTCTAGGTACCAAACAATAGGATAGGTGATGTGTAGACATTGGTGAATAAAACAGACCTTGACCCTATGGAGGCAAAGGGAACAATATAGATAATAAACAAGGAGACTTAAAAATAAATAAGTGAATATACAGTTACAGGTTGTGTCGAGCGCTAGAATGCAGCAATAAAAAACAGTGACCCCAGAATGAGGGGATGGCAACTGTTATTTATTGCCTCTTTCATATTCATTTCTCCTTCTTCCTTTGCAATGAAACTGTAATTTTTGCCGTTGTCGGTGATGCTTTGGGACAGTGGGAGTGGTGACAGTATGCCCTGCTTAAAAGAACTACTTTTCCCAGAATCCCTTTCGACTAGAGCGGCCCCCGTCAAGGAGATGTGGCCAATCAGAGAACAGGAGACACAGCCTGCAAAGATGGCTGTGGCCTCAGGGGTCCCCTTCTTCCGGTCAGGAACATGGGCGCAGCCCTGGAGTGGAGAGTGGCCGTCTTGGGACTGGGAGGCAAGTAGCCTGAGTGTCACAAAGGAATGCGGGTACCTCCCCGTGGGCTTTCTGTTATGTGACAAAACTTATGTAAAAACATGTATCAGCCAGGTTTCCAGGTAAATGCAAGTCCTGATGATGGGTGGGGAGCACGCTGAGAACCAGCTTAGGGGAAGAGCTGGAAGGACCGGCACAGATTTCAGCACAGGAATATCGACAGTTACCTGAAGTGCGTTTGCTCTGTCTGTACGGACAAACGAATGCTTAAGAAAAACAAACCGAAAATGCACACACACACAATCCCTACACTTTAAAACTTTAATGCAAAGGTAGTGTATTTGGCACACACCTCTATGCACACAATAATTTTAGTCGTCCACTTCCGTTTACATGCATTTGACTTACGTAACAGTTCTCACCTTTGGTTTGCAGTATTAGAGCATCTGGGGAGCCTTTGAGATAATACCCAGCTCTAGGCCTCACCCCAGAGCAGGCGAACCTCAGAGATGCTGATCAGTAGGTCTGGCGCCCGGGGTGGGGCCGGGATGTCGGTATTTCTTAAAAGCCCCCTCGGTAGTATCTCATACAGCCCATGTTGAGAATCGTCGGCCTGGAGGAATGAACTTCAGTCCGCTCATCCTTCCACCTGAATCACCTGAGCAGAAAGCAGTCAGGTAGGATAACGTCGCCACTGAGAACTTCCTTATTCCATCAGAAGGAAACGCTCAGTTCAGGCTCCAGCTTCGCTAGTAAATAACTGGATGACCTTGAGAAAATTATCGAATCTTCCCAACACTCCATTTCCTTCCTCGCTGAAGATGAAATAACAGATGCCACGCACTGACCGACCAAAAATTAAGAAGATGCAACACCGTTAAGATCAACATACATGCATTTTAGTTTCTGCATCTAACACAATCGCATGAAAAGGATGGACTTATGGCAATTTGTAGGATATTTGGGAGACCGTCTCACTGAAAAGTCAGGCAGTGTGAGGTGGAAAAAATGCGTTTTCTGAGTCCCACGGAGACACTCTAAAGAGAGCAACTGTCAGCACCCCTGAACCCGAACGCGAATGCCTTTGGTAGAAGCGAGTCACATTTATGAAGAGGCCATGAAAACACAAAAACACATTTTAAAGACTGTGACTTTAAACCTGAGCCCCCAGTGAAAGGCTCCTTAGGGCAGACCCACCCAGACGCAGGCTCTGATTTGCAAGCTCCTTGCAGGACAAGCCCGTGTCGCTGCTGCACACTGGGTCGCAGCAGGAATGTCATTTACTTAACGTGGGTAATGATTCTGCAGAGCAACCCCAGGGAAGCCAGAAAGCAAAAGTTTCTCATTAGGATAACAGGAATATAGTCTCAGAGTTAAAAGAAACACTTGCGACCATCTCCCCCCGACCTGTTTGTTTTAAAGACTTAAAATAGTTCATAGATTAAGTGTCTCGTTCTGGACGGTTGATGGAGGGTAATGACAAATCCCTAGCTTGGCTGATCTCAATGCTAGTACCTTGGGTCTTTCTCTTATAACTGAGCTTCCTCCAACACAGAAGCCCCAAGTCACATGTGGCTTTTGAATTCCTGAAATGTGGCTAGTCTGAGTTGAGATGTGCTGTCTCAGTCCATTTTGGGTCCTAGGACAAAGTACCAGAGACTGAGTGGCATCTGAACAACAGAAATGTGTTTCTCACAGTCCTGGAGCCTGAAAGTCTGCGGTCCGGGCGCCGGAAATGGCCAGGTTCTGACAAGCGGACCGCTGACTGCTCATTGTCTCCTCACATCGCAGAAAGAGAGCGAGAGCTCTGCGGTGTCCTTTCTGTAAGGACACTGATCTTATTTATGGGAACTCCACCCTCGTGGCCTGATAGCCTCCCAAAGGCCCCACGTCCTAACACCATCACACTGGGGGTCAGGATTCCAACATGTGAATTTGGAGGACACAGACATTCAGCCCATTGCATGTGCTTATAAGGGTAACGTACACATCAGATTTCAAAAACTCTGAAAATTAAGCTTCATCACTAGTACATTTCATGAAAAAAACGAAGCACAATATTATTCACTCTTATGCTGATTGCATGTTGAAATGATACTATTGGGGATATATTAAGTAAAGTATATTACTAAATTAATTTCTTTTTACTTCTTTAAATGTAGCTACCAGACAATCTAAAATGCATATGTGGTTCACATTACATTTATATTAGGAAGCTCTGTCTCAGGTTCCCTGAGCTAAGGTAAATTAGAGGAACCAGGAAACACAACTTGAAAGTCCCATGGTCATTTAAAAGCTGCAAGGACGTGGTCAGAAATAAAGGGAGGAAAAAGCTTCACAGAATAAAGGAGGTTCAGATCTCTGTAGTCAGGTATAAAATTCTAGATTTTTTTTTGGATACCTCATCTTTTAGAAACATGGAAAAATCAGTGAAAGAAGATGAGGGTGTCGGACTGTCTTATTCAGTGTTTGCAGGGCAAAACTTATCAACATTTAGAGTTGTCCTTTTGATGTTTCTTGTTCTCTATGGGAACGGGTATTACGTGTAGATTATAACCCTTGAACTGCTTGCTTCACAAGATCGCTGACAAATAGGTTCCAACGTGGCTCGCGGAGAAAATTTTAGTAAAGATAAGTTATTTTTTTACCTGAAAGATGCCTAACAAAAGTTTTTTTTCTTTTTAAATTTATTTTCTTAAATTATCATTCACTAAAATTGACTTTCTATGTATATTTTTGTAATACACACTTTTGTACCAAATAGCGGTAGATTTGGTAAATGTGATACTATAGATTAGTGCACTTCGTTCAACAGACAAGTAAGATTTGTGTATCTGTCAAGCTGGTTTTCTTCTTCTTTCCTTCCTTCCTTCCTTCCTTCCTTCCTTCCTTCTTTCCTTCCTTTCTTCCTTTCTTTTCTTCTTTTGACAGATTTATTTCTGTCAGGTTTAAGCTGGAAGTAGAAACCCATTATTTATCTGTATCACAATGAATAAGCTTCATCACCGGTGGAAGTTTTCATTTATTTGTAGAAATACATTCCTTGCTGATTAATTTCATCTTTCCTTCATTTTTAAACTGCAGATTTGCTTCAAAACCCAAAGCTCAGGTATATTTCATTCTTTATTGAGCAAGTAACAAAAGAAAACATTCATATTCTTCAGGAAGCAATCATGGAGATACTTTATGGCTCATTTATACCAATATCAAACTAATTCAATGACAAGTCAAACATGGTGCCTTTTAATCATGGAAAACTGTAAGGTATTTCAGCTGAATAAATTAAGGGCCATTAACTAAAAAATGAGCCACACACATGAAGCTCATTATTTTTAGGATGAGGGATCCTTTTAATTTACTAGAATTGTATCCTTTGATATGCCAGATGCCCGTTTTGCCCAACACAAATCAAAGCACCTCAGAGCATAAAAGTATGCACCCCACGTGTTAGGTAAACTTGACTTGATAACTAATATATCATTTTTGGCCATGTCATTTGCATCTATTATCCTGGTGAAAAATAAACATTCCTTGACTAAAGGAAAGACGCAAGTTTAGAACTCCAGAAATATCCAACATAATAAAATAAACACAAATTGGATTCGAGTGTATAATTCACGCTGGAAAATCGAGATTAGGAAAGAAGAGATGAGACGTCAGCCACCGATTCCTGTCAAAAGGCACAAACAACACACAGACCGACTCTTCCAAACACAGATGAGACAGAGGGCTGTGTTTTTCACAGATGCCTGTTTTGAGCACAGATGTTTTTGAATATGTGTCATTTTACTGAAACAGCCTATGTAAATATCTAGTAACACTGCATCAGTAGTCTAATGTTTCTGCCAACAACACTAACTGGTGGCTTTTAATATGCCCAATGTTAAAGGAAATTGAATGAATTACAATTTATTTTCACTCCGGATGCCAATGAATGGGATCCATAACATAGAAAATTTGAAACAGTGGATGAATGTAAGAATAGGTCAATTCTACAATGCACCATGCTCTCTGTCACGTTTGTTGGTTTAGTGCTGTGTGTATATGTATAGATAGATTCTTTGGACGTTCACATCAAAAGTTTCACATTTCCCGAGAATGTGGCAACTATTGCAAAAATAAAAATCTCAGAAACATGTTGGATGATGGATATGAATTTGCCATGGGTTAAGATTTTCAAAATGTATTCTTTGAGCATCTTTTACTATTCTAGATGCCCAAGATACAGGCCTGATTAAAATAAAGCCCCTACGTTTATTCTGTCCAGAGACACAGCAGATGCAGTTGTTAGTAAACATACTAATGATGTTACATGATGTTACAGGAAGGTTCTGTTAAGGGAATAATGACAGATGGCGTGGGGCAGGGCAGTTTCGGCCACAGTGGGACAGCCTCTCTGAAGAGGCAGTTTTGTTGTTCTTTAAGCGTTTATTTTGAAAACTCCTCAAATCTACAGAAATGTTACCAAAAAAATAGCACAATTATCTTCGCGTTTCCTTCACTTTGCTTAACCTTTCGCTACACTTCTCTGTATGTGCTGTGTATCTGTCTCTATGTTGTTCTGATCCAGTTAAGAGTCTCAGGCATCTTGACCCTCTCCTTCTAAAGACCTCAGCATGTATTTTCGAAGAAGGATGCCATTGTAGAAATCACCGTGGAACAATATCACATTGTGGACTTTTAACATCGATACGAAACTAGAATCTAAAATACGGTCCCTATTTTAAATTTGCCAATATGGCCCGGAAGTCTTTTCTAAATAAGGAAGTGACTTTGACTAATAGCTAAATGATGAGCCACATGCGGTGACATAAAAGGGGCTTCTGGAAATAAGGACAGAAGAGACAGTCATTTTATAATATTCGTGTATTAAACTGATCTTTAAAAAGGTAGGTCTAGCCAATACTCTAGGGATTCTGATATTCATAAGTAAAATCTGGTTTTGGTTTTAACTATGCTTTAAATTGTTAAATTTTATGTAAACTTTTATAGAGTAAACAATCTTGTCAAAATTGATAGTCATATTGTTTCTTTTTGGTTTTGCTGTATTTTAGCCATACACTTTTTATCTGATCCTCGATATGGCAGTTGAAGTAATCCTCCAAGTAGCTCCACAAATGAGATTTAGAGGAATCGTTGTCTGAAGAATTTCAAATATGGATATGAGGCATTTGGAAGCAATTTCTGATAAGAGAGTACTATAAATTATAACCCCAAGGTACTTCTCACATATTACCCAACCAAATGTTTTTCTTTAAACAAGATTCAGAGGGAGGAGGGATGTATTAGCCATGGAACTTGATGGACTAAGGTGCCATTACTTACTAAATAGGACGGTTTATATGAAAAATGAACATTTAATGTACACATGTAGATAATGTAATCCATTTTATCTTATCTACATACACAGAAGATTCTGATTATAATGGATCTAGTGGTCCCTTTTTGCTCATTCCATCTGCTTGAGTGCTATGTCCAGACTCATAAAAAGAGTGTATTTCCCCAAACGAACATAGACAGAAAGGCAAACTGGCCCTGTCCCAAGGACAAAGCTGTCCCTCCAGGACTTTCAGAGGGGCCGAAGTTCGGTTGGACCTCATGGGGACCATGGAACGGTTGTAACATCTTTTGTGTCCGGCAGAAGCGCAGCCTGGAATGTCTGAGTCTTTCTAACCTTTAAAAATCATAAAATAGATCCAAAGCATCATAGACCATCTGGTACTTACAACGCAATATCTACAGATAAGTCCGAGCAAAGGGCAGATGTATCACCTGCACTGGGAGAGAGTTTCGGTTAAATTCGATTTTATTTCACTAGCCTGATCACTACCAAAGATATAAAACCCTCCTCCTCCAATACAGCTCTCTTTCTACACTCTTGACTTCATCGTTATTCTTAAGGTCTAGATTTTATATTTTTAAAAAGTACCAAAATATAAGCAAGAGTGGTAGGGACACTAAACAAACAAACAAACAAACAAAATGTCGCATATACATTTTTGTCTTATTGGCACTTATCACAGCATAGAAAAGACCTAAAAATGACCCAGAAGACCAGCCACACTAGATGACTAAACAAATTAACCTAGTAAATATTAGCTATATTGACCGCATTAAAATGGAACGTGGATCATATATACCCGTGTTAATGGAGACCACAGATATGGGAGGAAAGAACAGGACAAGACAGAACAAAAACCAGAAAGCCGACTGCGGGACTATATTTTAGTCCCTTTTTTTAAAAGCCAGCAAGCACTGTCTATGCTTGTGTGACAGCAGATGTTGATTTGTGCGTGTGTGTGTGTGTGTGTGTACCTGCATGTGTATATATGTGTATGTAGATAAAAGAACCAAGCTGTTCATAGTAGTTCTCTTTAAGACATGGTATTGAGACCTGCCAGTGATTTTTTGTTGTTTTAAGTTGAGCTTGTATATTGTCATAAAAAGGATGTAATCATGAAATGGTAGAGAGAAATGGAAACAGCAAATAGCCAAGTCTAGCCCCATATTTTTTGAACATATTCCATATTAAACAGTCAGTGAAAATTGAATCCAGCCCTAACTTCTCAAACCCTAAAGAAAGTAATTTGCACAATTACTTGTTTAATTTAAACAAAACCAAACAAAACTGTGCCACCAACAACCTACTTTCTTTTTAAATATTTGTATATTTTAGCACAGAGAATTTTAAATGATTTAAATGATTAACTTGCATGTCATAGACAATTTAAAATGAGGTTATAATCACTGCGATGCTAAGTTTAAGTTATTCAGAGCCATGTTTTCATAAATTTTCATTTACTGATGGTAATTCAAGAAAATTTTTAAAACTTCGCATAAAGTAGATTTTCACAGAACTAATTTTAAGTTGAAAGCTGGAGAATGAGCTCATGTTGGTTGGTTAGAGCGTGGAGAAAAAGATATAATGACGTCAGCTAGTTATGACATTCATTTCTGCGCCTTTTTTCTGTGTAAATTTGCGAAGTTAAATATGACCTTTTTTGGTTGCCTTCTGCTGCCTTCCTGTTGTTTTCCGATGCTTAGAATAAGACAAAGGCATCAACTTCTCTTTTCCATCCCAAGTGAGGACTCTACAGCTGTGCAGGAGGTTGTGACCCAGGTATCCTTCCTGTCAGCAGTAGCTGGCTGCCCACCTGGCAGCTACATAAGAGAGAGCGAAGGGGCCGTATCTGGGGTGATTTTGGGGAGAATGGTAACTGTGCTGTGTATTCCGTAACTACCCCCTGACCATGAAGAACAGAAATAAGGTGTTTATTTCTCACGGTTAGCCAAGCGAGAGGGAGAATTTTTAAAGAAACATTTTGAGCACTAGCCCTGTGTCCTCCCTGAGTTCTGGGAACGTAGGAATCAAGGGGAAGCAGAGCCTCATGGGACAAGGGCAGGGGGCTGCACTGCAGGCGACCGTGCCTGCCCTGTGTGCCGAGCGGGGCCGAGTGCTTCTCAGGGACCGGACATCGCTGTGTCTGAGCAGAGCTCTACTAGGGTTGTCATCAAAGAGACCCACCCCAGAAGGCCCACAGAGAAGGGGACACCTGGAGGTCCCATTGCTGAGACTGAAGCCATTGCCCTTCCCAGAGGGGCATAGCTAGCTGGAGACTCCCCTCCAGGACATCTCTTACGGACCCCAGAATGATGCCTGTGAGAGAAAGACCCCAGCTTGGCCCTCCACTGTGGT
>NW_011888943.1:1538588-1543748 GCF_000151845.1 Pteropus vampyrus | reverse complement strand
TGTGTATATATGTGTATGTAGATAAAAGAACCAAGCTGTTCATAGTAGTTCTCTTTAAGACATGGTATTGAGACCTGCCAGTGATTTTTTGTTGTTTTAAGTTGAGCTTGTATATTGTCATAAAAAGGATGTAATCATGAAATGGTAGAGAGAAATGGAAACAGCAAATAGCCAAGTCTAGCCCCATATTTTTTGAACATATTCCATATTAAACAGTCAGTGAAAATTGAATCCAGCCCTAACTTCTCAAACCCTAAAGAAAGTAATTTGCACAATTACTTGTTTAATTTAAACAAAACCAAACAAAACTGTGCCACCAACAACCTACTTTCTTTTTAAATATTTGTATATTTTAGCACAGAGAATTTTAAATGATTTAAATGATTAACTTGCATGTCATAGACAATTTAAAATGAGGTTATAATCACTGCGATGCTAAGTTTAAGTTATTCAGAGCCATGTTTTCATAAATTTTCATTTACTGATGGTAATTCAAGAAAATTTTTAAAACTTCGCATAAAGTAGATTTTCACAGAACTAATTTTAAGTTGAAAGCTGGAGAATGAGCTCATGTTGGTTGGTTAGAGCGTGGAGAAAAAGATATAATGACGTCAGCTAGTTATGACATTCATTTCTGCGCCTTTTTTCTGTGTAAATTTGCGAAGTTAAATATGACCTTTTTTGGTTGCCTTCTGCTGCCTTCCTGTTGTTTTCCGATGCTTAGAATAAGACAAAGGCATCAACTTCTCTTTTCCATCCCAAGTGAGGACTCTACAGCTGTGCAGGAGGTTGTGACCCAGGTATCCTTCCTGTCAGCAGTAGCTGGCTGCCCACCTGGCAGCTACATAAGAGAGAGCGAAGGGGCCGTATCTGGGGTGATTTTGGGGAGAATGGTAACTGTGCTGTGTATTCCGTAACTACCCCCTGACCATGAAGAACAGAAATAAGGTGTTTATTTCTCACGGTTAGCCAAGCGAGAGGGAGAATTTTTAAAGAAACATTTTGAGCGCTAGCCCTGTGTCCTCCCTGAGTTCTGGGAACGTAGGAATCAAGGGGAAGCAGAGCCTCATGGGACAAGGGCAGGGGCTGCACTGCAGGCGACCGTGCCTGCCCTGTGTGCCGAGCAGGGCCGAGTGCTTCTCAGGGACCGGACATCGCTGTGTCTGAGCAGAACTCTACTAGGGTTGTCATCAAAGAGACCCACCCCAGAAGGCCCACAGAGAAGGGGACACCTGGAGGTCCCATTGCTGAGACTGAAGCCATTGCCCTTCCCAGAGGGGCATAGCTAGCTGGAGACTCCCCTCCAGGACATCTCTTACGGACCCCAGAATGATGCCTGTGAGAGAAAGACCCCAGCTTGGCCCTCCACTGTGGTGACAAGGCCCAAAGCAGATACCTGTTCCACTCAGGCAAAAGCTTTGCTTTCCTCACGGCTCCTCTGTCCCCCACGAGCCGACCCTGTGGCACTTGTATGTAGCAGCTGGTCGGGAGGAAGGGACGGCAAAAAGGAGGACAGAAAAAGCCAGTCCGCAAGTCAGTGGCTGGGGAGACAGCATCACAGTGGCCAGAAGACGTAGAGCATGGATGAGTCTAGACTTTTTAATTACCAAAGCGACTGTCCTTCTAAAAGAAAGACAGCGAAAAAGCTACGTGTCCTGCTAAGGACTTTGTACAGGGTAGAAAGGGAGCCGCACGGCGAAGGGCTTGGACGTGAGGAAGAAAGAAGGAAATCATTTTCTGTTCACACTCTGCCGAGTCCAGCTTGTTGAAGCCATAGTTATATATGGCCGGTTTAAATAAATTCCTAAACGCTGATTTTAATTTGTTTTTTATTCTACTTCATACGTTTCTGAAAACTAATCTGAGGACAATCTTTAGTTCGTTAAAGTATTGTGGAATCTTTTAGAAAAAAGGTCTTCCTCGGTCCTTTTGGTTAACAATAGCTCGGTGTCACCGAAAGAGTCTCTTCTACAAGGATAAGCCACGTTAAGGAAGGGGCTTCATCAGCAGAGGTTCGGGGCGCTATTTAACCCATAATTCCTGCCTCCGTGAAGAGGAATTACGTGTGAACATCTAAGGAAGATGAGTCCTGCCTCGCACGCCAGCGTTTGCTAGCAAGAGATTCTGCACTTTAATCAGAAGCCACCAAACCATTCACAAAGGGCAGTCCCGGCTTGGGCCATTCAAAAAAAGAGCTGGAAATGGTACTTACTCTGTTTGAAAGAAGCCAACAGAAAAGCAAACATTTCATTTCGCACATCAGTGTAGGACTTTATGGCCACGCGCCTCCCCTGAATGGAAGTCGACACCCACAGCCTAGGGCTCCCCGCGCGTTGCCAGCGGGGGGTTTATTCTTGAAAACCCATGTCACTGTTGTCTTCTCTTCTGAAAGCTTTATTGAGGTATAAGGGACATTCAATGCCGGACATATTTTCAACGTATAACTTGATAGAATTTTGTGTGTGTGTTCACCCACGAAACCATCGCCACAATCAGGATAGTGAACATATCCACCACCCCTAAAAGCATCCTCACGTGCCTCTGTATCCGATCCCTCCTGCCCCTATCCGCCCTACCGCCAGGCACCAGACACCAAATCTTGATCTTGATCTTGAACTCTGAGAAATAAACTTCTATTGTTTATCAGTTACTCAGTTAGTTAACAGTAATTCTCTTACAGCAGCTCAGATGGGCTAAAACAGATTAGTTTTCATTTTCTGGAGATTTTTAAAAGATTTGTACAAAACGTACCCTTTTTATTTGCCTTCTTTCCCAGAACACATAGAGACCCGTTGTGTTGTAGCCAGTGTAAATAGTTCATCCCTTTTTATTGCAGAGTAGTATTTCACTACATGGACGTGCTACAATTTCTTTATTCATATTCCTACTGATGGATATTCGGGTTATTTGCATTTTTTGGTTACTGTAGATATTTGTGTATAAATCTTCTTATGGACAATGCATTCGTCCCTCATTCCTAGGAGTAGAATGGCTAGCTCATATCATAGGTGTATATTTAAGTTTTTAAGACATTACCAAACTACGTTTCTGAAGTGACTGTGGTCTTTTCATTTCCGAAATCGGGTGATTAGCGTCTGCCTTCCTTCATAAGCTTACCATCCTTTGGTATTGCCAGTCTTTTAAATTTAAGCCATTTCGGTGAATTGTAGTGGTATCTCACTGGGGTTTTCATTTGCATTTTCCTGATGACCAATAATGTTGAGCTTTTGTTGAAGTGCTAATTTGCCATCTGTATATCTTCTCTGATGAATTCTCTTCAGCTCTTCTGCCTATCTTTTCTTGGGTTGTTTTCTTATTCTTGAATTTTGAGAGTTCTTTACATATTCTGGACACAAGCACTTTACCAGATGTGTGATTTGCAAACCACATTGTTTTGTGAAGAGAAGATTTTAATTTTGATGAAGTCAAATTTATAATTTTTTTTTTCTTTTTTATGGATTTTGTTTATGTTTCCCATCTCTCTGAGATCATTGTCCTTCATTACCTATGTCTGGTGCTTTGAAACACATTATTTTACATACTGTGTCTGGTTTCTTGGTCGTGTAAAGGGGCACAGTAAATTCGGTCCCTATTATTCCATTTTGGCAAGAAGCAGAAGCCTAGCGTTTTACTTTACATTTATTTTATGGCTAATTTTTAACTTTGCATAATAATCTACATATTCAGATTCTCTTGAAAATTATCTGGTCACACAGGGGTCACGTTCCTACATAAAGCAGCAGGCTGGAGCAGTGTGGCCTTCGGTTTGGCTCCTTGTCCGCTTACTTACCCAGTTGAACTTTCTGATTCAGATGGTAGAAAACAATATTAATAATACAAGGTTACTCAGCTTCCACGTGCATCCAAATATAACCATATCTCTAGGTCATAAATTGAATAGACAAAGAGTTTTAGACATTCAATAAATAACCATCCTTTACTATTAAATGAAAAGAATGCACATCTGATTGAAATGATACAGTACTATTATCTTTGTTTGCAAAGAAAGGGAGACATGGATATTTTTAAGGCTAGATACCCAGCATTTTAACATATAGCATTCACTTAAATGAATGCATTCACGTCCTAAAGCAATGCTATGATTAATTCATGCAAATACATATTTATTAGCATTGAGTGCAAATGAGGTACCACCTGGTGACAAGATGTAGAGTACTAAGGTATCATTCCCCCTCATAGGTGCAGCCAACTGATCACCCCGGAAGACCCACAACCTTCTTGTAAGCTCCACTCCTCCAGGTCTGGGGGCTGACTAACTTACAAGAAAATATAATTACTCTTATCAATGAGAATTACTTGAGGGTGATCAGGCCAGACATATCAGACTTCATTCGAATTTGGTAGGGCTGCAGTGCCGTCCAGTTGCTTCAGACACAGATGGAGCTCTCTGCATATGTGGCTAGAAATCCCTTCTCCGCTTTACTCCCCGTGAGGTGGTTCCGTAATTTCCCCCAGACTCATTGTTCAGGGTGGACACTGTGTAAGCATTGATGAGAGATGTAAAACAGACACTAAGTCGCCCAGAAAGATCAAACCCATTTGGACTCACAGCCTGGCTGGCATGAGAGGAAAAATGAGGATTCCTATTTTACGAAATAAACTTGAGAGGGTCTCAATTTCCGAGATGCAAGCGCCTTATATATATAATGGCCAATATTTCCTTCCTCATCCTACGAAATTATTTTGGGGTCAAATTGAATAAGGAATGTAAAAATATTGTGTAAAATGGAAAACAAAATCAAATGCGGAAAACAGTCTACCACGCTGTGACATGATAATATCAGTAATAATGAAGATGGATAATCCTTATCGAATGTTTATGACATGCACTTCACAACCACGATCCAGAGTTCATTTAACCCTCACAGTAACATTACGATAGCAGCTACTGTTACTATCTCATTTTACAGATGGAAAAACTGAGATTTGAAATGACCAGGTAACTTGTCCAAAGTCACAGCTGGAAGGTGGCAGAAAGGGGATCGAGGGGGGAGGGAGATGGGGGTAAAAAGGGTTAAATATGTGGTGACGGGAAGAAATCTAACCAAGGGCGGTGAACATACAATGCAAAATACATATATGCCTTACTGTTGAATCGTACACTTGAAACCTGCTGGATTTCATTAACCAATGTTGCCA
>NW_011888943.1:1537140-1537963 GCF_000151845.1 Pteropus vampyrus | reverse complement strand
TTAGAGCGAAATCTGGCTGAAGCTGTAGGGCAACATCTGGCAGCTGTTCAAGGGGCATGTTGTTAAACCAGAGAAATAAAAATGGGAAAAGATGAACAACGGACACAAACAGGAAAAAAATATATGAAATCACATCACAGTGAATGAGAATGAAGCTTTGTGTCTTGTAGAGATGAATGGGTTCTTTTTACAGGCACAGAATATGTAGGTCAAGGAGTCAATTCGATATTAAAAACCAACAAACAAACGGGTTTTGGGCTTCAGTCTTGTGTATAATCTCACGGTCACTTCCTCCATTCAGCACAAGGGCAAGTCATTCTAGGCCTTGTAAACAGAATTAGGAGGTGAGCTTTATCCTAAAGCAACAGGAAGCCATGGATGGTAGTGGCTGGATGCGACTCCGTCAGTCCTGTGTCTTTAAAACATCCCTCTGACTAGAGACTGAGGTTTTGCATGTGTAAAAAGAGCTTCAATGCATAGCAAGGTCACTTATGAGCATTAAATAATATCATCCATGTAAAAAGCCTAGTCTCTCTCCTATCTGGAACCTTGACCCACAGCTTATCACAGTTTTAAATTTGTAAGCATTTACGTCTTTGTTTCTTAAATTATTCACTCCTCTGCAAGACGGCAGTTTCATGAGAACGGGGAACAGATCCAACTTGGCAGACACTGAAATCTCTGTGCCTTGCATGGAATAGAAATGAATAAACAGCACCTAACTGAATGAACGAATGGATGGATGGATGGATGGATGGATGGATGGATGGATGGATGGATGGATGGATGGATGGATGGATGGATGGATGGATGGATGGATGGA
>NW_011888943.1:1532265-1535720 GCF_000151845.1 Pteropus vampyrus | reverse complement strand
GGATGGATGGATGGATGGATGGATGGATGGATGGATGGATGGAAGGATGGATGGATAAATGGGTACATATGAACTCCTAGCAAATACTCTTGCTGGGAGACTGTCTTTCACTGCACGCATCCCAGATTGTGATCTTATGTGCATGCGACTATCTGGATCCTGCACTTGACCTTAGCCCCATAAAGGCAGCCACAGTGTTGTTCTTGCAGACTCATCGCTGCTGTCACACCATCTTGCCACCTCCAGTGCACAGCCCTTGAATACATATAATTTGTAGAATAAATTAATGCAGTCGGTCCCACCGTGATAGCAGAGGGGGCACAGAGTCTTTTGAGTGGTTCTTTGACATGCGTCAGTCCCCTCCTCTAGCATGTAAGCTCCCTGAGGGTGGGATCCCTGTGTCCTCACCCCGCCCTCACCCCCCCGCACCACCATCACGCAGAGTGCCTAGAGCACAGCAAATAACCGATACACAGGGCCGATGGACGGCACAGCCCCCAAACCACGCGCAAGTAATGTGCTCAATTAATTCCATCTTCAGGAAGGGTTTTGAAAAGAACGGAAGTTCCACTGTCAATTTAATTTGTGTTGTGTTTTATTTATTTCGGAGAAAAAGTCTGAAAAATCGGGAGGTTTAAAAACATGTTATTCCTTTTAAATCCATGCTTTGGCAAATCTCAGGAGGCATTTCCTTCTCCCTCGGTATTAAATAAGGCCAGGGATATTATTACCAGGATGGGGCTGAACTGGCATGAATTATTCAGAGCAGCAGGAGAAGCAGCTGCTCATCCTGCCGGTCCCTAATTTCGAAGGGTGGAGAATTGGAGGGCAGTGGTGACAACGCCAGGGGGGGAAGAAAAGATAAATTGTTGCCCTAAACCTCATAAGCTACAACATCTGCAGCACTGCTTATAATTTGGTGGAGGAGCCCACAGCGCCCACAGCAGGTGACACGGACAAGGCCGGGAGGAGGCTTATGCCTGTTTGGCCGGGCAGGAGGTGGGAAGAGAGATGTGTTCGTTCTAGAAGGCAGGAGGGCAAACTCCAGTTGAGGAATAATACAGCGTTGGAAAACACTGTCTTCCTGTCCAGCAAAGAACTCGAGAGAAATGTGAAACGTAGCGATGGGCATAAAGAAAAAAATATTTACAAATTAAAACATGTAATATTGTCAAAATTTAAAATAAAATAAAATAAAATAAAATAAAAAATAAAATAAACCTGCCAATCAACTGAAGAGATTCCCTGCCTTCTGGGTAATCTGACCCAGAGGCTATTTCCGAATATTTTTAATTTCTTGGGGTCCAAGAGGGTGGCATGTAGGAAAGTACTATGCGAGGGAAGAAGTGGTCGGGAAGTTGTGGTTCTGAATTTATACTGGAATCACAGCATCCCAGAATTTTAGAACTAGGAAGCATTTTAGAGGTCCTAGTCTGTGGTCTTGAGTTGTAGGCTTTGAGGCATGCCCAATTTTTTTCTGGGTTGAAATTACTTTTAGAGGACGGATGTTTTGATGGGTGGAGAGCGACCTTGAATCTATGAAGTTTTATTTAAATTCACTCTGAAGACTTTCAGACCACATCGGCTGCTTCCTAATGTTGAAAATCAACAGCAGATCGACTGAGTGAGTCCTGGGAAGAGAGCCCAACTTGCAAGATGATGCTTTTTGGTGGATGGGGGATGATCGGTCTAGGCACCATCTGAGGTGAAGAGACTAGATGATGCCCATCTAGCCTTTCTTAAGAGAAATGTAGAACACAAATAGAGACTACGAGGCATGGATCCCATTATGTTTGTTGAAGGCAACTTAAAGAACACAACTAAGATCACTCCCTTCTTGACAAGCTGCGCAAACACACATACACACATGCGTGCACACGCATGCGCGTGCACACACACATGCACACACATGCACGGCAGCACATGCATGTACTCATGGAGAGGCATTAAGATTTTTCTCCTTACAGCAGTGATTCTCAATCAAAAATGATTTTCCCCCTAGGGACATTTGGCAATGTCTGAAGACATTTTTGGTTGTCGTAGCTGAGGTGGGGGAGACGGTGTTGGCATCTTGTGGGTAGAGGATAGGGATGTTGCTAAACAGCCTATAATGCACAGGACAATTATCTAGCCCCCAGCGTCAATAGGAGAGAAGGTGAGAGATAGTCAAAGAGGTAGAATAATAGAGAAATTCTCTCCCTAAAAATAATAAAAGCTGTCATTGCACCAGGCATTGTAATTGATTATTTATAACCTTTAAGATTAAATCTCAAAACATTCCTGAGAGGTCATTATCAGTATTTGCTTAAGGGAAAGGAAAGCGTAGAGAGTTTAAGTAAATTATCCAATGTCACTTGACTCTTAAGGAGGGAAGAGGGGACAGCAAATCAGCTTGGTTGGATTCATAGAGCTGCCCCCCCAATTCCTTTGGAGGAAGGTGCTATCTTTGCAGAGAAAGGCACTTTGATAGAACAGATGAATATTAAGAGATAGACCCGGGTAAATTTATGAGAGAGAAGGACCAATAGAAACAAATTGATTTGCACAGCACAGGAAAATAGTAACACTTTCTCTATGAAAATATATTAAAATGGGATTCTTTCTACCCCTAGTATGGCTGAAGCAATGAGACAATATGGAAACTACTTTGAATTTCAAAGCAAACTTACACAGGAGGTAAGTCAGGGACCAGCTTTGTGAGCTGTGACTGTCCCCTCCTCCATCTGTAACAAGAGGATGAGTGGCCGGGATGACAGAGCTGGAGAGGAGGTGGGGAGATCTGCGGGGAGAGCCGGAGGGGTTCTGTGCGCCTCCCCACTCCAGTGGGGAAAGCATGGGAGTACCCTTCCTCCCTGCAGTCCTAGCGAAAGAGAGGGGAGGGGGCACGCTTCATGTTTTCCTGAGCTTAGAGACAAGGGTGTCATAACTACACCTGAGAACTCTAAAAGGCAAATGTCAGTGCACAGCTAACCACTTGGCCTGCTGGAGAAGAGGTGATGACTTTCAATCCCTGAGGCTGCCATAATGAAAGATGCATGACTGTTCCGTGGTCAGCATGGACACCATCCGGAGAAAGAGAAAGCCCTTGAGTTCTCTTATATCCTGACCAAAAGGGCTATCTGGATGGATGCTGAGGCATCCTCAGCAGAAAGGTTGGATGCCCCAAGGCTGAGGGAGGTGTCCCAAGCTGACCACAGGCACCAATATGGCGATATGGCATACCTGCTAGAGGAAGAGGCAGCTACACACCACTGAGCAGCCAGAGAAGAGAGTGCAGCTCTAGGTCAGCTGGCGGGACATCTGGGGAGACTCCTGAACCCCTTCCCCACTCCACACCATGGGCTTGGAGGAAAAGAAATGCAAGGCAGAGGCACAAAGGAGAAGCAGTGCCTGCAGGGTTGCATCTGAATATGGAACAATGACTCAAACCCCTCAGCATGTTAGGCCACTATACC
>NW_011888943.1:1529966-1532215 GCF_000151845.1 Pteropus vampyrus | reverse complement strand
GAGGCTGCCATAATGAAAGATGCATGACTGTTCCGTGGTCAGCATGGACACCATCCGGAGAAAGAGAAAGCCCTTGAGTTCTCTTATATCCTGACCAAAAGGGCTATCTGGATGGATGCTGAGGCATCCTCAGCAGAAAGGTTGGATGCCCCAAGGCTGAGGGAGGTGTCCCAAGCTGACCACAGGCACCAATATGGCGATATGGCATACCTGCTAGAGGAAGAGGCAGCTACACACCACTGAGCAGCCAGAGAAGAGAGTGCAGCTCTAGGTCAGCTGGCGGGACATCTGGAGAGACTCCTGAACCCCTTCCCCACTCCACACCATGGGCTTGGAGGAAAAGAAATGCAAGGCAGAGGCACAAAGGAGAAGCAGTGCCTGCAGGGTTGCATCTGAATATGGAACAATGACTCAAACCCCTCAGCATGTTAGGCCACTATACCAGTCAGAGAAGCACTGGTATGGCTGCCGGGGGGACTGTCCCCGAGCCCCGCTTCTTCCTAGCCAGTCCAGACCTGGCCTAGGCCACAGGAGCCGACATCTTAACTCTGAAAAGAGTTTGCAGAGTTTCTCTGATTATCTTCATTATTATTACTTTGCATGAAATTCATTCCTTGCCAAACCAAAATTGTTGGTTCACATGGCGGTGCAGTGATCAGTCATTTAAAACTAGTAATTATTAGGTCATTAGACCCACTAATTCTTAGATCGATGATCCCCACACTTTACGTGCATCGGAGGTACCGGGTTCAAACACAGATTTCTGGATCTCACCCCCAGACTTGCCGATTCGCTGGGTCCAGGAGGAGCTGGATAATTTGCATTTCCGATGATATATGGGCCCTCAGGGGTGCTGATCCAGGGACCACTTCTTGAGAAGCAGTATTAGATGATGCGTTTGCCTAGGTTGCGCTGAGGTCGTGTGGATTCCAGAGATGACGGCTTCTACAGCATTACATACCACATGTGTTCGTCTTCTTCATCTGGCCTTAAAAAAATAGAAACAAATCATGATTATAGAAAAAAAGTATTCTTATTTTTAGAAGGAAATGTGTTGTCTGAAACAAGTAGGTAAGGACTCGTGATTAGTTGCTGAACTATTTTTTTTCCCACAGGAAAGGCTATATTCAGTAGAATTCCTGGCTAAAAAAATAAAATCATTATACCTCTATCTCAGTATGTGAACTCACACAAAAACTTGCTAAAATTCTCAGTGCTCTACCTGTTCAGACTAAGAAAGCAAAAATTCTCTTTCCCTTGGATGAGAGATAATCCTTCTTAACAGTTACTATACGAACTTGTCTTACAGCAGAGTCATAAAAATTTTTCTTTAAGGGTCAGATAGTAAAATATTTTAGGCCCACAGTCCATGCTGTTGTAGCACGAAAGCAGGCATAGGCAATATGTAAACAAATGAGCACATCGTGTTCCAATAAAACTTTATTTACAAAAATGCCCAGTGGGCCAGGTCTAGCCTGTTGGCTGTAGTTCTGGATCACTACTGCAGAGTGAGAGACTCCCACCTGACATACCTGATGCCCAAACCTGGTACCCAAACCCGAGCAGTCATGTGAGGTGCTTTGGAAAATCTCCACGCCCAGAAATTTAAACCTCCCTCAGTGCCCACCAACGGTTCTATTTATACCAACTGGCTTCCTCTTGATTGCTGGAGAGACCCATTCACCATTGGCCCTGCCTCTCCCCCTGGAGCACCCGGCAGAGAGATGCCTGTGGGAGAAGCAGCAAATGACCAGCCCCAACCAGAGTCCCTGCCCTCCTGACGCCCAGGCTGGGGCTGATTTTTCAAGCACTGGTAAGGTGACCAGAGCATCTTAATGGACACAGCAAATCCTCCCCGATGAGAATCGCACAGGCCCTCAGCGCAGGGCTTCTCAAAATGTAATGTGACCACAAATCACCAAGGGACCATGGTTCACGCGGGACCTGATTCAGTCATTTTAAGTGAGGCCCACAAGTATGCATTTCAAATAAGCTTCAAAACGTCGCCGATGCTGCTGTTTGCAGACCTTGCTTTGAGTGCTGATGTCTTAGCATGCCACCCTTCGATTTGCTCTTGAGGGTGACTGCCGTGATCCTGACAGGCCCTCCCACGACCACATCCCACAAAAGGCATCTGGGAATGCCACAGCCCAATATTTAAGTCAGAGTATTACAAATATACCTACCAAATATGGTAAAAATCCTCAATGGGTTGTTTTTTTTCTTTCTTTCTTTCTTTGTTTCCTGAG
>NW_011888943.1:1526516-1526886 GCF_000151845.1 Pteropus vampyrus | reverse complement strand
ACAACAGAATCTAAAGTTTCTGTAGCATACTACTCACAATGTCGAGGATAAAATCTAAATTATTCATTAGTCTAAAAAAAAGGGAAATACAACTCTCAAGAGAAAAGACAATCGATGAAAGCTAATCCTAAGTTGACTCACATAGTAAAATTAGCAAACAGCTCATTATAAACAGCTCTTATAACTGGGATGAAAACAAAGAAAAAAATGCTCATAATAAACAAAAAGTTTCCAAAATTCAGCAGATTAAAAGAAACTATTTTTAAAATGAGCAAATGAAAATTCTAAAATTTCAAAATATGACACCTTAAATAAAGAATTCACCGTATGAGCTTAATGACATAAAAGAGGTAACAAATAAAAGAGTCAG
>NW_011888943.1:1526102-1526466 GCF_000151845.1 Pteropus vampyrus | reverse complement strand
ACGACCACATCCCACAAAAGGCATCTGGGAATGCCACAGCCCAATATTTAAGTCAGAGTATTACAAATATACCTACCAAATATGGTAAAAATCCTCAATGGGTTGTTTTTTTTCTTTCTTTCTTTCTTTGTTTCCTGAGTGGGGTACCAAGCAAAGACAGGCAAAACAATTTATTTATGTAGACAACGTGTTTTATGATTTGTAAATAGTCAACAATGATTTATGAGGTTGTATTAGATAAAATGGCGTTTTTCTATATCTTATTGTATTGCTCTAGCCTGTGTGTGTCTCTGCTTTTGCTGAAAATCCATAATCAGAAGACATTTATGCCAATACTACAAGATGAGGTAGTCCTTCCATCCTC
>NW_011888943.1:1520316-1524572 GCF_000151845.1 Pteropus vampyrus | reverse complement strand
ATGAAAATTCTAAAATTTCAAAATATGACACCTTAAATAAAGAATTCACCGTATGAGCTTAATGACATAAAAGAGGTAACAAATAAAAGAGTCAGTGAACGGGAAGAGAGGTCATTAGAAATTATCCAATATAAACAACAGAGAGAAGAAAAACACATGAAAAAAATTAGGATTCTAGAGACTTGTGGGGCAATATCAAGAGGTCTAACATATGTGTAATTGGAGTCGAAGAAGAAGAAAAACAATGGAACAAAAAAAAATTAAAGAAATAATTGCCAACTAGTTCTCAAACATGGTGAGAGACGTCAATTCGCGGATTTAAGAAACTCAGCAAACACAAATAAAACCACGTCCAGGCACATCATAGTTAAGCTGATGAAAACCAAAGACAAAAAAGAATCTGAAAAGCGGTACACTGCCCACAGAGGAACACTGATCTATTCATCCAACTGTTCGGATATCCGAACAGCGGAGGCCAGGAAACAGCAGCCCAGGAGCTCACCGTCCTGACAGTATGGATTGCGGTACCAGACAACGTGATTTAAGATCGTACCTAAGGTCGTACCTCCGCCACTTAGTACCTGTGTAGCCTTGAACGAGCTATTCGATAGGGCCATGTCTCAAGATAGCATCCTTCTAACTAGTAACATTAGAAGTCACCTCTCATTGGGTTGTTGAGAAGATTGAATGAGTTATTACAAATGTAAAACACTTAGCTCTTAGTACATAATACCAGCAAGACCAATCTTTGCTGTTATTATTATCAAATTTTAATAATTATGGTCAATTTAAATACTTCTACTTAACTTTAAATGTTCATATATAATTCCACATGTATAAAGACAAAGAAACGCATTTTTTAATCAAAAAATAAGAATAGTTTATTCAAATTACCCATAGCAACAGGAGCTTGCCAAAGAAAAACTAATTTCCAAAAGGACAATCAATCGTTTAGTCACCCTCTGAGGCACGAGTTAAACCCTTTTCCAGCCAGGGAGAACCAGTAACTCACGGCTGATTTCAACAAAATCTCTCGCTTTCTCACCTCGAGCTTCCGCCTGTGCTTATTCCCCAGGGCATGTAATTAGCAAAATGATTTTTAATTACTCAATTATCCAACCCACAAGGCTATCTGAATGAATCGATGACTGCACCTCTCACCGGAGAGCTCACGTTTGCGATGTAAAACACGGTCCCAACAAATCCGAGCTGAGCCGCACTGACTGCGTTTGTTTGATGGGTGGTCCAGGTCCACTGTGGAATCTCCATCGAGCTCTACAGAAAAAGCAGGGCTCTTAGTCTATAGTATTTTCCTTATTTTTCTCCTATAAAAGGCATTTAGGGGAGTGAGAGTCAAGTCACAAGGATGAGTGGCTTCGCGTCACCCAATCTCAGATACTAATTTTTAAATTTGTTTTTAATTTAAAAGTTTAAAAATGAATCCTTTATCTCATTTGACAAATATACATTGTGCTCTGTGCCAGGTTCTTGCCAGACCTTTGGGGGTACACACAGAAGCCTCTTCTGAGGGTATATCTTAAGTGTCCCCACGAATAGAAAGAAAGGAGAAAGGTCGAGATTAGAGAAAAACATTTACGCCAGAGTTCATAATGAATTTCATGATCATCAACCCCTTTTTAAGATTCTGTCAAAAACTCTGGACACTCTCCCAGGAAAAAGATCTGCATGCATGCACACATGCACATTGCACGTGTGTGCACACGCACACACACAAGTACATACACTCTTAAAATACTTTGCCCACAATACCAAAATGTGCATTTGTCTCTAAGACCAATAAGTGGGAAATTATAACTCTATTAGACCAAATATCCAATTATGGTAGCTTTTGGAAAACTGCAACTTAGAAGATTTGAAATTCTGTCCAGTGTCTTACTCCATATCATTTGCATAGCTCTCCTAAGACGAGTGACAAAAAATAGAACTCGAACTAGCTTAAGCAAAAGAGAACATGAAACTAATATGCAAAAGTAGATTTCATTTCAGATAAAGCTCTAAATACTATCTCGGGTATCAGGCTCTCTCGGCTCTGCTGTCTTCCTATGTTGGCCTCAAATTTAGTTTTCACTTGGGAGCAAGGTGGTACATAGACGCTTCAACTCCGAATTTTCTCAGACCCAAGTTATCTTGAGGCAGTAGTTCTGAATTTTGCTGAAGGTCAACTGGCCCTCTACGGGGTCCATACTCTTCCTGTGAAACTAACTCTACCCCCCCAGTCTCAAATGTGTCATGCTCCTCGGTCTTGGCTAACCTGAGACTGATTCCTCTGGTCACACGGCTTGGTTTAGAGATGAGCACGTGAGTCACTGAGACGTCATGAGAACTTGCTAAGTCTTCCAAGAGGCAGCAGATTCTCTTTCGCTCTGGATGGGAACAAGGGAGGATGCGAGGGTCATTGCTGCTGTTGTCACCTTGTAACCTTTAGGAAAGAATCTGAGTTTGGAACACACATGTGGGAGTGTAAGTGAGTAAAGGGAAACAAGAAGAGAGAAGAGAGAGAGAGAGAGAGAGAGAGAGAGAGGGAGAGAGAGAGAGAATATACGTACTTTGAACCTTTGATCAAGCTGTGCCTGATGCTCATAGCTCTGATCATTTTAGTTATAAGACCTAATCTCCCTTTCATTTAAGGAAGTTTAGACAAGACTTGTAAATGAAAGATGAGTGACTGGCACACACTGCCTGCCACAGATCTGTCAAAAAAAAAGAAAATTTTCACATGTACGAATGTTCCAGAATTGGTCATTTTAAGAGCTGCCTCCAACATTGAATTTTTTTGTAGCACATGTGGCAGGAGGTCTTTTTAAAATTGCAGGTGCCCCAAGGATTCGTCCCTTCTTTCATAGTTGACACCATGGTCCTGGAAGTTTGCATAATTGAATGTATCAGAAAGCACCTGAGACCTTGAAGACCCTTACCTGTGATTTGTTAAGACACCCTCATTGCTGACTCTCAGTTTTAATTTGGAGGCTAAAGATATTCCAAAGCATTCCTTTTTTTTTTTTTTTTTTTTCTTTACAGGATGCTCATTTTAGAGCAATTTCTGTTGCTTTGGGGGATTTTTTATTTCTAAAAATTATTTTTTGAGCATACGCAATTAATTCACAGTGCCTTTATATTGATTGGGAGTAAGCTGAAAAGCATCCAAGTTCATAGACACTGAGGCCATAAAATGAAATACAAATCAATCAGTGATTTAGGCAACGCATTAGCTCGGGAGGAATTAGACCAGGTGAGTCATGGAGAGTTAAGGATGAATTGGGGGTCTGGAATCCACAGGAAGTTTCTTAGGCAGTTAGATTCGCAGTGGGACGTAGCCTAATTTCTTTGACAAGTGACTAATTGGCAGATAAAACAAGATGGAAAGTGCCTGGTTAAAGACTAGTACCTGCCTGCCGCCCGCCCTGCACCCACATCAGCAATTCTGCCAATAATTACTTCTTTGACCTGTGGCACTGAGCAGTTTTTTTTTTTTCCCCTTGGTTTTTAGTTGTTGACCTAATCTGATTTATTTTTTTCTTATTTATTTTTACGTCCTCTGACTTTAGTCATTTAGAAATTCCTGTGTCTGAAAATGCCCACCTTATTCCCTATAGTTGAGCCTGTTCCCTTAGACGTGACTTATATTTCAGAAATGATCAATCTTCTGTTTCCTTGGGTCTGGCCGAAGATGACTGTGACGCTGTCACCGTCGTGGAAAGGAGGCGTCTTTCAGAGGTGGAAAGCAAACGACTCTCCATGCAGGGAACCTGTGAACCAGTGCCTGACTTTGCTGTGAATGAGGATGTGACTTCTGCCTCTCACTGCCTCAGTTCCCTCTGTGAGAAACGACTGGGTCAAGCATGCCTACCTCACGGAATCATTGAACGGAAACTGAATATGCTTTTGTGCAGAGCAGGCCTGTAAAACTCTGGAAGGGAGCATAAACCGCCATGATTCACATACCCGGAGGAAAGGCGGGTATTGCAGAAGGAGAAGGGTTGTCGCGCAGCCCCACCCCCCCACCCCCCACCGACTTTCCTGGGCCATTTCTAATAAAATTCAAGGAGGGAAACAAAATCGTCTATTCTGGGAATCGTGTATCATTCTTTATAGACTTTTTTTTTCTTTAATGGAGTTTGTCTCTAATTTCAGAGACCTCGCTCTAGTCGCTCAGTTCCATGCATAAGTTCCCATCTGATTTTATACAAACCCCAGAAGGCCCCAATCTAATCAAATACCAATCAGAGTTGAAATTA
>NW_011888943.1:1514199-1516151 GCF_000151845.1 Pteropus vampyrus | reverse complement strand
GAGTCAACATCATTTCTATTAAAAATATCTATGGAGAGATAGAAAAAGAAGAAAACTGACACTACAACCAGAAGTGATCATTTTCACCCAAAGGAAAGAACCCAGTGCCCGGCTCTGAGAGAACACTCAACCGCAGTGACATGGCCGCTGTAGGAAGCCAGCCTGGGGACAGGAGGGGGACCAGACAAGCTTTCCTTGCACTTAAGTTCTAGGTCCCAGCCTGAGTTGCAAAAAAAAAAAAACCCAAAACAAAACAAATGAACAAACAAAAAACAAAACAAAACAAAACAAAACAAAAACAGAAGATGAGGCCATTTTCTGGCCCTTCCCCCCGTTATAGATCCATTTAGACAGCTCCCCAGAAGCAACAGAGCAGAAGGGGGCTGGGGACACAAGAGATGCCAGGGCCCTGACAGGGGAGCCCCCCCCAGAAGGACTGAGTTGGTAACAGGAAGCTGTAGTTGAAACTACAGCTGGCAATTTTTTTCTCTTTGGTTTCAAGAACTTCATTCATTCAGGTAATTAGAGACTTAAGTGTTGTGTGTAGAGGAAGATGTCACGCTTAGAGAAAGATAATCATTTTTTCCCATCTTCTCCACCCAGTTAGGCGGGCAGGAAGAGGAGTTAGTGTGACCTTAAGGGGTCAAGGCCATTTTGGCTGTCTCACAGAAGACCTTCAAGTTAGATGTTTTCAGCAATGAGAGTCACATTTGGTTTTCCAGCTGCTGAATGTCTATCTCACAGTTGGTTCAGAACGTGAGCAGGAAAGAGGGTTGCTGTTTTTGTGACCCAGAAAGAACAAAGTACAGTAAAGTAATAAACACTAGGTTGAAATGAATCCATTCTTTTAAAGTGAATCTATTAAGATAAGTATATTTGGTTAATGTGACTGGTACATGTGCTAATCTCAAGCTGGACATCTGGAACAGCAGCTTGACCAAGAAACTGTTGTTAAAGGACATGATGGAGGAAATTTACATAAAATTCACCAAGAACCCTACAGAAGACATTTTTCTAAAAGAGGCCATACATGCAGTCATTTTTCTCTGTGTACAAGTTAAAAAGGAGTCATTTGTTAAATCTAGACATTTTACATATACCATAACACTTGTAATATTGAGTAGGGATTTTTTTTTTAATTTTTAAATATCCCAGAAGCTTGAAAAATGGAGGTGATCGGGGTCTCTTGGCCACTCAGAGAGCTTGTGGGGCCCTTATGAGGTGGCCACTGAGCTCAGTCCAAGGCTGCCCCTCTCGCTTTGGCGAGGTCTCAGCTCATTCAAATACGGGTACAGAGGAAAACAAGCTGAGTGTCGTCCAAGAAAAATCATCTACCTAAACTCTGGAAAGGAGAAAAACAACCCTGAAGTATCATAAAGACTATACCTCTGGAAATTGTCGGTGTGGGAACCAGCAGAAATGTGCCTGAATGTGTTTATTGTCCTCGGTAAAATGCAAAAAGACATTCTCCAAAACAAAGCTGAAAGTCATGAGGTTAAAAATGGCACCGAGCAGTTCATTTCCATTAGCAGAGACGGATGAGATCGGGAGTGGTTCAAAGAAATAGTGAATGGAGAAGAGAAATCACAGTCCACACAGGAGACGCTGGGGAGCCGGATTCCTTCGGGGGCAGACACGTCCCTGGCGTAAAGGATAAATGTGCAAAGTTTCCTAAGAACGTAGAAAAAAGAGCCGCTAACGTGTTAGAAATCAATTTAGAGATACGGAACGAAGGTGTGAGAGATCTGGGCCCAGCGTCCCAAGAGAAAAAACCGAAACGGAGCTAACGAAAAGCGTGGACAACGGTTCCGTCGACTTAAAATGACAACGACAACAGAAATCTCTCCGATTTTAGCAAAATATAGAAAGAAAAACTGAGGATGTGTTCTAATTGTTTCGGAAAGACGAAGGACAAATGAGATATGTCTCCCAACCTCAAAAACAAGCGGTCG
>NW_011888943.1:1510615-1514149 GCF_000151845.1 Pteropus vampyrus | reverse complement strand
CTTTGGCGAGGTCTCAGCTCATTCAAATACGGGTACAGAGGAAAACAAGCTGAGTGTCGTCCAAGAAAAATCATCTACCTAAACTCTGGAAAGGAGAAAAACAACCCTGAAGTATCATAAAGACTATACCTCTGGAAATTGTCGGTGTGGGAACCAGCAGAAATGTGCCTGAATGTGTTTATTGTCCTCGGTAAAATGCAAAAAGACATTCTCCGAAACAAAGCTGAAAGTCATGAGGTTAAAAATGGCACCGAGCAGTTCATTTCCATTAGCAGAGACGGATGAGATCGGGAGTGGTTCAAGGAAATAGTGAATGGAGAAGAGAAATCACAGTCCACACAGGAGACGCTGGGGAGCCGGATTCCTTCGGGGGCAGACACGTCCCTGGCGTAAAGGATAAATGTGCAAAGTTTCCTAAGAACGTAGAAAAAAGAGCCGCTAACGTGTTAGAAATCAATTTAGAGATACGAAACGAAGGTGTGAGAGATCTGGGCCCAGCGTCCCAAGAGAAAAAACCGAAACGGAGCTAACGAAAAGCGTGGACAACGGTTCCGTCGACTTAAAATGACAACGACAACAGAAATCTCTCCGATTTTAGCAAAATATGGAAAGAAAAACTGAGGATGTGTTCTAATTGTTTCGGAAAGACAAAGGACAAATGAGATATGTCTCCCAACCTCAAAAACAAGCGGTCGAGAAAGCAAGAAAATGTCGAAACGGACAATTATAATTCTTAATGCTTCTCGCACCCGTTCATTTATTCATTCATTCATTTAACACATATTGTCCGAGGTATTTTCTATGTGCTGTGATTTAGACATCGGGAATACAGTGACGAAGAAGCAGATGTGGCCTTGACTTCATCGCGTAACAGTCTGTTTTGTACAGACACAGGAATAATACAAAAGAGAGAACAGCGAAATGACATGGAGAGGAACTGAGGAAGGTTTTGGTGATAAAACTCTGAAGAAAAACCCCTGACTTCCCATCGCGTTGGTAGAAACTGCCTCTCTAAAGTGTGTTTCTGCTGTTAGGTAAAATATTCAAAAATGGACACAAAATTAATGTGAACTACCATTAAAAATCTCACAGGAAAATGGTTATTTATGTTTATTTTGAATATGGCTCAGTAAATTGCTCCCTTCCGGGTGACGGTCCCAGAACACTGTGGACGCTTCGTTGACACGGCTTCTCCCCAAGCTCCCCATGCAGCTTTGCAGGAAGAGTAAAGAGAGGATATTATAAGCTCGGCCACGTCTGTCTGTGTCTTTTGCCTCTGGTGACACACAGGAAAGGGATGGCTCATGCCTCCTCCAGGCTCATCAAATGGGGACCTACCTGTGGTTTATTTGGTCCCTTCTTTTGCTTCTAGCACGTGTCCCCACTTTACGGAAAAATATTTATCAGAATAGAACCTTCTTTTCCTGCCTTTGACTAAAATAAAATGATTTCAGAGTCACAAAATCTACACATGGACTCGGACCGACTGGACCTATTACCAGTAAGATGTGTCGTGTCACATTTCCTGTCGTGACATTTAATCTCACTGCAGAAGGCTACGAATAGCACCTATCCTGAAACAAAGGTTGGTTCTGCACTTAGTCTGGCCCCTGCTTTTCTCCACGTAGACTCTTTCCGAAGGCGAACATGGAACTTCAGCAGCGCGCCCTCTGGGCCTTCCTCAGATGTGTAGATATTTTCAAGTGATGATTTCGCTCGATTCCAGTTGTTGAGATTTAGGAGCGGCTGTTTTCGATGAGATGTCACGAGAAAGGTTTCTCGGCATTCCCGCGCTCGGGAACAATGAGTCGCTCACGTCCCCTGCTTTGTGACATCACTGGTGGTCAAGGGACCATGAACTGTGTGTCACTCTCTTCTTCCAAGCTGTGAAATGTTCTAGTTTCTGGGTCTGGATTCTATTTTATTTTATTTCCTTAAGGAAGGGCGTTTTGCAAAGAGTTCTCTTTGTGCCGGTACAGTGATTTTCAGAGCTGTCTTCATCTCTCATTAAGTCATTCCGTGCCTTGTCTCAGAGCACAGCGTGACTGAAGCATTAATTAGCCTTCAGAGATCCACAGACATGTTTCTCTCGGCAAAGATCTGACATTTGGGGACTGTCAGTCACTTGGAGTTATACTGAATAAAAACTGCGTATTACATGTGCCATCAGGGAGTTTATGTAGACTGGAAATTGGGGGGTGACAGTGGGGGTTGGAAGGGTAACAAGGGAGTCAGTTTAACTTATTTTATATATTAGTCAACACGGGGTAAATGACGTTTGGAATTACTGAAGCATAAAATCATAATTACATGGCTGCTTCATCATTCTACCTCCCAAATTGTGCCTGAAATCCGCTCGTGGCGTATCATCTGTACGATTCTTGGTTCGGTGCCGATCCAGCGTGGAGAGAGTGCTCAGTGGCTTCACGGTCGCTCTTGGTAACGAGCTAGTGGTCCAGCATGGAACAAACCAGGGCCCGGCGCCTTCCTCCTGGCTCGAAGTGGCATTGGGAAAATACGAATGAAGGAATAAAAGAAACTGCTATTTATGAAATGGCTGCCATGCACCAGCCGCTATGCCTGCCTCGTTGACCGCAGAATTGATGCTCAGTAAATAATCAAATCAATCCATCGGTCTATGATTTAAATATATGCATATTTATATATATGTGTGTGTATGTGTGTGTATATTAAAAATGTATCAAAGTCTACAGTGCTGCTATGAAGCATGAAATTTTTGTCTTCAATGGACTTAGGCAGCCCGTGCCTGGGCACCACATAATTAAATACGGAGGACTGTGATGAGCGTTGTCACAAGCTCTGCCTTCCATTCCACTGCGGGTGACATTCTGCTCACCACGTCCGAGCACAAGCTCCCCAGATTCAGATCCTGTGCATTTTGATATTTGGCCTCAACCTCTACTGATGATAGCGGTTTATCTTCTACGCCCATGGAAGGGACACTTGGCAAAGATACTAACTGTGCACCAACAGCCAAGACGACCCGCGGGTGCCACCAGGGCCATGCTCCGCAGGACAGGAAGCCCAGTGACGCGTGGCTGGCAGTGAACTGCCACATGGATCACTCCCCTGTCCACCACGAGGACGGAGAATTGTTCTCTGTCCATACCATTTACACCCCGACTTCCTATGGCATTGGGGGTTCTGAATACCTCCGTGTCCCACAGACTAGCTCTGTAACACCTCACCTGTGCTCTGATGTAACAGGGAGCAGGGGCAAATCCTCCACCCGCCTCTACATCCAACCCTAAGAGGCCAGTCCTGGTTTTTTCTCTTTCCTAAAATTAAAAAAAAAAAAAAATAAGGGAATATTTTTGCATCACTATCAGAGATCCAGCAGGAAACAATGGCACAATTGATAAGTTCAAAGAATCAATAGGGGATTGCGAAGCCCTCAGGGATTAATGGCAGCGGGGCAACCAGATGCAAATGGGGTTGGGGAGGTTGTTGGAACCCAGAAAGAGCTGGCGTGATGGATATGGCACCACGGGGCAGGCTTTACAGCCACAGAAG
>NW_011888943.1:1502300-1510140 GCF_000151845.1 Pteropus vampyrus | reverse complement strand
TATGATTTAAATATATGCATATTTATATATATGTGTGTGTATGTGTGTGTATATTAAAAATGTATCAAAGTCTAGAGTGCTGCTATGAAGCATGAAATTTTTGTCTTCAGTGGACTTAGGCGGCCCGTGCCCGGGCACCACATAATTAAATAAGGAGGACTGTGATGAGCGTTGTCACAAGCTCTGCCTTCCATTCCACTGCAGGTGACATTCTGCTCACCACGTCCGAGCACAAGCTCCCCAGATTCAGATCCTGTGCATTTTGATATTTGGCCTCAACCCCTACTGACGATAGCAGTTTATCTTCTACGCCCATGGAAGGGACGCTTGGCAAGGATACTAACTGTGCACCAACAGCCAAGACGACCCGCGGGTGCCACCAGGGCCATGCTCCGCAGGACAGGAAGCCCAGTGACACGTGGCTGGCAGTGAACTGCCACATGGATCACTCCCCTGTCCACCATGAGGACGGAGAATTGTTCTCTGTCCATACCATTTACACCTCGACTTCCTATGGCATTGGGGGTTCTGAATACCTCCGTGTCCCACAGACTAGCTCTGTAACACCTCACCTGTGCTCTGACGTAACAGGGAGCAGGGGCAAATCCTCCACCCGCCTCTACATCCAACCCTAAGAGGCCAGTCCTGGTTTTTTCTCTTTCCTAAAATTAAAAAAATAAATAAATAAGGGAATATTTTTGCATCACTATCAGAGATCCAGCAGGAAACAATGGCACAATTGATAAGTTCGAAGAATCAATAGGGGATTGCGAAGCCCTCAGGGATTAATGGCAGCGGGGCGACCAGATGCAAATGGGGTTGGGGAGGTTGTTGGAACCCAGAAAGAGCTGGCGTGATGGATATGGCACCACGGGGCAGGCTTTACAGCCACAGAAGACAGCAAATCTGCCCAAGCCGACTAGACAGGGAGGAGACAGTGAGGAATAAACACTCCAGCCTCTTTCTCCTTCTGTCCCCTGGAGCTCTGCTGGAGCCACCCATTGGTCCATCACTTCTGGGCAGAGGGCAGAGTCGCCAGGGGGATGCAGCACAGGGCGGCATATGGGCGGAGACTGAGCGGGGCGGGGTTGGGTGTGAGGCAAGGGAGCCAACAGGACGTGACGGACACACGTCTTTTCCTGCCCCGGCTTCCCTCTCTCCTCTCACTTTTACAAACTCCTGGGAAGCATAGCATGCAGAACTCGATTTATGTCCTCTCGGTGAAGCATATTTACACTTCGAACCGATTACCATCCTCACCGTAGAGATCCAAGGGGAAGTGGGCCGTTAGCTCCGGGCCATGATGCTGAGTACGCTGTGAGACCCTCCCTCATGGAAAACGAGATTAGCCCGAGGTCTAAGAGCAGAAGAGGTTTAGTGGGGCTGCAGCTGGGGAGTGGCAAATTCCTACCTCGATGACACCAAGAGCTTGACGGTGAAAGAAACAAGGCTGCCAGGGAAACCAAGGAAAACACGTAAAACCCCCAGGTCGGCGGGAGCCAGGAAGGGGATCCAGACGGACGTCACGAAGCCAAGAACAGAGAACTGCAGGGAAGAAAGAGTCAAGGAGATGAGCGAAGACGAGATCTTCCAGACGCCCGGTACCAGGGCACCACGCGGAGCCGTGACGTCTCCACCAAGTCCATCTTTTGAAGATCGCAGTATTTTAAACACTATCACGACAAATTCCCAGTCGGAAGCGTAAAATCGTGATACAGTCTGAAGTTCACTTTTAGCGAATCAAATCGATGTTTTTAACAAAAGCTTCGCCACACAATGTACGCGTGCTTCGCATGAGACCATTTAAAAGTTTCTGATTAAAGCACAGACACACACACACGCAGAGACACACACATATTTCTGGAGCACTAGATGGTTTGTCCAGTGTGAGGAGCCAAGTTTAAAGTTCAACGCTGTCTTCTTTGAATCTTATTCATATTTCTCTGTAATTCAATATGTAATCTCATCCGTGCCCAACATTAAAAACCTAAACTTGGAGCCTTTAGGTATGTGAAGCCTGGCACGGCAACCCTTGTCTTGTCACCTCTGCCTGTCCCAGGGACAGATCGTGTGAATTCCAGCTGATAACTCATCTTTATCAGCATGATGCGTTTGGCTGACCTCAGGGTCCACTTTTAAATACTCTGAATTTACAGCGCCCCGGAAAACCGACCTAATATTTCTGGTGCATCTCTGATAGTTATATCTCCTCGGAGACATGTTTTGTACATGTCTTTATTTGTTGGCTTCTTTCGTACTTCTGCCTACAAATTCTTCTTTATGTATTAATTTGCCTGGACTTGTGGTTTTCGTGACCTCAATAAGCCTAAAAGGAAAACTTTGGCAAGTACCACTTTTATTTGATGGTTCTAGACCAATCATCTGAATAAGTTGTGTTAAAATGTATTAACTGTCCAATGTGGCAGTTTAATGCATTTCGCCAGGAGGTTTTCTGTTTGGAAGTCATAGCCAGAATCGTTTTTAGAAACTACAGAGCAGAGAACATTAGGGATACATCGACGGTAACAAAATGAAATGGATATACTACTTGCAGATCTTCTCCATTTATATTAATAGCCCACTTTTTTTGTGAGGCCAACTTAAGCAACCAGACGTTGGAGAAAAGGAATTTGATTGCAGTAGATGAGAGGAAAAGCAATCCTCCAATATGGAGTCCCTATAATACATACTGTAGCACCGTACGTTACTTTAAAAGCATATGTATTTGAAGTGTCAGCTTTAAAATAGTTTCAACCACATACCTTTTAAGACAGTTTTTTGAGATCCACTTTTAAATTCCTCGAATAGCTACGTGTAGCTCAACCCAGACAGTTTAAGGTGTTTCTACCCATCACTGTGACGTGGCCCTCATCACACACCGACCTGAACCATTCTAGGGTGCTCATCCCTGTTTATTACGAACACTTTTTGTTTACTTCACATCTTATCTACCAGAATTCAGTCTTCATAAGGACATGTATTAGAAAGGACAGAAACCCAATTCTACTGACTTAATCGGCTGACTCATTCACATAACTGGAATGCCAGGAGTAGGTTTTGCTTCAGGTAGGGTTAGATCCAGAAGCTCAGGTCAGAACAGTGTCAACTTGTGCCTCTCCGTCGCAGACCTGCTCCGTCGTGGTTGGCCTAATGCCCAGAGAGCCTCTCTGCATGCGTGATAAGAAGGCCATTTATCATCCCAGGCTTACCTTCTACCAGCTTATCAACCAGAGAGATGGTGCCCTCCTCTTAATAGTTTCAGTGACTGGCTCAGAGTGGGCCATCATCCCATCCGTGAACCAAGCAGTGTGGCTGAGAAACGGGCTGCTCTAAATGGCTCCACTGGATGCATGTAGAGTGAAAACAGAACCGAAGTCGTCTTCGAAGGGGAAGAGCAGTTCTTTCCCAGAAGCAAGAAGAATGGATTCGGGACAAAGACACGTCCATTACAGAGCACCAGGATGTCTGACCATCATCCTGCCTCATCCTGTGCCCCTCACCCCTTCCCTGCGGCATCTACCCGTTACAACACACATGTTGAACTAGCGCATCAACAAAGTGGACAAGTGCGTGAGATGCCACAGGGTAGTGGGCTCTGAAGTCACGACAGGGTAGTGGGCTCTGAAGTCACGGCAGTTGACTCTGCCGTGTACTTGCTGAGAGACCGTGGGCAGAATTACTGCGTGGAATTCCATTTTTTTTTTTTTTTTGGATGTAAATTGGGGATAATAATATCGGGATTTCTAAGAAAACCAGCTGAGAAAATATATTTAAATACATAGTCCGGTTTTCTTGTTTTCCAAGAAAATGATTAGGAGCACACTCTCCACTAAAATGGTAGTCCATTAGTACTAGAATCATCATTTAAATTTAATTTTTTGAGGTTTACTATTTTATTATTAAAACCTAATTATTCGTATGATTAAATAATACAATTTAATATCTATCGATTTAGGTTCAGATATTTAAAATAATTTTAATGCAACATTTGTGTTTTTATTAAATGAAATTTAAAAGTAGTATTTAAAGAAATTTCATGCTCGATCTATTTTCTTATAAAAAATATCTGCCCCTTCAATGTTAGGAATGGATTGATAGTTTTGTCACTCGATATAAGTATATAAAGAAGGGAGAAAAACAATTAGATTTTACGCCTCGAGACAAATAATATTTTACTCTTCTCATTTTATTTACCCCTGACTCAAGAGAACTTAGAAGTAATATTATGGTAGAGTTATCACTGGTACATATAATATTAAAAAAGAATAAATATTAAATCTGTTGCCTCCCTTCCCTTTTCTTTATGTCTGCCCATATTTCCCCAGAGGCGTTGACTCTGATATATTTTGCTATTACAACAAACCCCCCAGTTAAAGGGCTCAGCGGGCTGACCTAAGGTCGCTACCTGTTGACAACGTTTTTGTTATTTGAGGAGCTAGCATAGACCATCCACAAATAATATTCTTCCATAGCTGCCTTGATATTAAATTTCATCATGCATTTTGCTTTTATACACTGGCAAAAAAATGAGATTACGGAATGCTCATTTCTACTTATGGACTGCCAAAAATAAGTTAATTAATTAATAAATAATAATAATAATAATAATAATAATAATAATAAGTCCTGTGTTACCCCATCAAGAATAATTCAGGTAGGATTAAATAAACAAAAGCTGTGCCTGAACAACACCAAATCCCAAACCTATGGAAGAACTAAAGATAAAAAAAGACAAAAAAAAAAAACAAAAAACACTGTATTTTGGAAAAGGCTAAGATGTATGTTTCTTGTAAGAAGCCACACCTGACAAGTGAGATATGCAAACAGGAGGCAAGAGCCAAATCGATACTGTCACAGCCCTGTTTCTGTCTTCACCCACAGAGGTGACCCAGGACAGGGGCACAGGAAAAGCCCCCGAGGGCGTAATGAATCCTATCTTAAGTAATCTTCTCAAACACTGTCTGGCTTTGCCTATTTTAGTACTTTTTATTTATTTCATTTTTTTTTATTATTTTGTTTAATTTATTTATTTAAATTAGTTTCAAATATACAGTACATTGGTTAGACATCTCTATAGTTCATAAAACGATCCCCCCAATTGCTCCCTTCCTCCCCTGGCCCTCCACTTAGCCATCATATTAATGCTGACTGCATTCCCTGTGCCGTGCTCCCCATCCCCGTGACCAACTATCAACTGCTAATTTGTACTTCTTTAACCCATTCTCCCAGCCCCTCAACCCCCAATCATTTGCAACAACATGGATGGACCTGGTTATTATGGTTATTATGCTGAGTGAAATAAGTCAGACAGAGAAAGACAAATATCATATGATTTCACTTACATGCAGAATCTAAGAAACAAAAAGAACAAACAAATCGAAAACAGACTCACAAATATTTTAGTAATACTTTTTAAAGGTTTCCACTAATGAGCCTTTAAGGATGAAGAAGAACAAGCTTGTATCCTCAAGGGTGTGGACATTAGCCCAAAGCAATAACACTACCTTTATGCTTTATGTTTTTGTTTTGTTTTTTAGAGATGCTGCTGGCTGTTTTTCTTTAATTAATTAATTATAAATATAGTTGACATGCAATATCATATTAGCTTCTGGTTACAGTAGCGTGATTTGGCATCTATGTACCTTACAACGCGATCATCTCACTAAGTCTAGTGACCATCTGTCATCACACAAACTCATTACAATATTACTGACTATATTCCCTGTGCTGTACATTACATCCCTGTGACTTATTTTAACATAACTGAAAGTTTGTACCTCTTAATCCTTCCCACCTTTCATAGCCCTCTGCTACCCCTAAGCTTTATGTTTTATCTTAAAAGCAACTTACAGGTATAACCTTAAATATATATGTTTTTTGTCAATTGTACCTCCGTAAAGCTGGGAAAAATTAATTTACAATTTGTTTTTATACTATAGAATGAATGCGCTTTCCTTAACATAAAATACCATGGAAAAATATTTATTTGATTTATTCCCACCGAACTGACTTTTCCACCAAATATTTAAGTAAAAATTCATGCCACAGCTAGATTTGTGTGACTGTTGCTTGAATATCTGTTTTTACAGCACTATTCTAGAAACACCAAGAGGACTGGAACCATGACTCAATTCTTTATGGCTAAATCCCAGGGCCGAGGCCATACCTGACACAGAGTAAATGCTTGATAAATGTTTGTCGAGTGAATGAAAGAATTAAGTCATTAATATGCCATGTTTACGGTTTGGCGTCCCATTTTCTCGGCACACAGCCCCCCAGAGGATGTGCGCTTGCATTTGAAAAGCTCTGCTCAATAGGATGCAAATTGAAGCCAAGATTCAGAATTCACCGAGGCAAATTAATGAAACAATTTCTCCCTCACTCCTGTGATTTTATTAGGTGAATTATGGGTGCAGTGATTTCATGGATCAAATGACCACATCTGCTAGGTCCACAGACTCGGGACTCGGCAATTACCCCGTTAATGTGATGAATGGAGGCAGCGAGAATGAGCATCAGCGCGCTCACGCGGTCTCCTGTGTCTGCAAGACAGAAACCACATCAGCTCTGGGGAAGGAACGTTCTTTTGAAGGAAGGACGCGCTGGAGGACCCCTCGTTCCTCTCGATTGCCTCCATATGTCTTCCTCCCTCTCGTTCCCCGCCCCCTCTGTTGCTGGGGTCGATCTGTGTTTTCGTGCCTCTTGCTTTCTGGTCATACGTCACAGGCGTTGTCAGTCGGAATCACCTCTGACTTCTCGAGCTTCAGAAAGTCGAGCCAGTACCGCTATTGGAACAAAGCGCCGAGTCAATAGCGAGCATGATGACCCGCGGTCATAGTCGGACTGAAAGAATCGCCGATTTCAGACTTTCTTTGACCTCGGAAGTGCTCACTTGTCAAGGGAAAGTTTGCCTCGAAGAAATTCAAAGCCCAAACAAAATAAAATAGCAGCTGAGGGGGTTTGGCTCCCTTCGATTAGGCGCATCTAGGAGCTAAGAGGTTGGTAATGTTAACCCAGGAGGGTGGGAGGCTGTCAACGCCTACACTCAAGACAGGACAGGGAGGCCGGGGATAATGAAGCCTCTCGTTCTATGTCACAGGTGAACCTGTGACAGGTAAACCCTCGGCAGAACAAGGGCGCAATGCAGAACAGCCTGGCTCAGAGACGTGAGGCACATCCCAGTCAATGTGGCCGGGTGAAAATGGCCGGGGACCACGCTGGAAACCAGATCCAATCGCCTGGAAAGGACGAAGTGAAGTTCTGCCACCTCAACCCTCTTGGTTGGGTTTTAATATCTCCTATCACCATAGCCAGCCTCTTCTTGTGCCGGAATAGCTTGTTATTGAATAATGTGATCGGAAGCCCTCAGTTAGAAGCCCCCCTTTTAATTGCTCCCATCAACGCAGCTGGTCTGTCCACCTGGATGAAATTTCACTTATTTTCACTTTAAATCTCTCTTTCCAGTGCAAAAATTTCCCATGAGGGGCAGCGTGTAATTCTTTAATTACCATGTCCCCATTTTAAACCAGCCCTATGCGATGATGTCCATATTCTAAGAATCTCGATTTACGTATTCGAGCGCCTCAAGGAGGTTTTTATCATCTCCGTTGGTAGGAAGGTAAAGAGACGCACAGACAGGATGCGACAGGGCTTGGGTGTTAGCTCAGGTCCCCAGCTTTTTCCATGACGAACTGTGTCGTGCCACGTAAGGGGATTTAGATGCGAGTGACCCCATAGCATCTTCAGAAAATGGGACGTAATAGCAAGAAGGTGGGAACAAAAACATGCTCCCCGACAAGGGTTAAGGCAGCGGTCACAGGGGCGACTTGACGTTCTCAGA
>NW_011888943.1:1495363-1501420 GCF_000151845.1 Pteropus vampyrus | reverse complement strand
ACTGGAACCATGACTCAATTCTTTATGGCTAAATCCCAGGGCCGAGGCCATACCTGACACAGAGTAAATGCTTGATAAATGTTTGTCGAGTGAATGAAAGAATTAAGTCATTAATATGCCATGTTTACGGTTTGGCGTCCCATTTTCTCGGCACACAGCCCCCCAGAGGATGTGCGCTTGCATTTGAAAAGCTCTGCTCAATAGGATGCAAATTGAAGCCAAGATTCAGAATTCACCGAGGCAAATTAATGAAACAATTTCTCCCTCACTCCTGTGATTTTATTAGGTGAATTATGGGTGCAGTGATTTCATGGATCAAATGACCACATCTGCTAGGTCCACAGACTCGGGACTCGGCAATTACCCCGTTAATGTGATGAATGGAGGCAGCGAGAATGAGCATCAGCGCGCTCACGCGGTCTCCTGTGTCTGCAAGACAGAAACCACATCAGCTCTGGGGAAGGAACGTTCTTTTGAAGGAAGGACGCGCTGGAGGACCCCTCGTTCCTCTCGATTGCCTCCATATGTCTTCCTCCCTCTCGTTCCCCGCCCCCTCTGTTGCTGGGGTCGATCTGTGTTTTCGTGCCTCTTGCTTTCTGGTCATACGTCACAGGCGTTGTCAGTCGGAATCACCTCTGACTTCTCGAGCTTCAGAAAGTCGAGCCAGTACCGCTATTGGAACAAAGCGCCGAGTCAATAGCGAGCATGATGACCCGCGGTCATAGTCGGACTGAAAGAATCGCCGATTTCAGACTTTCTTTGACCTCGGAAGTGCTCACTTGTCAAGGGAAAGTTTGCCTCGAAGAAATTCAAAGCCCAAACAAAATAAAATAGCAGCTGAGGGGGTTTGGCTCCCTTCGATTAGGCGCATCTAGGAGCTAAGAGGTTGGTAATGTTAACCCAGGAGGGTGGGAGGCTGTCAACGCCTACACTCAAGACAGGACAGGGAGGCCGGGGATAATGAAGCCTCTCGTTCTATGTCACAGGTGAACCTGTGACAGGTAAACCCTCGGCAGAACAAGGGCGCAATGCAGAACAGCCTGGCTCAGAGACGTGAGGCACATCCCAGTCAATGTGGCCGGGTGAAAATGGCCGGGGACCACGCTGGAAACCAGATCCAATCGCCTGGAAAGGACGAAGTGAAGTTCTGCCACCTCAACCCTCTTGGTTGGGTTTTAATATCTCCTATCACCATAGCCAGCCTCTTCTTGTGCCGGAATAGCTTGTTATTGAATAATGTGATCGGAAGCCCTCAGTTAGAAGCCCCCCTTTTAATTGCTCCCATCAACGCAGCTGGTCTGTCCACCTGGATGAAATTTCACTTATTTTCACTTTAAATCTCTCTTTCCAGTGCAAAAATTTCCCATGAGGGGCAGCACATAATTCTTTAATTACCATGTCCCCATTTTAAACCAGCCCTATGCGATGATGTCCATATTCTAAGAATCTCGATTTACGTATTCGAGCGCCTCAAGTAGGTTTTTATCATCTCCGTTGGTAGGAAGGTAAAGAGACGCACAGACAGGATGCGACAGGGCTTGGGTGTTAGCTCAGGTCCCCAGCTTTTTCCATGACGAACTGTGTCGTGCCACGTAAGGGGATTTAGATGCGAGTGACCCCATAGCATCTTCAGAAAATGGGACGTAATAGCAAGAAGGTGGGAACAAAAACATGCTCCCCGACAAGGGTTAAGGCAGCGGTCACAGGGGCGACTTGACGTTCTCAGAGGCTAAAGCCCAACGAGGTGCCGGCTCTGATTACATCTCAATTTGCCAAAGAAAGTCCAACCGTAAGGCTTGGTGACCGCGGGAGCAGTAGCTGCACTTTATCGAATTGAATGTCGCCTCCGCAGAGCTCTCCCTCGTCTCGAGCAATTTAATTTCGAGAAGTTAGTGTTCCATTCAGGAGGGGGGCCTGGGGAACACCCGTGAAGACAACCGAGAAGGGAGAGGAGGGTGACATAAAATCGGCCCGTAAAAAACGCGAGCTACACACGAGCACGAGGTGGAGAGTAACGTGGCTGCGAGGCGACCGAGGGCGACCCGAAGTGTGGTGTCACCCGTGGGACGGCGTCGGCCGTGAGTGAACGGAGTGGCCGAGAGGCCTGGGGGCAGCTGGGGAGAGCTCAGCGCCTCGGATGCAGACGCTGGGGGAGAGAGACGGGAGGCGGTCCACAGGGACGGGGCTGCGGTGGTCCGGGGCCGCGGGGTGGCACGGGGTGCAGCTGGACCCTCAGGGCGAAGGTAGACACGCTGAGCCAGGACAGTCGGCCAGATGTCCCAGGAGAGAACTAGTCACCGTTAGGAGGAAGCGCCGTCTAAGAAGTGCAGAGTGGAGACGCGTTTCACGCTCTAGATGGAGGGAACTCTGTACCGGTGGCCGTTTCCTCCGAACTCGGAAATGCTCCAGCTGCAAATGAAAACTCAGGTGGTCCTGGTTGCGTACCTTTGGCACAGCCGTCCGCAGGGTGTAGAATGATTCCGTTTTCCGCCATCGTGATTAAGAGGCATTTTCCCCCCGCGACGGCTGCCCGCTGCCCTTGATCACTTTCCCCTGTGTTCACGGCCACCTTCTCCTGGCTCGTTTTCATGAACAGACTCGAGCATCTTCCATTCTCTTTCTCTCTCCAGAGGCCCAGTTTGATTTCTCAGCAGCTTCTCCTTCTGGGGAGGTGACCGTCCCTCTCAGAGCTGAAACTCAGGCTGCACTTGACCCTTCTGGTGGCAGCGCTGAGTGCCAGGTCAGCATCGCGGGCAGCGTAATGAGCAGCCCGCTTCCTCGGCCCCGCTTGCTGGGGAGGAGGCAGGCCACGGCCAGGGCTTCGTCATTCCGTGGGCAGGATGTCCACGGTTTCTTCCTGGGCTCTTGAAAGGTCCAGCTGCAAAGGAAGCAAAGGCATAAATAGAGGCCCCCGAGAAAGGATGTAACTGTTGGTCTCTATTTTATTCTCTTCCTCTTCTGGAGGATTTCTCCCTTGCCTTCATTCTTCCTCTCAAATTTGCCCTGAAATTGAACTTGACGGACGGTAGACGGTTAGTGACTTATCCTTCTCTGGCACCAGAGCATTTTGCCTTTCTGAAGTGTGTCTTTAGAAGTCCTATTTTAATGTCCGCAGGCACCCCACAGATAGACGGAGAAGAAAGAATGCCTGCTAACGCCCGGTTAGACAATTCCGTGAGTGCGATCAAAGACGTTCAAAGGCAAATCGGCGTCTGTAGGCGCGGAACAGGGGAAGCGTTGCAGACCAAAGCCTGTTCTTCTCAATCAAGTGGAGGACACCGGCTTCGAGGATCAGGGGCGGGGAGGAAGAAACCAGGGAAGAAGGAGATCAACTCATGATTGTGCTAGAAAAACTAACATGTGGAAGAGAAGCTATTAGCGGGCAATTTAGGGATTCCTGAGTGAGACCGAGACTGGAGAGCAAGTACCGAGGGCCCCCCTCCCTTCTCCCCACTGAAGTGTGTGACGGCACATGGAGTGCACTTTTGGAGCTGGGGACTTCGGAAGGAGGCCATTAGCAGGGAAGGGATTTTGAGCTTTTCCCGGGAAAATTACAGAAAGAACTAGATCGAAATGGGGGAGACAGAGCAGGCAAACTCCACCTGTGCTTCTGTACCAGCTCGAAGAAATAACCTTCAGGATGAAAGCGTTGAGGACCGTGGTGAAACCAACCCCATCGGCATCACCTAACTTGCGGGAGAAAGGGCTGGGCTAACATCAGGGCACATTCTTGAGCTTCCTTTGAATTACAGCCGAAGGAAGTGGAAAGGAACATCAGCGTCGGGGTGATACCTGTACCCACAGCGTCACACGGAGGAAGTCAGGGTCTAAGAGACTCCAGTTCTTCACTCGAGCCCCACACCATTCGCTCCCCTCCCCCGCCCACCCCTTCATGGGCAAACTAAATCCCTCGGCCTCCTGACTTGGGCCGTGGCCTTGTGACTGTGTTTGGCCAACAGAACAAGGCGGTAGTGCTAACGCGCAATTCTGGGGTCAGACCTTACGAGGCCTCGTGCGATTCCTATTGCCTCTCCCACCTCTGGCTTTGCCAGGGGCAGGACACTCCCAGCACATCCTTCTGGTCCCGGCACGTGGAGCCAACCCCCTCAGCTGGACCGCAGCCTACATCAGTCAACACAGATTCAAAAGCTAAGTGAGCATTTTTCGCTGCCGCTGCTGAGACGGTGGGGTTGTTGGATGTACAGCAATAGGTGGCTGATGCCACACACGGAGGCTTCTCCATAAGCCTGCAGCATGCAGGACTAGAAGCCTCTGTGGCCTAGGCTTGTTATGTGATCACGCCGAACAGATGACCGAAGATTTTGAAAACGGGGTTAATTCACCAAAACCAGAGAAATCGGGCCAAGAGATGGAGAAAGGTGTTGAGAATGGATTTCTTTCTCATCGTTTTGAACGGGCGAAAGGCTGCTAATGCAAATCAATGTCTCAGCTAGTCTAAGATTCTTTTTCCTGGACTCATTTATTTGACATCACTTCAACAGATATGTTTTAATGCGCCTACTACATACCCAGTAGTGGGAAGTGCTTTGGAGAAAATGCTAAGTGTCAAGCAGATGTGGTTCTGGACTTCAAGAGGGTTGATCCCATCAACTCTTGGGGGGGAAGCAGACGTTGGGTGTTTCATTTTTTTTCCAGTCTCTATAAACAGAGAACTATGGACTCAGGTACAGCAAATGATGTCACATAAGAATTGTCTAGAGAAACAAAACATTATGCTTCAGTGAGGGCAATATAGTTCACAACCGACCAAAAAAATTGGAGGATCATATGTTTTCTTCCTTACCAAAAATAAAAAACAGCAAAACAAAACAAAACAACCTTTAATATGTACTGCAGCCACTCAAGAGTAAGGAATGCATGGAACAATTTAAGATTAGCATTAAGACCGCCCAAATTAAGACCAGCTAAACAATTTAATGACTAAATATATTAAAATAAAAAATGAAATTTTCACTTATTTCTAAAAATACAAAAGATAAATGAGAAATTAGAAAACATATCCAGAGTAGATCTTTTTAAAAAATATAAAATTGAATAGAAATAATTCTATACCAGGGTTTCACAAACTGTGGTCTGTGATACAAACCCTGCCCACTCCCTGTTTTTGTGAATAAAGCTTTATTGACATATAGCCGTGTCCATATCTATCACGGCTTTTGCATTAAAGCTACTGAGTTGAATAATTATAATGGAGACCGTCGTATGACCTGCAAAAACATCTGACCTGTTACATAGAAAAATTTGCTGACCCTTACTCTATATTAATGAATTGGAAATTCTTAGTTAAATGGGTGATAGTCTCAGAAAATAATACATTTCCAAAAGTTATCCAAGGAAAAATATATAGTAAAGAGCCAAAAGGAAAGCAACGGGAGGTAAATGATACCTCTCTAGAAGACTTTGTGACTGACTTACTCAAATTCCCAATGCTGTACAATCTGCTCTAGGCAGAGCAAAAGAATAAAACATTTCTAATTAACTTTATGATGTGTAACTTTGAAATCAAAATTAACAAGGCTTTATATGAAAACATACAAGATATCAATCTCATGTGTTAATATTGACACAAAAAAATGAAATATTAGCCAGTTCAGCCCATCAGTATATAAGAAACATTTTGAGAAGTCTGTGTTATAATATCTCGTAAACTGATTGATTGATTGATTGATTGACATGCCTAAAAAGACACATTAATACGTGAGGAAGCTACTTTTATAACTTCAAAGATGCCATCAATGGGTGAGAAATTGTGAGGAGTTTCTGCCAGGAAAATAATAGAAAGAACTAGAATTATAGAAGGAGTGTCGCTAACTATGGTAAGCGAGAGTCACCTTTTTCCCCATTACAGCGGATCCTTAGGAAGGAAGGGTTGAGGGATGGCGAGGGAGGAATAGAGGGAAATAATATAATTACATCTACTGATGAATAAAAGACATTGGTAAAATTTAATCTCATTTTCATTATAAAAATAAGAATAAATAGAGACTTTCTTAACAAGACAAATAAACAATATCAGACTCAATGTTGAAACATTTG
>NW_011888943.1:1475015-1495313 GCF_000151845.1 Pteropus vampyrus | reverse complement strand
GGGGGAAGCAGACGTTGGGTGTTTCATTTTTTTTCCAGTCTCTATAAACAGAGAACTATGGACTCAGGTACAGCAAATGATGTCACATAAGAATTGTCTAGAGAAACAAAACATTATGCTTCAGTGAGGGCAATATAGTTCACAACCGACCAAAAAAATTGGAGGATCATATGTTTTCTTCCTTACCAAAAATAAAAAACAGCAAAACAAAACAAAACAACCTTTAATATGTACTGCAGCCACTCAAGAGTAAGGAATGCATGGAACAATTTAAGATTAGCATTAAGACCGCCCAAATTAAGACCAGCTAAACAATTTAATGACTAAATATATTAAAATAAAAAATGAAATTTTCACTTATTTCTAAAAATACAAAAGATAAATGAGAAATTAGAAAACATATCCAGAGTAGATCTTTTTAAAAAATATAAAATTGAATAGAAATAATTCTATACCAGGGTTTCACAAACTGTGGTCTGTGATACAAACCCTGCCCACTCCCTGTTTTTGTGAATAAAGCTTTATTGACATATAGCCGTGTCCATATCTATCACGGCTTTTGCATTAAAGCTACTGAGTTGAATAATTATAATGGAGACCGTCGTATGACCTGCAAAAACATCTGACCTGTTACATAGAAAAATTTGCTGACCCTTACTCTATATTAATGAATTGGAAATTCTTAGTTAAATGGGTGATAGTCTCAGAAAATAATACATTTCCAAAAGTTATCCAAGGAAAAATATATAGTAAAGAGCCAAAAGGAAAGCAACGGGAGGTAAATGATACCTCTCTAGAAGACTTTGTGACTGACTTACTCAAATTCCCAATGCTGTACAATCTGCTCTAGGCAGAGCAAAAGAATAAAACATTTCTAATTAACTTTATGATGTGTAACTTTGAAATCAAAATTAACAAGGCTTTATATGAAAACATACAAGATATCAATCTCATGTGTTAATATTGACACAAAAAAATGAAATATTAGCCAGTTCAGCCCATCAGTATATAAGAAACATTTTGAGAAGTCTGTGTTATAATATCTCGTAAACTGATTGATTGATTGATTGATTGACATGCCTAAAAAGACACATTAATACGTGAGGAAGCTACTTTTATAACTTCAAAGATGCCATCAATGGGTGAGAAATTGTGAGGAGTTTCTGCCAGGAAAATAATAGAAAGAACTAGAATTATAGAAGGAGTGTCGCTAACTATGGTAAGCGAGAGTCACCTTTTTCCCCATTACAGCGGATCCTTAGGAAGGAAGGGTTGAGGGATGGCGAGGGAGGAATAGAGGGAAATAATATAATTACATCTACTGATGAATAAAAGACATTGGTAAAATTTAATCTCATTTTCATTATAAAAATAAGAATAAATAGAGACTTTCTTAACAAGACAAATAAACAATATCAGACTCAATGTTGAAACATTTGGGCATTATTACATAATTCGAAGCAAAGCAAGGGAGCACTATTCCATAGCGTTGATCTGGAAGTTCCAGCCAAGGCAATAAGATGTGACACACACAGAAAAAGACTTGCAGATGCACTGGCGGCCGCTGTTGCTATGAGTAATAAACTGGTTTCATCTCTGATCCAGGAGTCTCATAGCTTCTGAGAGCAAACTGTCTTCCAAAGCGAGGGCACCATTTTGCATTCCCACCAGCAACGAATGAGGGTTTTCGTTGCGCCCCATCCTTGCCAGAATGCCGTGCGCTCAGTGTTCTGGATGTGGGCCATTCTATTGGGCGTGCAGGGGTGTCTCATTGTTGTTTTAATTTGCATTTCCCTGATGACACGCGATGGGGAGTATCTTTTCATAGGCCTACTTACCATGCGTGTGTCTTCTTTGGTGAAGCGTCTGTCAAGGCCTTTGGCCCATTTTTTAAGCAGGTCATTTGTCTTCTTACTGTTGACCTTCGGTTCTTTTATCAGACATGTCTCTTGCAAACGGTTTCTCCCAGTTTATGCTCCCGTTTTTTATTCTCTTGCCCATGTCTTTCTCAGAGTAGAGGTTTTTTAATTTCAGCAAAGTCCAGCTTATCCATTCTTTCGTTCAGGAACCATGTCTTTGATGCCCAATCCAAGGTCACCTAGATTTTATCCTACATTATCTTCTAGGAGTTTTATAGTTTTGTGTTTTCCATTTAGGTCTGTGGTTCATTTTGAGTCAATTTTGTGGTGGATGTAAGGTCCGTGTCTAGATTAAATTTCTTGCATGTGGATGTCCAGTTGTTCCCAACTTTACAATTTAAGAAAAAAATGATTTAACGGAAAAAAAAAGGAAAATAAAAAACACGTACCCTCCTGGGGATGGGGAGCATGGCATTGGGAATGCAGTCAGCAGTAAGGTAATGGCTAGGTGGAGAGCCAGAGGAGAGAAAGAGCAGTTAGGGGGATCGTTTTATAAACTATATAAATGTCTAACCAATGTCTTATGTAATTGAAACTAATAATAAAATTAAATTAAAAAACACATGTCCACATAAATATCACCTAGATTTTACCTAGATTTTATATATGTTAACATGTTGCCCTAAGAGCTTTCTCTCTCTCTCTCTCTCTCTCTCTCTCTCTCTCTCGTTAATAAGCATTACACATATACTAATAGGTACATTCCTTCACAACTTCACCTTCATCACTTTCTCCAGAAACAAGACAATCTTCTCTTTTCTTTCTTAAACATGCATTTTTAAAATTTTTTTACTACGTATGCGTATATCCACAAACATCATCCAATTTCGTTTTGTGAATTGGCAAAATGTATGTAATAGTATCCCCATAAAGTATCTTCTCGTAGTCTACCTTCTGCTGCACACCACTGTGCTTCTAAGGGCTACCCAGGTTGATGCACGTATATCTGATTCATTCATTTTTATCCACGGGAAAGTATTCTATGAATAGACCACAGTCTATTTCTCCACCCTCCCTTCCAGGGGCAGTTAAGTTGTTGCCACAAACACTAGTGCCATTTTCCAAATGGAGACAATTGTGCTCAGATACAGCATAGACATTAAGTAATAGGAAGAAAATTTCTCTGTTGCACTTTACAGTCAAAGAATGACAAGGTCGTTCAGACGGACAACAGTGGTTAACTACGACTTTGCGGCTTTTCCAAAACAAAGTAAATTTACCTCCTAGTTATTATCTCCCTTGGAAGTTAATAAAAGGTCAATTATGCTATAACAGTGTAATTGATGGAGGTTGGCAATGTTCAAACATTTTTTTCTTTTTTTTTTTTTAATGTTAAATTGGGCCCTTTCCTTTGTGAGATTCAAAATCCCACCGAAGCCAGTTTTCATCCATTCTCCCTGGTGTCCTTGTACCTACAGGAAAAGGGAGACAATTTCTTCCAGTCCCAGACATGAGGTTCTGAGAGATGATAGGCAAATGCTGGAATTTTCTGAGTTTTTCACGTACGATGAATATTGTCAATGAATTTAAAGCAGCTGCTCTTAACCGGGAGGCAATTTTGTTCTCCCTGGAGAACATTTGGTGGTGTCTGGAGACACTCTGGGTCGTCAGGACTGGGGTGGTGGGGAAGATGCCTCTCACATCCAGAGGGTAAAAGCCAGGGATGCTGCTCAGCATCCTATGCCGTGTAGGACACCCCCCGAAATGGAATCGGCCCGCCCCAAATGTCAATAACGCAGAGGTCGAGAGATTCTGATTTAAAGAAGCAGAAACCAAAATCACACAGTCCAGAGGGGACCTGCTGGGCTAAGGCCTGACTTGACACTAAATATGGTGGAGGAAATACATCATTACGAGGCAGAGGGAATGTTCTTTATGTAGCCTTCCCGCCCCCACCCGGTTACCCGACACAGACGGTTTTAATTCCTCTATTACCGCCTTGTTATATAACATCCCAGCTTCCTTTGAAAGCTCTTCCAGCTCCAAGCTGACGCATCCTTTAAAGGTGACACACAAGTAGCTTTCTTCAGATGCATAAGTCAGCACACTTTACCTTTCCGAGTTTATTTTTTCCCTTAAGGTTGTCCCCTCCAGCCACTGAACTGATGTCCAGGCAGCAGCAACAGCTGGCTGGTCCCGCAGGAGATGAACGAGAGACCTTTTGCCCCGCAGTGAGAGTTCAAGGTGAGCCGGGCTGGCGCCTCGCGGGGCGGGGTCCCAGGGGTGAGCAGGCTGTGATTCTGCGGGTTCCATCAGTCGGCTGGGATTTGGGCTTCCTTTTTTCTCTCCGTGTTACTTTTTCAGTCTAGACAATCTTTTTATTTTTAAACTCTTTTCCAAGTGACCTATTTTCTGTCCCTTTGACCATCTCCTTTCTCCGTCATGTGGAGGACAAAATATCTAAACTTTAACAAGCGCCTGACAATTGTAGATATGTTGAAAGAGTTTATCCCCAGCCCTTACCCGTCAGAATTCCATTAAAATAGCCACAAATTAATTAGCTTTCCCACTCGGTTTCAGAGAGATATAACTGACATACGGCACTTCATCAGTTTAAGACGTATGACGTAATGATTCGACTTACACGTACTATGAAAAAGTTACTGCAACAGTTTAGTCAACATCCATAATTTCACGTAGATACATTAAAAAATTTTTTTTTTACTTGTGATGAGAACTCTTAGGATTTCCTCTCTTAACAACTTTCAAATATACTATACCCCAGCATTAACTTCCACCCCAAATCTGACCTCTTTTTCTGAGTTTGATTTTTCTTTGTAAGTAGGGGAATGATGTGATCTGACTTTGATTTTTTTTTTTTTTTTTTTAATGACTGATGGCTGCATGCTGAAGATATAACAGACTGTCGAAGGCAGGGCCGGAAGCAGACAGGCCAGCCTCGGGGACATGAGGGTTGATGCAACAAGGCAGGTAGCGGTAGAGATCCAAAGGGGTGGAGACAGGACACATTTCGGAAGTTGGGATGATGACATTAGCAATTCGGAGAGGAGGACAGAGGGCAGAATCCAGGCTGATCACAAGGTTCCTCGTTTGACCAACTCAGTCCGTATTAACTGAGAAATGGGACTGCTCAAAAGAAAACAGATGTGGTTCTGTCTCGAACGTGCTTGACAGTGACGCCTCCTAAGTGTCGTCATGAATTTGCTGCGAAGGCGGTGGAATACGAATGTCTGGAAGTCGGCAGAGAGCTCAGGACTTGAGATAGCACCGTGGGAATTGTCAGAAGGGTTAGAAAATTGTCAGAAGGGCCCAGAATAGAATTTCTAAAACAAGAACTTGAAAACCTTTAGATGCATGAGGCTCTTTCCAACAGCAGCAACTACGAGGCGACGGGGCTGTCTCTTGTCACAGAGAGAAAAAAGCCCTTTTCTCACCTTAAGTCAGTTCCCTCAAGCGAGAACCAAAACGGGAGCCTCTTCCGTGCAGGGAGATTCTGCCAGGGCAGAATTCCAACCATGCCCCGGCTTTCGGCGACACTTCACGTGTTTCGCGTTTGTTGTGAATGGAGCCCTAAAATTTTACCGCCCTCCATAAACGTTTATTGTTTTTTTCTGGGTTTCTGACTCTGAGAAGAAGGTACTCGTGCGCTATCATATATTCTGTGAAATATGTCAGTGTCAGAGACACAGAGCATCTTAAACACGTGAGCCGCGGGACGTAGGTCCCGAGAGGAAAGAAGAGGCTTAGGCAGAAAGAGGTGTGAACCATTTTTCCCTCTGACTGTTTTTACCAGTCGGCGAGTGGAGTTTTTGCCATCTTTACTGCGTTTTTCTATTCAGCTCCAACAAGCTTTGCAGACCACATAGTTACCACAAATTCTAGCAACACATTTCATGCCTCTTTTTATCATACAACTCAGACCTCATGACTCGTTCATTGTATTCCAGTAGGGATTTAGATTTTCATAACCATTTTCTCATGTGCTGGGTACTTTATAAATTTATGACTTTTATTGCAGATCGATAAATTTTGTCCACTTATTATTCGCCTTACTGAATAAACTATGCTATTAGCATTAACTTTTCAATCCAGGGGAAATTTTCAATTAAAAAAAACTTTCTACTATAAGGCAGGAATGAAGAACTAGAGGAAGAGGAGGTGGGATTAGAGAATGAAATAGAGTCACGAGCCCAACAAGACTTTGCTTTTCCTTCGTAATGCATCGAATCATACGGATCGGCAAGATTCTTTCTTTCAAAAATTATTGAAATGGTCGATTTAGGATGGTAGTTTTCAACCACTGGAGATGGTTTTTTTCCTTCTTCCCTCCCTCCAGGGGACATTGGCCAATGTCTATAAACATTTTTGGTTGTCACAAGTGGGGAGAGGTTTCTGCTGGCATCTAGTGGGTAGAGGCCAGGGATGCTGCTGAACATCCTGCGATGCACAGGACGGACCCCCAGCGGGGAAGTGTCCAGCCCCAAATGTCACTCATGCTGACACTGAGAAACCTAGGTTCAGGACACGAGCCTCATGATTTGCCCCTGCTCACACCCTCCAAAGGAGGTTTTAAATTTCTTTACTTTTAAAAATTTGGAAAAAAATTATACTTTTTCAAATTTAAAACAAATGACTAGAGATGCCTTTGATATAGTTGTGGGATGGCTAACCGTATTATCTAATTCTTGGGCAATATGAATAACCTAGCAAAACTGATTTATCAAAATGCCAGGAAATGGTTAAAATTGAGCTCCCTAAATATAGCTTATAAACTGGCTAGGGACTCAAGTTTCTCTGGTCAAACTGGTCTTGTACTCCACACACTGGGGTGAAATTGTTGATGAGGAATCTATTTAACGTTGATTTCTTCATAAACAAATGATTGGCCGATGAACCGGCCAAGAGCTTTGTCAGCTTAACAAAAGAAATTAAAAACGGTCGATACACTCACTGTTTTAAAATGGCAAATCTCTCCGTTTTAATTAGGCCAAGCATCTGCATATCAGTTTAGGACAACTACCTACTACTTATGCTTTAGAATTACATGTATTATTTTATGTTTTATTTATTTTATGAATGCCTAGCTTCTTATGTTAATGTCAGGAAGTGAAGAGTTTGTCCAGCAGACATTAGAAAATTAAACTCTTCAAACTTTCTTATATAATAGGTAGAATTTAAGTGACTGAAGAAGTTAGTGTGCAAATCAGCGTTACCCAACATCAGTGCTAAGAAACGTTGAAGTCTGCAGAGTATTGGAAAGGAGTCTTCAATATAGATGCATCATAAACCACTATTTAATAGTCCCAACAAATTGATTACGGCCAGCGTTACTGAGCAATGATTTTGTTCGAGAGCCTTAAAGCCTTCCAATTATTTAACCTTCATAACATCCCCAGGAGCCTGCCCCTAGTCTGTCCCCTTCTCAAAGACAAGGAACACGAGAGAGGTTCAAAACTTACTCCAGGTCTCACAGCTGCTAAGACGCAGAACTGCATCTAGCTCAACGCTGTATTGTTCACCAATCGGCTACATGTAATTTTGCAATGAGTAAATAGACACATTTGAAAAGCATTGCTGAACGTAGAGTACTCTGTCACTACGAACTTTCTCAAAGTACTGAAAAGTAAGAGTCCATGCAAAGTTTTAACTTTACAAAGACAGAGCCATGACAATAAATCTTTTCTCCTCGAATTTATGTGTGCTTATCAATTATTCATGCCGCACGTGGTGTTAGAGATGGTTGATGAGATCCTTAGTGCATACAAGCACATTCGGTCACTTAATCATTGATCATGAAACAACACACGGGCTCTTGTCTCTAGCTTTAACATTCTACTTCAATTAACACCATTTCCAGACGCATTATTGTAACTATTAAAAAATAAGGAATTGTTTTTTTGCAGGGCTGTGTAATTTAATCGAACCAGGATATGTGTCTCCTTCACAGACTAATTAGTTCCTCAGCCGCTCTTCCGTGTGATGGCAGTATTAGGGCTCCAAATAGAAAATATTTATCAGCATGGCGAGCTCTGAAGTCTGGGGGAGTGTACGACGCATGGTGGTCCTTAGGAGCTGGAACTCAGAAGTAGAAGGAAATGTAATGGATGTATTCGCCAGTGTTAGACTTTCTCATAATATTAGTGCTATGTGGCCACTCAACAGATGTTTAATAAGAACCAGTGAAACCCACTCCATTTACTGTCTAGGCATCTACTTCATCTTCAGACTGTTTTAACTTTTGATTATTCTCACATGGAGCTGAAACCTGACTCTTCTAACTGTTTACTCAGAGAGAAGCTACCTGATTAGACTGGATTTAAATAATTTACTCATTTCAGCTGGCACCAAGTGACTAAGAGGCAAACATTCCCTTCTAAGCCCTGTCCAATCGCAGATGCTTGAGCGAAGAAAGTAGTCTTTGGTTTAAACCACCAAGTTTTTGGGTAGTTTATTATACAGCAATACCTAACAAAAATAATTAAACTAACATGATTTTCTTATTATTCATTTAGTCATCCATTCAGCTTTTAGTTATCGAGCACCTACTAAGTGTCAAGGCTGTTCTAATTGCTGAGTATTTAGTTACGAGGAAGAAAAATCTTTCTCTTGGGGATTACATTGTAGTGACGATATAAAAAATGAGGAGAGAGATTATAAAGTATAAATATTGAGCATGAATGCTGGAAAGAAAATAGATATCGACAGAGGTAGGGAGAGATACTTTTTCATATGGGGTTATTTAGGACAGAGAACTCGGTGAAATCAAGGAGCAAATCAAAATCCTGTCTGGGGCCGGAGTGTCCTTTGCAGAAGGGAAGCAAGTGCAGGTGACCCGAGGCAGGTATGTGTGTGACATCCCAGGGCCAAAGTGATTGCACTGCAATGGCAGAGGGAGAATGGTGAGAGACTGGATCAGAATGGACGCTAGAGGCCAAGTTACAAAGGGCCTTGAGGAGCCCGCATTGCCTTGTGCATGACATAGGGAGTCATTGGGGGGGGTTGATGAATGAAGTAGTGACCTGGTATGACTTACTTTAGAAGGAAAACTGCAGAGGACCAAGGGTAGACTCAGGAAGACCCCTTAGGAGGTCACTGCCAAGAGTGGAGGGGAGAGTAGACACTGGCCTGGGGAAGCTAGCAGCAAGCGAGGCTGTAAGAAGTAATCGGATTTCTATCATCAAGATGACGGGGTCTTTTTTTCCAGTTGGACACATATTCACATACATTACGCGTTAGAACCTGGCAGCATCCCTCAGAAGAGCTACTGTTACCAATGTTATTAGTAGCGATTGAGTATAAAGGTGAAGAAGTGGAGGCTCACAAAAAACCAGTGACACCCCCCAAATCACATTATGTCAGTATTTCTTTTTGTCTCTCCCTACTAAATAAGTAAGGTTAGGATTCAAACCTAGATTTCCCAACTTCTCTTATATTTAACTAGATAAATAGATAATACTGCTTTTCTGATGCAAAATTCACGTTTGGTGCATTATCAATATTTAGGAAAATGCACAAAACGACTGGTTACTCTGAAATATCAGTACGGGCATTCTGGCCTCACACTGTCTTTTTACAATTTTTACGTATTATGGAATATGTTATATATATTGCTTAATAAGCAACATTCTCACTTACAATGTGTCAATTACTTTTTCATGAGTTTGGAATTATTCTGTAATATGATTATGAGTAGCCGCATGGTCTCATTGTACTGTTATTCATTTAACTAATCCTCCTTGTTAGATACTTGAATTTTTTTTTTGTTTCCTATCATAAGTAATCTAAAATGAGCACATATGTAAAAAAAAAAAAAATTGCTTACATAGTAATTCTATCTTTGAAGATAAATTCCTAGAAATAAAATTTCTGGATCAAAGAATACACAAAGGTTTCTTTTAGAAAAAAACACTAATATCACTCTCTACTATAGTTAATAATATTGAATCCCTACCATCAAGAGTTGAAAGGTGTCTCATTCCCTGTAATTACAGCAACACTGAATATGACATTCATCTCTGCCAACGGGAGAGGAAAAATGGTTCATCCCACCATTATTTATCATTGCAAAACTCAAATGAGCCAAACACTCTACCTATTGGACAACAGGAAATTGAGCCTATTGACTGCAGAATATTCAAGGGATATCATGTTATTCTGATACATTTGGAAGAGATAGACCCTTGAGTATCATCTCATTTCACGGTTATGTCTGTTAAGATCTGAAGAAGCGTTTCTCAAAGTAGAGGGGACATACGCCACCGGTGGCCCTGAGGTGGCTTCAGGTGGCACAAGGACACAGTGTTATACAAGGTTACATCAAAGAGAGAGAGACTGACCTCCCTTTTTAAATTTCCTTTCAATTGATGTGGTGATAATCTTAACTCTTTTCTAATGCCAAGTAATCTCTCTTTGGATCAAAAAGAAAAGGCTTATTAATCATGATTTAATTTTGAACAGTAAGAAAACGGTGAAAACCAGCAAAGCACTTTATTACCTGCCGGCCGTTGTTCCCAGGGCATTATCCTTATTGGCACGTTTCGTCTTCACAACCGCGTCAAATAACCCGCAGAGAAGTAGCCTGCTGATTTTTGTGTGATCACATTCTACATATAGCAAACTACTTCTAATTAGTTTCCAATAACCATATTTAGGTTAAAAAAAAAAAAACGAGTCAATGAAAAGAGCATCAATTGAATAACAGTACCTAGTTGTATGAAAGATCACGCAGGTGATAGTCCAAAAAACTGAAGTTTGAGGACCACCGTTTTTGAATGGCACATGCCAACATTTCGTTTGCTGTCTGTTCACCTAAAGATCTTGTTAAAATACGAATTCTGATCTGGTAGGTCTGGAGCAGGCCAAGCGCCTGCATTTTTTTTTAACACTTTTTAAATCTTTTTTTTAAATTTATTTATTTTAATTAGTTTCAAGTATACAGTACATTAGTTAGACATCTATATATTTCATAAAACGATCCCCCCAGTTGCTCCCTTCCTCCCCTGGCCCTCCACCTAGCCATCATATTAATGCTGACCGCATTCCCTCTGCCGTGCTCCGCATCCCCGTGACCAACTATCAACTGCTAATTTGTACTTCTTTAACCCTTCACCCCATTCTCCCAGCTCCCAGTCCCCTGCCCTCTGTCCGTCACCAAATTGTCCACTGTGTTTGTGAGTCTGTTTTTGATTAGTTCGTTCTTTTTGCTCCCTAGATTCCGCATATAAGTGAAATCACATGGTATTTATCTTTCTCTGTCTGACTTATTTCACTCAGCATAAGAACTTCTGGGTTCATCCATGTCATTGCAAACAAAACTGAAGGTATCGCACTACCTGATATCAAACTATACTATAAGGCTACAGTACACAAAACAACATGGTACTGGCATAAAAACAGATACATTGATCGATGGGACAGAATAGAGAGCCCAGAAATAAATCCACGCTTATACACTCATTTAATATATGGCAAAAGAGGTAAGAATATACAATGGGGTAAAGACAATCTCTTCAATAAATGGTGTTGGGAAAGTTGGATAGATACATACAAAAAAAAGAAAAAGAAACTGGACCACGTTTTTACACCATATACAAGAATAGCCTCGAAATGGATTAAAGTCTTAAATATAAGACCCGAAACCATAAAACTACTAGAAGAAAACATAGGCAGTAAACTCTCTGATATTACTAACAGGAATTTCTTTTCAGATATGTCTCCTCGAGCAAGGGAAATAAAAAATAAACAAATGACATTGCGTCTGCATTTTTAACTAGCCCCCAGGTATGCCGCTGGTTCGTGCCTCAGTTCTGAAGGGGTGAGGTGCCAAGAGCAGTGACCTCCTTGCCCGAAGCCATTTAACAGGTAAACATAGTCAGGGGACGGGGGAGCTGAGCCCTGGTTACTTGCGTGGTGCAACATTCACTGCTTATAAGGCTAATTCATTTGATAATGTTGATGCCAAATATTCATCAAAAATTATTTGAGCGAATGCAGTAAAATCTGACTCACCTCTCCCCTTTTGAAGGGATTAGCTAGGACAGCCATTTCTTAATTACTTCTTAATCAAATCTCTGAATTCCTGACTCACCTTTTTGAATCAAATGCTTTCAGACTGTAATAAAAACTCTTATACCTCTGTCAGACAATCAGACCCATTCACCTCATCGGCACTGAACTTGTCAGCTACAACCAGGTGACAGAGGCTGACATCACAGTGCTCGCTACGGCAAAAAATTCAAGCAGTTATTTATGCTTCACAGCTGCCACGTCGCCTTTATAAAATCTTCATTCATGCCACGGCATTCTTTATCCGGCTGCCATAAATGAAACAGTTGAGAAACCTTCGAATCGTCAGAACGCAATCATTGCGTGTAGAACATATCAACGCATCTACAGTTAATTTGGAGTGGAGACGGGGCAAGGATCCTGTGCTTCTGCCAACAGTTTCAAATATGCGCTTTCTGTGAAATTCCTGTCGTGGGCATCCTCCTTCCTGCTGTCTAGGGCGTTTTTTTTCTGACCCGTCATTATGAAAATGGTGCTGGGAAAGTTGGATAGATACATACAAAAAAAAGAAAAAGAAACTGGACCACGTTTTTACACCATATACAAGAATAGACTCAAAATGGATTCAAGTCTTAAATATAAGACCTGAAACCATAAAACTACTAGACTCTGTTCTCAAATTGGAATAACTACTCTGACTCTGTTCTCAAATTGGAATAACTACTGACTCAAACAGAATTCAAAAATTATTATCCGTGTGCATTCACTTAGGTCCAGGTTTCTCTCTCAGAAGCTCTGAGCACCATGTACAGCAACATCTAGTCATCAGCAACTACCTAGGAGTCTTCTAAAGGGTGGACAAGCTGGCCGATACGTGTGCAAAAGTCTGTGTACAAGTCGTCATTCGCACAGAATGTGCACTCAGAATAACATAAATTCTTCCCATTGCCCCCAGGTTTGGGACATGTGTAGAGAATATGCTGGTTTTGCAGAAGAATTTAAATTAATAGATAGGAACTTCCAGTGACTCGTCCCCCATTCTCATACAAACTCAGCATGATTTGACAATTCTAAGAGTCAATGAAAAATAAAACAGGGACTGTTACTTACCAGGGCGCCTTTGTGTTTTGGTGGTGTTTGGAAATTATCCATAAAATATATTTTGGAGTTAAAATCCCCGTTTCTTCCAAAAGAAAGTTCTTTTGAAACATAAAACGATGCCCTGACAAGTTGCTGATGAAGGTTTCCTGCAGACCCAGCTGTATGAGCAGCGTAGCTGGTAGGAAATGAGAATGTTTTCTGACGCCTTATGGAGCCCAAGCTGCAAAACGAATATTTCTATGTTCCGTTCTTTCTAGTTTCTTCTGTTGTACGTGATATCGGAGGCACGGCAGCAAGGATTTGACGGGAAAGGGGTATTTAAAACAGACAAAATGGCTCGCTTCTCTCTAGCACGTCAGTTCATTTCTGAGAACCTGTCAGCCCTCATCTCTGGGTTCACAGTTTTGCTCACACCTCCTAAAATAAAGCGAATATACTCTGGACACAGCATATTAGATTCGGAAAATGGCACGTGTTTGGACAATAATACTTAGTCGCACTTACTTCCCTGCCTTCAAAGACTCTGGTTTTTTTGTGTGTGTGTGTGTGCTTATATCTGGTATTTTTCACATTGTAAGTACTCGAAAAATATTCATGGAATAACTAAATGAAGGATGGCTACATGCCACCTCTCCTATTGTGAATCGTCTCAGCCTGTTGAAAAAGCTTCTGAGCTGTGTGATGAATCACTGACTATGGAGAAAACATTTCAACTCTTCAGCTGGTATTCAAGGCATTCGGCATTTTAGGTGAGCAATTACTACAGCCACCATGTGCTAGGTGCTAGTCCATGACAACTATACAGTGTAGCCATCAAGGGCACGTGTTGTCATCCCGTTAAGTCCTCATTAAAATCACAGCTGCATTTACATGGGCTGTGCCGCTTTGAGAAAGTTATTCAGCACCTCCCAGCTCAGTTTCTTCATCTGTTAGAGAAAAATCATAACAAAAACATCATCGGGTTCTCGCGAGGATTAAATACAGTCTGTGCACAACCACTGTGTCGAACAGGTGTGAATGTGGTCGTAATCAGAATTCAATTTTATTTTTTTCCTGCTGTCCTTTTAAAATTTGCTCCTTATTAAAAGGGTAAAGTCAGTCCCTGTCCTCAAGACAAAGTTTTTTCTAAGTAAGGGAGAAAAGACTGGTGATGGAAATAGAACAGAGCCATCTCCTCTCCTCCTCACTGAGCTTCGGCAGGGGAGTACCTCGTCATCATTCTTCTCACAAAATTACCTCTCTAATCACCTTAATTTCCAAGTGGGTTGGTTCAAGAGGCATGAGGCAGGTTCTCGATCCTTCCCTTTCAAAATTTCCATAAGGAGCCCACACATCACAGTATCTGACATCCACTGGGTCGGCAACTCAGACAAACTAAAGCAGGACGAGTCTCGCTACGTACCCTGTTCCCAGTGTGAAGCCCTTCCACACTAAAAGTCACAAAGCATTTGTGTGTTAAGAGCTGAGCGATGATATACCTTAAGCACTGACACAGAAGGCAAGACTTCTGTGGATTGGAGGCTCAATGCCAACTGATTTTCCAATTGAATAGGAAAAAAGCAGTGGCCGCTAGGTCCTTGGTCACTCCTCCTTATCTCAGGCTCAAACTGCAACTGAATTGAGGGAAAAGACCCCATCATTCCATCCTCAAACCCTCCCTTTCCGTAGGTAATGGCCATCTCTGCCTTTGAACTCTTCCCTCTGGCTGACAGCGAGGTCACTCAGCAGGTACCTGATGTGTGATCTCAGGTGTAAAGATAACCATGAGAAGACACGAAGTTCCTGGCCAGAGCCAGACTGGACGTGGTTAGAGACAGACTCCCGACGCCTCACGGACGACACGTGGCATGGGGCCACTCCGGTGACATTCTCTTCCTTCTGTGTGTGTAGAACAGGATAGGCAAGACAAACCCACAACAAGAAAGTTAACCGTATAAACCTCCCTAGCAAAAAAGTATACTTTTTCAGAAATCCGATTTCCTTCTTTTGTATATTATGGTTTTGCAACAATCCTGGCATTTTCAAACCCAAGTCAGGCCGGGTTCAGGTTCGGGAAAGAATTAATGCTGAGATTGGTCCAGGAAGCTAAGACTTTGCGAACATGGACTCCACAGAGAGCCTGGGTGGGCTTGGCCCGCAGCTCTGCAGCAGCTTAGCGGGGAGATGTGACTCAACCTCATCTGTAAAATGAGGTTAATAACAGCAGAGCTTTCGTGAAGATGCGTATAGAGAACTCAGAACACTGTTTCGGGGACACGGTGGGCGTCGGCCATTATCCTCCCCCGTAGGGAAAAATTTCTTTTCCCAGATTCATCGTGTCCTTTTATTCTCTCTCACATCCACACCTTCTAAACCAAAGATAATGGCGATGACAATAGCAAATTAATAATACCACCTGTAAACTGCATTGACTATGTCATTCTCTACGTCAAGTGCTTTTCATACAGTTTCTCTCTTAATTTTCAGGACAAGTCTAAGAAGTAGACTTGTACTAATTAGCCCAGGGTCTAACTTTTAGCAGCAAAGGAAACTACGATTCGTTTACAGCGGAGGTCGGAACTGTACAAGGTACCAGACATCGTTCATGGAGGCGGGAACCGAGGCAGAGAGTGTTACGTGTCATTCGCCTGACCTCACAAACCTCCAGTCCACAGCGCAGGGCTGAGCGGAGAGAGCTAAGCACTAGACAGAATTCTGATGAAGCGGGGTGATGAGAGAGGTGTGTATCCGTGCCTGTGCCATTAGCATACCCCCAGACGCACTTCGGATGGCAGATCTGCTTTGCAGAATGAGTTCCCCCAGCTGAAATACACAAATGCGCTTTCTTTTTATTAGTTTCAAATATCCAGTACATTGGTTAGATGTTTATATAGTTTATGTAGTTATAAAACGATCCCCCTAATTGCTCTTTCTCTCCTCTGGCTCTCCACCTCGCCATCACCTTATTACCGACTTCATTCCCTCTGCCGTGGTCCCCATCCCCATGACCATCTATCAACTACTAACTTGTACTTCTTTAACCCCTCACCCCTTTTTTCCAGCACCCCCCCAACCCTCCTCCCTCTGGGCATCACCAGATTGTCCTCTATATTCGTGAGTCTGTTTTTGATTAGTTTGTTCTTTCACGAATGTACTTCGAAATACACCAGTTAACGACCATACACACATCTCTATGGGTAGCCATTTTCTTAGGACTTGTATTCCTTAATCTCTCCATCTTGTTGAGTGAGGGAGAAATTTTTAGACGAACTGACAAGCATCATCTAAGGCATTTCTCTAGTTAGTAAACTGATTAGTTCCTATCAAGAAAATACTTTCTGTTCTCCCTTCAAAGGAGAACAACTCAATGAGTTTCAGAGGACTTTGTTTGCATATGAAAAAAAATTTAAGTTGATTTGCCGGCCACGCCTTAATTTCAACCCAGATTGTGTGTTATTTTTAAATTGTTTCAAAACCACACAGGTGCCATTTCTCAAAACGAGTTGGAACATAATTAATTGCTCATCAATGACTAAGAAAACTTTTCTTAGTCTTCCTTCCTCTACGTAAAGTTTGACATTTATTTTAGTAGAGCACAGTTTTGAGGCTGAGTTTTTAAGCTTCTTAATGGCATTTGCAAATAAATGTTATGCTTCCTATAATTGAATAATGGAAACAGGAAATGTTGGTTTATCTCCGAATGAGATAAACATTGTCATCACTGACTATTTCCCTGGAAAGCAAAGAGCTAAATTACAGTACATGAAGTGGCCGTACTCCAGACACTTCATTAAAAACAACCTTGGTCTGAGAGACACGGTGAATACTGTATCATCCTAACTGGCCTAGATTGTAGATAAGGATTCTTCCATCTATACCATTCTTTGCTGTTCTCAAAGTCTTTTCCTGGAATCATCTGGTCCTTACGTCACTTTCGAGATCATAGGTATGGATCTTATGTCCATGTTTTACAGACATGGAAACTGACGTCCTGAGTGACTAAGGGGCTGGCTCAAGGTCACACAGCTAATGAACTATGAAGCAGAGAGGTCGCTGTGGGTCTGCAGCTCGTTTTCGTGCCACTACCAGCCCTCTCACTTTAGATGGGGTAGATGCGGTCATAACCCAGACTCCTCCGATTACAAGTGACAGAAAAACCCAACCCAACCTGGCTTAAGCCCTCATGGGAATCAATGACTTAAGAAAGTTGAGAGTCCACGAGTGAGACTGCTGTGAAACCTGACTTGATCAGGGGCAGAAATGTTGTCATCATCATGAATTTATTTCTCTCCATCTCTCAGTTCCACCTTCTACTTTGCTCGCTTTAGTTTCAGGTTCTCAATGGAGGTGCCTACATGGTCCAGGGCCAGAGAGAGAACACGTTTCCCAAAGTATTAGCATAAAGGCCAAGACCGGCTGTGATTGGATGGCTTGAATCACGTGCCTACTCCTGGACCAACTACCTTGGTCAGGGAGGTGAAATTACACTGATTAGGTAGACCTAGGTCTCCATCTGAACCCTGTGAATGAAAGATGGAGACAGATGGGCTCCCCAAAAAGTTCAGGGTGCCGTTACAAAGAGAAGGGTAGTGGATAATGGATCCAAAACCAGCAGAGATCTACTACAAAGTTACGAGGCTGAGACAGTCGTGCCTAACCTCCCAGAAAGTCTTTCTCTTTCCTTTTCTTTCTTTTTTTAACTAACGCGCAGTGGTAATCGGCAATTAAATTACAAAATGAAAATTTGTAATCGATCAATCAATTAACAGATCTGTGCTATTTCTGGTTAAATGCCGTTCAGTTATGCTGTGGTACTGTATCCTCTCTGGCAGGCTTCTGGGAGGGAAGCAGGCTGTTTGGGGTTTAAACACAGCTCTGCCACCTTCCTCCATTGGGGCAACTTAACTTCTCAGAGCCATAGTCCCTTTTCTTCATTTGTAGAGTGGAGATGAAAAACAATACTCATCTCATGGGATTGTTGGGAAAATGAGAGATAATGCATGGAAATCATGTGTAATTGCTCAATAAATATTTGATGTCGTTATTCTGATGCTGTATAATTATTATTGTTATCAGTATCCCTAGCTGATTGGCACAGATCCTGGCATTTAGTTAGTGACCAATAAATCAATGGTCGATGAATTTCTTTGCTTCCTCCCCTTCACCTAGGTCGGTGTGAGCAAAGCCCACATATCTGACTATTTGATCACAGTTCTAATTCATCATGATACTGCTTTTAGAAAATAATTACTTTCTTGCAAACGAACTCCGTACTTGGCAAAAAGAAAAATCAATCTTGTATTCTGAATGGCCAAGCTCTCGCCAGTATACAGAACAATGCTCAGAATGGAAGCAAACACACACACAACAGCAAAAGAAAATGTAGGAGGCTAGATAGGAAGCATGTCAATTCAGCACCTCTGGGAAATTAGAAAGATTGCCTCCTTTTTTAATTTAATCTCTCTTTGACCCTAAAGATCAGCTTCATCTGCTTTGTTCTTAAGACAAATTTAAGTTACAGTCAGAATTAAGTTGTCTGATACCTGTGCCAACGTGCCCCTTGTCCCTGCTCTTACTCACAACTGTAAATTTGGTCATAAATATTTGGATACAAATGTTAAGCAAATGCCCCGGGGGAAGGAGAAGGCAAGAGAAGTTGATGCCAACGGTCTCAGTAAGTCATATCGATGACCAGCTTGGGATCGTGTCATTGACCTTTGAAAATCCCCATTGCCTGGACTACCAGGCACCTCCAATTAAGCCAGATTCTGTGTAGCTCTGGTTGAATGTCAAGTGGATAAACAGACTCAAAGCAGGAAATGATACTAGATGCTCCCATATTAATGTGACAAAATCCCAGTTCTTTCGGTATTGTCCTTAAATCTCTATCTGTACATAGAACCTAAATTCTATCATATCGGTTAGTCTTTAAGCCATTAAAGTTGATTATTGTGTTCCTTTTCTCGGAGATGAAAGTAATCCTTTAGCGAGTTTGAATTATGTAAGTTTGCACGGCCCGTAAGAAATAAGAGAGCCAGGCAGAAGCAAGCATGGGACCAGTTTCGTATCGTGATTAACAGGATGAGGTTGGGGACGGGACAGTACCTGTGTGGCCTGTAGAATGTCGCCTAACATTCTAAGCTCAGTGCCCCCTTCCATAAATGACTGTAATGAGACCCGCCAAGGATTAAATGAGTTAATACGTGTAAGGCATCGATCACTGGGCTTAGTACACAGTAAAGGTCATTGGAAAACCATTGCAATAAATGATAGCTTTAGTATTAGTTATTATTTTCATTCTCACTCTAGGATTTTGTGTGATGCATCTTCTTTTTCTGTAGCCAACAGCAAATGCGTGGAGTCCCTGGCATGCACAATTTTTTTGGTGGAGAAATCCAAACAACCTTTTCTATTTCTCCAGCAGAAATAGAGTCTCTCAAATTAGTTCATGATAATAGACAAACGATAGGGAAAATTACAGCATTTGCATAACTATTGCTTTTGAGACCAGGTTTTCTGGGACTGTAGGTGTAGATATTTGCTTAAATCCATTGAAAATTGTTTCCTTTCAGGATGTACATGTTCAAATTGCCGAAGAAGTGTGTGTAAAGCCTCTAGATTATCGACTTGAAAAAAAAAATTTTTTAAATGTCGAATATCATCCTGAAAGCTTTCTGACAGTATGACAAGTTAAATTTTTCACAACACACTTTGGCCTCTAAAACAATCAGTTGCAAAATGCCAGACATAGTCAGGAGGGATGATTCACGACTTCTACACCTGTTCTGAGGTGGCGAGAACGAACAGTGGGTGGCAGTTACGCCAAAGCAGCCATTTGGGCTCTCCCTCCTTCTTGGCCAATTAACTGTAAAAAAGATCCTCTGAGTTTATGAGAAAAATGTCTCGGACCTAACTTCCTGGAAAATCACAGGTTGGCGTACATGGGTGCCTATTGAAATGTTCTGATCATTAGCAAAAAGAGAGACAGACAGACAGACAGACAAAGAGAAATATTCTAAATAAACTGGCTTTAATAAAGCTGGCCATTTTTTTAAGAGTCAGCTCGTTACTTACAATAACAGGGCACATAGCTCATCTTTATGAAAATCACCCAAAGTGCTTAACTGAAATTCAGATTCCAGGGTCTTGTCTGAAATGTACTAAATTGGGATTGTGGAGCTTCATTTCTAAAGAGAAGCCCAGAGGACACTTACATTAAATGACACTCACTGGCTTTGAAGCGCAGACTAGATATCCGAGCCGCACGGGTCAAACACATGCAGATCTGCTCTGATTCTTTAAGTTTCAAAACGCCCGTGTCTGTTTGGATTTC
>NW_011888943.1:1450861-1474965 GCF_000151845.1 Pteropus vampyrus | reverse complement strand
TTTCGGTATTGTCCTTAAATCTCTATCTGTACATAGAACCTAAATTCTATCATATCGGTTAGTCTTTAAGCCATTAAAGTTGATTATTGTGTTCCTTTTCTCGGAGATGAAAGTAATCCTTTAGCGAGTTTGAATTATGTAAGTTTGCACGGCCCGTAAGAAATAAGAGAGCCAGGCAGAAGCAAGCATGGGACCAGTTTCGTATCGTGATTAACAGGATGAGGTTGGGGACGGGACAGTACCTGTGTGGCCTGTAGAATGTCGCCTAACATTCTAAGCTCAGTTCCCCCTTCCATAAATGACTGTAATGAGACCCGCCAAGGATTAAATGAGTTAATATGTGTAAGGCATCGATCACTGGGCTTAGTACACAGTAAAGGTCATTGGAAAACCATTGCAATAAATGATAGCTTTAGTATTAGTTATTATTTTCATTCTCACTCTAGGATTTTGTGTGATGCATCTTCTTTTTCTGTAGCCAACAGCAAATGCGTGGAGTCCCTGGCATGCACAATTTTTTTGGTGGAGAAATCCAAACAACCTTTTCTATTTCTCCAGCAGAAATAGAGTCTCTCAAATTAGTTCATGATAATAGACAAACGATAGGGAAAATTACAGCATTTGCATAACTATTGCTTTTGAGACCAGGTTTTCTGGGACTGTAGGTGTAGATATTTGCTTAAATCCATTGAAAATTGTTTCCTTTCAGGATGTACATGTTCAAATTGCCGAAGAAGTGTGTGTAAAGCCTCTAGATTATCGACTTGAAAAAAAAAATTTTTTAAATGTCGAATATCATCCTGAAAGCTTTCTGACAGTATGACAAGTTAAATTTTTCACAACACACTTTGGCCTCTAAAACAATCAGTTGCAAAATGCCAGACATAGTCAGGAGGGATGATTCACGACTTCTACACCTGTTCTGAGGTGGCGAGAACGAACAGTGGGTGGCAGTTACGCCAAAGCAGCCATTTGGGCTCTCCCTCCTTCTTGGCCAATTAACTGTAAAAAAGATCCTCTGAGTTTATGAGAAAAATGTCTCGGACCTAACTTCCTGGAAAATCACAGGTTGGCGTACATGGGTGCCTATTGAAATGTTCTGATCATTAGCAAAAAGAGAGACAGACAGACAGACAGACAAAGAGAAATATTCTAAATAAACTGGCTTTAATAAAGCTGGCCATTTTTTTAAGAGTCAGCTCGTTACTTACAATAACAGGGCACATAGCTCATCTTTATGAAAATCACCCAAAGTGCTTAACTGAAATTCAGATTCCAGGGTCTTGTCTGAAATGTACTAAATTGGGATTGTGGAGCTTCATTTCTAAAGAGAAGCCCAGAGGACACTTACATTAAATGACACTCACTGGCTTTGAAGCGCAGACTAGATATCCGAGCCGCACGGGTCAAACACATGCAGATCTGCTCTGATTCTTTAAGTTTCAAAACGCCCGTGTCTGTTTGGATTTCGGTTCAGAATTGCTGAGGTCCTTTTCTGGGAATGTCTCTTCTCGCGTGCCCAGTTCCAAGTGTCCTCCTCACGCTGGCTCTCAGTATGAGCGAATCCTAAGGATGCGCAGCTTGGAGAGTGTCACACGTGTCACTTCGCCCGAAGCTGCTGGACACGGGTTGAGTCAGCAGAGTTCTTCCTCCCCCGTGGGAGCAGCTTTGTCCTCTTATTCCGCATACGTTCGTGGTCCTCGGCACAGTCATTGGGAGGCTGGGATTCGGAATAAAACTTCTGAGATTTCTCATAGTTATTTAAGTAAGTCACTAGGCAAGGCATGGTAAAATCCTTCACATTTCTCATTTTAGCAATGTGGTTATTCTTCGGTATGTTGAAAACACACACGCTCATGAGACTGCACACACACACACACACACACACACACACACACACACACACAACTTTGAAAAGTCCAATCATAAAATGTAAATATAGTCTACGGCCATGCCACCTTGAACAAGCCCGATCCCATCTGATCTCAGAAGCTAAGCAGGGTCAGGCTTGGTTAGTACTTGGATGAGAGACCACCTAGGAAGACCAGGTACTACAGGTATAAAAAATAAAAAAATAAGGGACTGTAAGCTGACAAAATCCTCGCAATCTGCGAGGTCAACCAAGGGTTGCCTCGCCTTAACAAAATAAATAAACAAACAAACAAACAAATAAATAAAAGTGTAAATATATATTATAGATTAATAATTATATCATTGATTATGTATTGTAATATGTTGTAATTAATTACATGATTATAAAATACATTATAATTATATGTCGTATGAAAAATTGACAATTTTCCTCCAATTTATATTTTAAAATTTCTTCATATTTTTATCCAGCTATTCCACAGGGATACTCCAAATATTGAAACAGTAATCCCTTTAATGATGTTAATGAGTGGGCTGTTTTCCCTCATTCTTCCTTATTAGCAGCAATAATGTTTGTCCCATCCTGACACAGAAAAGAAAACGCCCTTTGCTCTCACTTAATTAAAAATGAAATGCATTTTTTCAAATCGCTAAATTGACATAGGAAGAGAAATTAAAGCTGTGCTATGCAATTAAGGAAAACTCTCCACATCATTTCTCTAGAGTTAGTGAAACGCAACATGTTCAGCCAGAACCTTCCTCTCACCTACATAGAAACCCTGTGGGTGACAGAGCCTCCCCCCAAAGGCTGGCTCATGGGGGACGCTCTGAAGCCCCACAGACGGTGGCACTGCCTGAAGCTCTTCAGCCAAGCCACCCTGAAAGCATAATGCCCTCCTCCTGCGTGCCAGACATAGCAGCACCCTACATGGGATGGAGGGAGCTGAGCTTTACTGAATTTGTCGAGTGTGTCTGCTACCTAGCTGACGCATGTGCTGTTTCATTTAATCCTCATAACTGCTCTACCAGGCAGGTGTGATTCTCGCCGGGGATCGGTCGGTCAGATGTCATCTCCCGGTGAGGCCCCCACTGATCACCCAGCTAAGCAGCGCGAGCTTTCTTCCCTGGCCTCGTGGGTACACGTGCTTCCGTGCTTTGCCAGCCCTAGGATGGCGCTACCTGTCAGTAGGGACCGTATCTGTTCATTCATCCTGGCATGCCTGGGACCTGGCAGACTCTTTCGGAGCAGGTGCTCACATAATAAATGAATATCCTGGAAGAAATTGAGCAGAAGATGAACTGTAGCAGATATCTTCTCTCTGACTTACCCCAAGAAAGGCCTTCACTATTTCAAATGAGAAATACTCGTTTCAAAACCACTGTTACATATAGACACGAAACTAGATAGCGTTCAACATTTATTCAAAGATAGAGGAAGAGACATGTGAATGAGCCATTGTTGGACTGGATTAAAGGACTTGCCCAACCCTGATAAGGACAGGTAGCGCCCAGGATCAGAGTAAGTTTGATTTTGATGTCGAAAGATGGCTGTTTAGAACGCCAGATTGCATTTTTCCATAGCTTCAATGTCATGCCTGGTGGTTAAATTCTGAACCGACTCTCAAAGCTGTTTAACTAAAAAGAAACTAACAATCTCAGTCGTTATGGGGACAGGTGGACATATGGGGCAAAGAGAACCTTCTGATGGCTCCTTTTTGAGGTGAAAAGCAGACACCACAGGCATTTTTCAATAATAAAAATAGCTTATCTTGGCCAGTCTGTTCCACCTGACTCTGTGTACCTCTTCTGGCTGCCTAACCAGTCCCTTCTAGGCTCCCATTGATGTATGAGTTCATCTAGCAGATAGGAACTCAAGAATTTTATACTTAAACGGAATAAACGTACATATAACTGTGGTAGGGAGCGCCCACAAAAAAGGTAATAGAAAAAAATGCAGCAATGGCTAAAAAAACACTGTACCGCAAAGTGGTTTAAAGCATAGGATTAGACCTGAATCCGTGAGTTGAAGCATGCATGTATGTGTGTAAAACACATATCTGATTAATATTTTTGCATAAATGTTACATGCTATATGTGTAATTCTGACCCAGTGTCTCTACTCGGCAATGAATGTTACTTTGTAATCTTAGATATCTTCCTCGCTCTTTTTAACTGCTGTGTAATATTCCATGGTAAACTGATGGCCGCCCCGGTGTGCTCAGATCACGGCAAGCTTCTCTTACAAGGAGCTCTGTGGCTGTGGGAACTGAGCTGATTCAAGCTGGGAAAATGTTCTCACAGAAAGCTTGTTTACAACCTCAGTGGTTTTAAGTTTGGAACAGCACGCACTTGAAAGACTTAGAATTTTAAAAAGCAATTAAGACATAAAATCTGAATATACAGTTGGCTATAAGGACGAGCATTACTACTAGACATGGCTGAGATAAGACTTAGTGAAAAGAGTTATGATTATGTTTATGTTTGGGCCTCAGAGGTAAATCTGAAATGCTTAGCAGCAATAGAGCTTGGCAGAGAAATATTTTTCCAGCAAAATTCCAATATCTTGTTAAAGTCTCTTTTCCCCCATGTTCTAACTTTCAGTGTTAATAGTATATTCCTACTATCCTTTATAAATATCTATATTATTTCATCACACTGCTTTTATTTGTCACATGTCTGCTTCCTTTAATCAATTCTGAGATTGTTTTGAAGACATATTCATTTGTCTATCACCTGTATCTTACACACTGCCTGACATAAACCAGGTACTCAAAAAGGTGTTTGGAGTGAATGAATTAATTAACTAATCAATGACTTCATAAGAAAAATAACTGATCCATATGCCAACTCATCTCAGAGACATGGTTTGCCTTGGGCCCCAGCAAATATGGTTTTGAAATTGCTCTGACAGTTCTCACCTGTAAAATAGGGATGGTAATTACGCCACGTTTTATATAAACATTGCAAGTGTTACGTGAAATAACATATCTGTATTGAAAAGGTCAGTTAGTCTAAGGTGGCCTCGCTCACGTGTCCGACAGCCGGCAGGTCCCGGCTGGATGGCCTCGGTGCTCCGCCCCGTGACTTTTCTAGCAAATTACTTCAAGCTCATACTCTTGGTGGCCTTGGCGTCCACGTGAAGCTGGAGAGCACAAACCCAGACGTCCAAGCCTCTACTTGCATCATATTTACTATTATCTCTGTGCAGAGCGAGTCACATGAATCATCCCAGAATTAGTGTGGGAGGGGACTGTCCGCAGCATGCATGGAGGTCAGGCCATTTGCAAACTATCTACCATAGCATCTCAAGTGTCTGGTGCATAAAAAAAATTAATTACGGTTACCAATAATAATCACAACACTACTGTGGTTGTTATATAGCGAAACATTTTCTATAAAGCAAATTATCATCATGATCATCATCATTATTAAATGTAATTCCTGTGACACTTTCTTGGTATAATTAGCTTCTAACTGCTCTGTCTCTAAGGCTGTTCCCTGAACAGAAATCCATTATTTCTTTCATATCCAGTTATCGGCCACTGTCAGCTGATACTTATACGTGGAGAAAGAACCTAAATCTGGGTTAGCGCCCCCAAATCAGAATCTGAGCAAGGATTTGGAGGCAAGTGGTTTATGTGGAAGCTGGGGTGCAGGAGTGAGGCTGAATGAAATGGGGAAGAAAAAGCTAACCTAAGGATAAGTTTTCTATGATGTTGCAGAAAAAGCAGATTAATTTCCTCAGAACCTCTGAGAAGCAGAAACGCTATTGTTCAGCCAATAGACGGGAGGCCAGAGCATTTACTCTCTGACGCTTGCCCCCCATTGGTTGAGAGTTGCCTTTGAGGCATTAGCCACACACCCCATACAGCCCTGGGGGACCCTCAGGTCATCCCTACAGCGTAATTTACACAGACGAGGGAGTCACACTTTAGGGGAGACACTCAGTGGGTGGTGAATTGGAAGTGGCCACCACGACTACAGCTGAAACCAAGCACGGGCCGGGGAGGAATTTAGAACGCCAGATTGCATTTTTCCATAGCTTCAATGTCATGCCTGGTGGTTAAATTCTGAACCGACTCTCAAAGCTGTTTAATTAAAAAGAAACTAACAATCTCAGTCGTTATGGGGACAGGTGGACATATGGGGCAAAGAGAACCTTCTGATGGCTCCTTTTTGAGGTGAAAAGCAGACACCACAGGCATTTTTCAATAATAAAAATAGCTTATCTTGGCCAGTCTGTTCCACCTGACTCTGTGTACCTCTTCTGGCTGCCTAACCAGTCCCTTCTAGGCTCCCATTGATGTATGAGTTCATCTAGCAGATAGGAACTCAAGAATTTTATACTTAAACGGAATAAACGTACATATAACTGTGGTAGGGAGCACCCACAAAAAAGGTAATAGAAAAAAATGCAGCAATGGCTAAAAAAACACTGTACCGCAAAGTGGTTTAAAGCATAGGATTAGACCTGAATCCGTGAGGTGAAGCATGCATGTATGTGTGTAAAACACATATCTGATTAATATTTTTGCATAAATGTTACATGCTATATGTGTAATTCTGACCCAGTGTCTCTACTCGGCAATGAATGTTACTTTGTAATCTTAGATATCTTCCTCGCTCTTTTTAACTGCTGTGTAATATTCCATGGTAAACTGATGGCCGCCCCGGTGTGCTCAGATCACGGCAAGCTTCTCTTACAAGGAGCTCTGTGGCTGTGGGAACTGAGCTGATTCAAGCTGGGAAAATGTTCTCACAGAAAGCTTGTTTACAACCTCAGTGGTTTTAAGTTTGGAACAGCACGCACTTGAAAGACTTAGAATTTTAAAAAGCAATTAAGACATAAAATCTGAATATACAGTTGGCTATAAGGACGAGCATTACTACTAGACATGGCTGAGATAAGACTTAGTGAAAAGAGTTATGATTATGTTTATGTTTGGGCCTCAGAGGTAAATCTGAAATGCTTAGCAGCAATAGAGCTTGGCAGAGAAATATTTTTCCAGCAAAATTCCAATATCTTGTTAAAGTCTCTTTTCCCCCATGTTCTAACTTTCAGTGTTAATAGTATATTCCTACTATCCTTTATAAATATCTATATTATTTCATCACACTGCTTTTATTTGTCACATGTCTGCTTCCTTTAATCAATTCTGAGATTGTTTTGAAGACATATTCATTTGTCTATCACCTGTATCTTACACACTGCCTGACATAAACCAGGTACTCAAAAAGGTGTTTGGAGTGAATGAATTAATTAACTAATCAATGACTTCATAAGAAAAATAACTGATCCATATGCCAACTCATCTCAGAGACATGGTTTGCCTTGGGCCCCAGCAAATATGGTTTTGAAATTGCTCTGACAGTTCTCACCTGTAAAATAGGGATGGTAATTACGCCACGTTTTATATAAACATTGCAAGTGTTACGTGAAATAACATATCTGTATTGAAAAGGTCAGTTAGTCTAAGGTGGCCTCGCTCAAGTGTCCGACAGCCGGCAGGTCCTGGCTGGATGGCCTCGGTGCTCTGCCCCGTGACTTTTCTAGCAAATTACTTCAAGCTCATACTCTTGGTGGCCTTGGCGTCCACGTGAAGCTGGAGAGCACAAACCCAGACGTCCAAGCCTCTACTTGCATCATATTTAGTAGTAATGCTCGTCCTTATATCCAACTGTATATTTTCTCTTTGCAGAGCGAGTCACATGAATCATCCCAGAATTAGTGTGGGAGGGGACTGTCCGCAGCATGCATGGAGGTCAGGCCATTTGCAAACTATCTACCATAGCATCTCAAGTGTCTGGTGCATAAAAAAAATTAATTACGGTTACCAATAATAATCACAACACTACTGTGGTTGTTATATAGCGAAACATTTTCTATAAAGCAAATTATCATCATGATCATCATCATTATTAAATGTAATTCCTGTGACACTTTCTTGGTATAATTAGCTTCTAACTGCTCTGTCTCTAAGGCTGTTCCCCGAACAGAAATCCATTATTTCTTTCATATCCAGTTATCGGCCACTGTCAGCTGATACTTATACGTGGAGAAAGAACCTAAATCTGGGTTAGCGCCCCCAAATCAGAATCTGAGCAAGGATTTGGAGGCAAGTGGTTTATGTGGAAGCTGGGGTGCAGGAGTGAGGCTGAATGAAATGGGGAAGAAAAAGCTAACCTAAGGATAAGTTTTCTATGATGTTGCAGAAAAAGCAGATTAATTTCCTCAGAACCTCTGAGAAGCAGAAACGCTATTGTTCAGCCAATAGACGGGAGGCCAGAGCATTTACTCTCTGACGCTTGCCCCCCATTGGTTGAGAGTTGCCTTTGAGGCATTAGCCACACACCCCATACAGCCCTGGGGGACCCTCAGGTCATCCCTACAGCGTAATTTACACAGACTCGGGAGTCACACTTTAGGGGAGACACTCAGTGGGTGGTGAATTGGAAGTGGCCACCACGACTACAGCTGAAACCAAGCACGGGCCGGGGAGGAATGACAAGGACACTGGGAACATTTCTACAGATGGCACAAAAAAGCTGGAGGACGTGCAGACTGGAGCCTGACTCGTGACCCCAGCCCGTGACCTTGACCTTGCTGCTCTCACAGGCTTTCACTGCTGGTGCATTTGTGTCAACATTGGAAAGACATCCGGGAAAATGCTAGTGATAATTGGTCCATCAAGGAAGAAGCATCACCTCCTCGATAAGTTTCAGCTCATTTCACAATTTAATCTAAACAGTATTTGTTTTATGCAAGTCTTTCTTCAGATATCTTCTGAGACACCATGTTTTTAATGTCACAAATCCTAGTACACGTTTGTTCTTCTCTTTGAACGTGTCTTTATGAAACTGTCTCTCGAAGAACCTTGACCATCAGGTTTTCACACAAGCACTCAAAAAATAAAAAAAGAACTAAAGCTCGGAGTTGTATTTATTCTAAGTTGGTGCTTAAGGATTCAACATGATTTTCTTGATTGCCTTTCAGCGAAAACAGCGACAACAACAAAAAAACAATTGTCTTGGCCCATCCTTCATCAAGAGAACCAATTAAAAATATTCTGCATTGATGTGTCCTCTCGTTGGGGTAGGATGATTTTAAGGATAGGCATCATCGACACAGAAATAATACCCTGTCCAACCGTCTTGCATACACAAGGAACTTCGCAGTTTGAAGATCCCATTCAGTCTACTCATTCAATTTAAAAGAGAAAGAAAGAAAAAGAGAGGTCAAATTTGTTAAATTGGGAACATAGGACAGAGAACTTGACCTCAGAACACAGAGTGAAAGGCAAAGGTGCCGGGACCTCTCCAGCACCTACCCCCTCTTCTCAGCTTGCATAAGATGGACGATGCTGTCTTCAGAACGGCAGCCTTGTCACTGGACACTCGAGAGCCTCAGCCTTCCCGGGAAGCCAGTAGGAACCCAGCCGCGGCGGGAAGACTGTGACATCGAGCCTTCTGTGATTGTTTTGGGGAATTAGCTGATAAATAATGTATGCAGCAGCCCACTGACTTAAGAGCTTTCTGTTTGATCTCAGAAACTCACAGAATTTTTGTAAATAGGTTTGAAAGGATTTCTGATCTATTGCATGCTTGTCCGTGAATTTTATTTAACAAATATGCACACCTGGGTAGCCTGATGTATTTGTGACATTCCTTTTTCTTTTTAATTCAGCGAAACTATTTGTGCCTCGAAGTCCTTTGAACCAAAGATAGTTGAAAAATGTGCCTTTTGGTTGCTCTTGTGGTTTGATCTGAAATAAAAAGAATGATGTTGCCTTGTCCTATGTCAATATGATTTTTTAACAGAATGAAATATACTTAGATTAAAAAACACAGTATTATGATTTCAGAAGTTACAATGCACACGTGAAGTCTTTGGAGATACTGATAGAAAGGAAAGGTAGTGAAGAAGTTTGCGAAAGCTGGGTAAGAAATTCTGAAATGATGACTCGTGATCACAGAAAGAACTCAGCGCGCTGGGTGTAAACAGGGAATGCTTAGTTTTGATCGACACGCCAACAAGATATCATTCATATGTTCCCTGAGCTGCGACTGGCAGGCCATTCGCTGGGGTGACATCGAGATTGTTCAAATGAGGAATCGGAGTCAACTAAGGCATTTTCACACATTTCATGTAAGCAATGTTTTCCAGAAAGCATTACATCAAGCATTGCAAAAGCATAGCATCAAGAGGGCTTTGCACACAGACGTGGAATAAGGCAATAGAGCTGGTTGTGTGAATATAATGAATTAAGAATTTATTATATGACATATGAATTTACATGTGTGTGGAAGATTGCAACTTTTGCTCACAGCCACCTCTTTAAAAATATTGTAAATGTAAAACAATGTGGGTGAACGAGGAAGAATACATGTCATGACGTTATTTGTTTCAAGATGGAAGTCTGAGCTCCCAACACATTTTCTCCCACTCACTAAACCCTTAGAAATGATGGAGACGTTACTTTTCAAAAGAGCCAAGAGAACTTTTAAAACCAACGTGATTCCATATTTATTAGGTTATTCATACATTTTTCTGTGTGCTTAAGACATCATAGTAAAATTGCAAAGAAAAAGAAAAGAAAAAGAGACTTTTTCGGTTCAGCAAGCGAAGAATGAAGCTTTCTTATTTTCAGGCTTCAGGGAACATTTGTCCCAACCTGGCCACTATCCTTTCTGACCATCATGCCACGTCTCATAAACCATCTTGGAAACGTAACGCGCCAACAAACCTTCCTCCTGTGCATTCGCCCGGTGTGCTCCGTGTTCCCAGCAGGCTGCTCAGCATGTCATTTTCTGTGTCCTGTATCTAAGACACAGGACTCAGACACCCTGCTGTCTCATGGTGAAATCCCCCTAATGCCTAATGTTCAATGTTCGCTTAGTAAACACCGTCCAGTGCTCCTACTAAAAAAAATAAACGCATAAGTGCGAGGTTGTTGTCGTCATGAAAATCCACAGATTGTGACCAGTCCAAACTGGTCACCTCCTCAGGCGGAGATCAGTGGGAACGGGGTGGAGAATGCACGAGAAAGGTCAAACAGCAGATCCCCAAACGACTCCATATTCTGCCCAATATTCTTACCTGAGTTGTTTTTTGGAATTAGCAGAATTGGCAAAGTAAAGAAAATATGCTAACACCACTGAGTTGAGATTTTCTTCTATCATACTAAAAACCTGAAGAAAAATGAAAAAGAAATAACTTCTTCACCACGTCATCCAAAGTCATTCATTCTATGCCCATGTGCCATTTAAACTGTCTTACCATCACCTTTATAAGGACCTGACACTTTGTAATATGTAACGAAACCTTCCTGATATAACAAGAATAAAAAAAAAATCATATGAGTTTACTAGTTGTTGAAAGCACCATCACAGCAATTCATCCTTGACAAACCACAAAGACATAAAACAAAAGTTAAATACAGACAAATCTGAATAACATAATTCATAAGTATAGAACTTTTATGGTCCATATTTCTATTGACAAATATAGAATGTACCTTCTTCTTAAGCATACATAGGTCATTTACAGATATTGACCATAAGTTAGACTTAATGCAAATTCGAAATTTCAAAGAGTAGAAATAGTACATATGTAGTCACCATAGTTCCCAGCAGCAATATAATACAGCCAGAAACACATCACAGCTGAGAAAAACAAATCTTTTGACCAATGGGAATTTAAAAGAAAATATTTTCTCTTAAATGTTGAGTAACTTATAAGCCATGGAGACAAAAATACAATGGCTGAATCACTAGTACACATTGATACTGAAAGCTCTCTATATAAAGTTTGGTATAATGCTAAAGATTTGCTAAAAAGAAGAAGCAAAATTGCAAACGTTTTCCTTACTCAAAAACAGAATAAAGGTGAGTAGTGTGTTCTACATAAAAATATAAGAAAAAGAACTCGGAAAAAGTTAAGAAAAGGAGAATAGCAAAATTAATAAATATAAAAACAAATTTATAGGAAAGGAGAAAAAGCAGAAATAAGTGCATGAAATCATTAAAAAGAAGAAAAATTGAGTTAATACATATAAAAGCATACATTAATGTTTTAGAAAATAGAAAAACAGGATTGATAAGTGTATAAAATAATTAATTCTTTGAATAAAAATAGATAAATCACTTTATTAATAAAAAAGAACATTAACATACAAACTTAGGGTGTGAAAAGTGGAACTGATTAAAAAGATTCTAAAAGAATATTTGCTCAGAAATGTGCTAATAAATTTGAGAATGTGAATAGAGCATTTTCTATAACTATAAAAATCCCATCCTGCAAATTGACTCAACAAAAGATAGACTACTTGAATAGACCCAAAACCAAGCAAAAAATTGAGAAAATTGTCAAAAAAAGTTCTCGGTAAAGTTCCAGACAATTTCATGCATGAATTCATTCAAACCTTCAAGAAATAGATAATTCACGAGCTTTTCAAATTGTCCTAAAGCATAAAGTTAGAACTAATTCTTCCTAATTTTTTTTTTTTTTTTTTTTACCAAACCACTATAATATAAACACCTAAGCTTGAGAGGGAAGCGCTGAAGACAGACTTTATAAACCAAACCCATGAATATTGATTCAAAAAAAAATCACAAAGTGTTAGGAAGTGGAATCCACCTTACATATCAAAAATAATACACTGTACTAAGTGGGTTTTGTTAAGATATTCAAGAATAATCCAATATCGGAAAAATATCGTTTTAATTCATCATATAAATAGGCAGAAAAGAAAGTAATAAAATAATACGATTATATCAAAAAGGGCCAAAAATGTTCTCTGACAGATTTCATAAGCCAATTTCATAATTATCAATATAAAATATAATATGTCATTTATTAAAAAGTAAGTGTAGCTGCTAAAGTTTTAACAGCATACAAATAAATCAATTTCTCAGTTACTAAATGAATGAATCATAATGATTTGTTTCCACATCTGAAGTCTTCAACTTCGACAGAAGAGAGTCACTGGAAGAAAAATATAAACCTGAACAGGAACACGTGGGCTTCAAAAGGTGACAAACACAGGTGCAAACAGGGAGCAGCCAACTATTATCGAGGTGATCATGACCCATTATATAATCTGGCCAGGTTCCAGCACTTTTTAAAAATGACTGGAGGGCAGTAAATCACATCTTGCCAGATCATTTTATAGGATTATAAATAACCTATGCAGAGTTCTCAGTACACAGTAGACGTTTAATAACCACTCCCACCAGTGCCCTGGTTGCTGGCCATGGTACTAATCATTTGCACAGTTCTCATTTGAATCTGACCTTCCCCAGGAAATATTTTCTTTAAAGACCTCCACCCACTCCAGCACCTCTATTTAAAGAGAAAACATAAGTTAAAATATTTTCCCATCATAAAATGATTCTTGCTTATTTGAACAAATTGAGGGAAAATGGAAATACACAATATAGTTTTAAAGTTTCTCATCCTTCTCCGTCATAGATGTCATTACATTTTGACACAGCCTTTTGTTTGCGGGATCATACTTGGAACTGTACCCTTTAGATAAATGTTTAAAGCAGAACGTTAATGTCTTTAAAGGAAAAGTACTTGATTTGAAAATTTCAATTCACAGGTAATTTTATAACTACCCATCCATTTTGCAACATCAAAACTGGCAGTGTCTTTGATGCGATCAAAAGCCATGTGTTACACCCATCAACCTATTCATGTTTGTCAGCCCCTGTCCTATGTGGAAATGGTTCAAGGCATTTTGGCGGTTTCAGTGAAATCTCTTCCCAACTGTACCTACCAACAAACCAGTAGCAAGTGGATGCCATGGAGAAAATCTTCACTTTTTGTTAATCTAACAAAAAGGTGAAGCGAAAGTTAGACCATTTTCTACTTAATTTTATCAATGCAGACGACCCAGCTGGGCATCTGAGGTCCTCGGTGGCAAATAACACAAATGAGTGAGTGTCGTGTCTCCGAGAGCTTTGAGTCACCTGTGGTGCTGTCCACAGTGCTGAGATTAACTGCATCACTGCCGACATTCCAGTGTCTGCTGGGCTTTGAAAACCTCAGTACACAGATAGCACCTCCCGGCTCTTGCCTGTCCAAGTTTTTTATGTTGTCTGTGTTTAAAGCTGGCTGCAATTAAATGCAAGATTATTGTCTAAAAAGTCCCTTATTGTCCTTGTTTAGCTGCCTAATTTCCTTCCATTAATATGTTCTTAAAGCTGTTCCAAACCACTTTTTCCAAGCTAATTCAGGAAACACATTTTTTACAAAGAGCAGGTAATTTTAAAAGCATCACTCGAATGTTGGTCTGTCTTTATTTTTCAAATAAACAACATAATTGGTAGGAACTGGGGACACCTACAGATCAATCTTTAGAAACTGGTAGGGTATACAAACCCTGTATGTTCAACTTATAAAACTTCTTCCCCAGCCCAATTGCATTATCTTATGGGAAAGTGTTGAGAAAGATTAAGGTTGTAAGTTTTTTTCCTTGCTTCCCCAGTTCCGCCCGCCCCCGCCCCCACAAACCTCTGTAAAAAAATTATTTATCAATTCATGTCCTGGAGAATCAGACATAATTGTAGGAGATCTAAGAAATAAAGAGAGGAATCTGTCACCTCCTATTTTTATCAAGTTTGTTTTGAAAGCTTTCGATGTGTAACCTCTCTTATTAAGTGATTTTGTGCATATGTTTTCTGTGTGTGCTGTCCGCTGCGGTGTCATTTGGAGAATCAACCTCAATTAGAGCTAATTAAATTCCCCTTCAACTAGAAAAGCATGAAAAGGGCCCATAAACTTTATTTTAATTGTTAGTCAATTGCATTGTCAAAGCGCAGAAGAAATATTAAGTGGGTATGACAGAGACATCCTGTATGTGCCACGGGCTCTTCATTGAACTAATAATCGTTGTTTCCAAGGAGATGCAGTCTAATGCTGACAGACATCCTCACCGCCTCGGATGCAGGATGAAGAGTTCACGCAAACCCGTCATCACCCGAGGGGATGGACAGAGGGATTCTCTTCAACTCGGACAACCAGCCGGATCTGCTACTGAGGCCAAAAATAAAAGTCATGATTGATATATACATTCTTTGATTTTTTTTTTCATAGGTGTCTGGGAAATAACCCCATAAAATACTCCCGAGGGAATATGACACTGTGTTTGGCCAGGCCCAAACCACATCATCCCTCCTGCAGCTCAGGGTGGAGTCAACTCTGCCCAAAGCACCTGGGTCCAGAGTCAGGAGAGGCGTGGCCAGGGCACCTCCCCACCTTTTAACGGAGGGAAGGCAAGCGGACGCTGGGCAGCGTGACAACAGGTTGCCACTGTCACAGGTATTCAGAAGCCATCCCCTTGATTAAAAATCTTAACAGATTTTAGTTCCTGGACCGTCTGACTTTTCCTCTCTCTGAAGCATATTAGTGGAACCGGGCTGTTTTACAAGAAGGAAGCCGACTTCTTGAAATAGTTCTCACGTCTATTGTGAAGCTGTTATTGAGGGCATGTGATTGTATTATGGAGGGGCATTTTTTGGTATATCCTACACTTCCTTTTAAAAAAAAAAAATCCGTATGAGAACCTTTTATCTGCTCGTAGCATCAAGAATACTTATGGTTCTTCTAAGAAATATGTTTCAATCTTATCTTCTGGAAACTGTGACACCGTGACTTATGTAATTAATTATTTTAATTAATTGATATCTCCTTATTTTTAACTCTAATGGAATATTAAAGCCCTGCCCTTAGCAAGCAAATGTACAGAAAACTTACATATAATAATAATAGTTATTATCATTATTATTATGACGCAAGTTTAATTTTTTCCTCTCTACCTGTAATTTAAATTAGTTCAGTGTATTTTATATTTTTTATAGGCTCCAATACATACTTTCTGGAACAAACAATGATATAAATATATCAGAGCAACAAACTGAGTAACTTACAGGAGCCAAACAAGCAATGACAATGTGCAAAGCTTCCACGTGGGCACATGAGCCCTTCCTGCATCCAGGTCCAGCTACTTAGTGCCACATGGAAAGGTGAGACCAACGTGGCCAGATCTTTCAAGAGAAAACAGAATCCTAACCCCACATTGCTTTCAAAGATATAAACACAACATTAGTGGATAATGAATATATAACCTTCCTTAAGTTAAAGCTATTCTTATTAGTTTATTTTTGTCTTTGTTAAAAGAATAACAAATTAGAAATGTTTAGTTTACTAAAGCAGAAAAGGGATTGGTGGAGAGGATATTTGTCCATAGAGTCAGAGGGGACATTGCAGCTCCGGGCTGAGCAGACAGACACGAGCCAAGGGTCAGACACAAACCCGATGACAGGCTGGGCAGGGGACGCCACTGAACACTCACGGATGTGCCGCTGGGCTCTGCTGCCACCATCGCTCTTCACACAGGATACTGGCAACTGGCTCCACCTTAGAAATGAACCCCAAATGAGCCCTGCCCCTTTGCAGAGCGTTCAGAGGCTGAGCTTACCCATGTGCTCCAGACGACACTGTCAGAAATGGACGAGGTTTATCATCCATCACCGGGAGAGTCTCTGAACACAGGACAGGGGTTTGCACACTGGGCATAAGGACAAATAAGGACAAATATCTACGACATGCCCTGAGAGCAATATCCAATTAACAGTTTCCTGAAATGACAAAAAAAAATTATGTTAAGCAATATTTTTTTTTAAAAAAAAATCCCATTTACTGTGCTTTTAATAAAGAGAAAATAAGATCAGTTTTATCTTTGGGATTGCTAGTTATTATCCATGAGTCTTAAGATTCTATTTTTGAAAATTATGCAGGGCTGTAAAATGATAATATGCTCCTTATTAGGGGGATTAAACAAAAATGTAATGATTTCTCTGTGAGAGATAAAAATAAAAACATCTCAGTGACTAAGCAAAAGCCTCACGACCGGCTTTGGAGAGAATCAATTCGCAGCCCTTGGTGACAGCCTACAGGTGGTGTCAGAACCAGCGGCTCAAACTTATTTTGTTAGACTCACCAGGGACGAGTATAAGGTCATAAAAGGACCAAGGCACAAGCCATCCCCTGAGAGCCTGGTTCGGCATGCCTGAGGTGAGGCCCAGCAACAGTATCTCTTAAATGTACCCCAGGTGGCTTCAGGGCTGAGATCCGCCGTCCTGAGGAATGAATTGGCCCCGTAAATAAAGACAAAGAAAAAAAGAAGAAGTTTCTTCTGCAGAGGCCACAAGATATCATGTTTTCGAAAACGTCCATCCCACTGGCATGAAATGAGACCCCTCCGTTTGGGTGCAGTCTGTGAGGACAGTCGGTTTTTGTCGCTTCTGGGACATCGGTAGTGGCTGCTGTGCACCAGGAAGCGGAGGGACAGGGCGCCGAGTGCTTCCACACATGCGGGCAGAGCGGTTCCGAGCAGGGAGGCAGGTTTTTGCCCCCTCCGAGTCAGAGCGCTTTCCACCAGCGGGCCCACCTCATCCGGTCACAGGATCTCTGACGAACGCTGTGTACCTGCCTGGCACAGCAGAGCATCCGGTTCTGCAACAAGGCAGGAGACAGGGGGCTGGTTTTCTGAGGGAGTGGGGAGCCGGGAAAGGGCTAACGTGGTGCTTCTCCCAGAGTGGCCTGCAGACTCCCAGAGGCCTGCCTTTCAACCAGCCCGTGAGGTCGAAATGATGTTCTTGATGATTTAATATGCTATCTGCTTTTTTCACTGCGTTGACATTTGCAGCCAGGATCAGCTGAGCTGCCTACCCAACCCGTGCCTGACCCCGGGGTGTGAATGAGCTCCGGTGGGGAGGGGGGCGGGGAGCAGCAAGCACCCCAGATGCCTGGCAGTCTCGCTCCTGAGCCATAATAATACTTAGTTTTGAGACAGCCTTTTGTTATTGTTGATGGTGATTCACGGCATTCTAGTGGCAATAGGTCGGTTTACCACTCTATCCCACGAACCTAGGGTGGTGCTTGATACCTTGAAAAATACTCTGGTAAATGAAAAGAAGTAGGCAGATGGTTGAAAGAATAAAGAAATGAACTAAAAACAAACAAACAAACAAAAACAATTAAATTCGCCCAACTTGGGCTAGAACCAACCTAAACGATATAATAAGTTGGCCGATGTAATTAATTCAGTTCTTCTGGGCATCCATCCACATGGAAAACTGGAAAAGATGAAAACCAACATTAGAATAGCTACTGCTACTGAATAAAAGAGGTTTGAATACTTCTACCTGCTCTCTCTCGGCAGAGTCCAGATACACCGGCCCGGACAAGCACTACGGTCGTGACGGGGACTCGAACTGCAGCTTGGAAGCCACAGTGTCCCCTCCCTTTGCACGCTGTTAGTTAGCATAGACCGAGGCGCCCCCTCTCCACCCCCCAGCCCAGCCCTGTTTCCGCCTGTTTGTGCCTTGAAATGGCAAAGGGAAGAACGTAAATCTCGGACACTGTGACCAAAGTCAGTTTAGTGTCCCCATCATCCCAGCAGAGGAGGAAAACGTAGGGTTTTCATTTTTAAGGACAACCTCTCTTAAAGTGTATACAGCAACTGGCTCCGTCCGAGTCAAATGAGGGATGGTGGAGATGGTTTCAAGTGGGTTCAGGGCGGCGCTGGTTCCTGCCTTCAGACCACCAAGGCCGGTGGCTGCTGGCTTTCATTCCCTCTCTGAAGGCTCTGCAGATGGCAAACGCCATCCACCAATTCAGGGAAATCCCTGGCTGAGAACTTTCACAAAGTTTCTGCTTAGAGGTTCCTCGTTGTATTTTTTTTTTTTAATTAAAATTAATATCTGCTTTGAACGCACTTATCGTTTTAATTAATTCTCATTCATAACATGCATGCCGTTGATTAATTCAATTAAAGTATTGGGTTTTTCAAATTAATTGAATATTTTATACGGAGGCGGGGTTTTGCGTGTGTGTCGGCAATCTTCACGGATCTATCCGTGTGTCAGAAATTGTTTTCTTCCTTCTGCCCTCCCTCCCTGTCTCCCTTATCCCTCTTTCCTTCCTGCCTAGGCCTCTGCTCTCTCTCTTTCTCCATTTCTTTCCATCCTTCTTACCTTCTTTCCTTCTTCTGACTCCTTCCTTCCTTTTCTTCCTCTTCCTTTTTCCTTCTGTTCAGATCTCCTCTCCTCTCTCCCTCCCAGTCTCGTGTCCTTCAGGAGCCACTTAAGTAAAAGCAGAATGGAAAAGAAAGGATATTATTTTCTTTAGCACATTCACTCAGAAAATATATAGCGTAGCCCCAGGTCATCTAATTCATCCTTTTTGTTGGGCTGACTGCAATAGATCACAAACGGAAATTTTGGTGTGGCCAAGAATCCAACTTTATAATTTCCAGATACAAACTGAATTCTTCCTTCTGGATCTTAGATGTCAAGAAAAAAAAAATTACATCTTCAGGCTACTTTTCCTTTTCCAATTAATCTTTGTTCACATTTTAAGTATCAGATTTAACAGTTTCGAACTAATTAACAACGAGGCACGTGTATGTGTTTTTGATATTATAATTCTGAAACACGTTACAACTTATCTTTGTTAGTTATGTGAAATTCCAGTTGAACGCTAGATACTATCATTTGATCAGTTTGTGCTATATGTATTTTAATTGTATCCATTTTCATTAATCAACACAAGTATTTTAACTAAATTGGTATGCAACTTCAATATGACCTTAGTTTCATCAATTTTATCAGTTAATTACCTCATTTAATTGGTGTTTTCATTTTTCCATATAACTAACCTTGGGATTTAAAACTAGCTTTGTCATTGGGAGTTCGAAATTAATCTACATTTGTTTATAAGACAACGAGAAGGAGCACAATTAAGATTCTTGTGAAAGTAAACTTTAAATCGAAAAGATCAAATTCAAAATAATTATGAACCATGTTTAAAAAAAAAAAAATCACTGTGAATTTTAACCCAACACTGACATGGATGCTGTGAAATCTCTACATTTATGCATTCTTATCAATAAAGTTCATTTGCAGAAGTCTTTTGTAAGCTAATTTGATAATACATCTTGTAGTAAATGTAGAAATGTTCATAAACTTAGTGATTTACCATGTGGAAATAAGGAATACTCCATCAAAAAAAAAAAATTGGGAAAATATCTAGGTATGAAGACATCCACCATGGCGTTTTTTTATGATAGTAAAACACTGAAATCAGCAAAAATGTCGAACGCTAGGAGAATGACCGAGTAAACCACAGTAACATGAAATGAAACTGATGGAATTTTGCACAGCCATCAAAAACAGAAGTTCGGAAGACTGTGGAGGAACATGGAACACTCCTGTAATAAAACGTTAAGTGTTATCCGTGTTATTCAATTTATATGAGAATCAGAGAACTCTATTTATCTAATATGTATGTAGTGAGAACGTGTTCAATCCTGTGCTAAGAGCAGCAGGCATATGCTGGCATGTAAAGCCAAACAAAATATGACCCCGAACCTGACCCTGACCCTGACCCTCTATATCTGGTCTACCCAAGGAGTAGACCCAACTTCCCACTTAGCTGTATGCACCTTCTCCAGATACTTAATCTCTTTCAGTCTGTTTCTTTCTCATCTGCAAAATGAGGATAAAATGAGGAGCTACCTCGCACAGGGTTTCTTTGTGTATTTAATGAATTAGTACATGTGATCTGTTTAACACAGTGCTTGGTGTATTTGTTTGCTAGAGCAAGCGTAGCAAAGCACCACAAAGTAAGCTGCCTCAATGACAGACATAGATTGGCTCACGGTTCTGGAAGCTGGAAGGCCAAGATCATGGCAGAGTCAACTCCTTCTGAAGTCTGCGAGAGAGTCTGTTCTGTGCCTCTCCCCTTGCTGGCAATCCTTGGCTACTGGCACCACCCCGATCTCTGTCTTTGTCTTCACCTGATGCTCTCCTTGTGTGCGTGTCTGCCTCCAAATTTTGCTTGTCTAAGGATACTGGTCACATTGAACGAGGCCACCTTAACAACTTCCTGTTAACCCGATTACCTCTGCAAAGACCCTAGCTCCAAATAAAGCCACATTCTGGGGTATTGATACTTGGTACTCCAACATATGAATTTTGGGGGTACTCACGTCAACCCATAACACTTCGTGTGTTGACGTTTTCAATAAATGTTAGCTACTGTAATTACTATTATTACCAATGTTGTTAAGAGTAGTAGTCACGTTATATCACGATAGTGTATGTGGCAAAACCAGACATGCTAATCGAATAAGATGAAAGGATTTGATTTTGTGGATGGTAAAGTTCTAAGTAATCAGAGTTTTCTTTTGGTTTGTTTGTTTCCTGTTTTGTTTTGTTTAATTTCTATAATGTCTATCCACCCCCCCAGAGTGCTATTTAAAAGGGAGAAAGATCTAGAATGTCTCTTAAATATAATTTCCTTTCAAGCACAAATGCAATTACACCTGCTTCCCACTGATTCCTATCTTCATAGTATTATCTTTCCACTTTCAACCAGACAAAGTCCAGGTCACTATTGAAGAATGACGGACACGCTCGTTGCCTTCATTCTGTGATGCTCACATTCTCTGATTATTGCGTGAAACAGCAGACTTCTCACCTCCCTCTGTGTCAGTCCCTAGTATCGATTTCAGCATTTCTATTTATCCTGGCCAGACATGAAGATGTTATTTCCAGATTTCTCTCCTCTCTCCTGACTGCCGTGGAGTGCCTAGGACATATGTGTTATCGCCTATAGATTCTTTACAGGAAAAAAAGGTCCTCAGGCCAAGTGACAGAATCTTCGACTTCCTCCGAGTTACTCTTTGATGATCTTTTGAAATATTTATTTTCCTTCAAGTATTTTGGCTGTTGGGTTTCTATCTTCCTAGTGTGTCACAATTCTTGGATTAAGGACCCAATGTTTTGTCTTTAGAATAAAGTACATTGAGTTGTGTAGTTTTCAGATTGAGGAGAGATAAATGATCAAGCGATCATCAACTTGGAGCATCTGACGAGTCATTTTTTCAAAATATTATTCCGTAGATTATTCAGCTAAAATTGAGAGGCTACATAAATCCACATTAAGAATCGTGCCCATGAGGAATATTTAATTTCAAGTCATGGAAAATCTAACTAAAAATTGACTTCCCTCCTTACAAGGATCCTTGCGATGACGTGGGGCCCATCCGGATAACCCAGGGTGATCTCCGCATCTCAAGATCCCTCACTTAATCACATTTACAAACTCCTTTTGCCATGTAAGGTCACGATGGTCACAGATTTCCAAGATTAAAACACAGACACTTTTTTTTTATTGCTTGAAGGGAACATTATTCTCTCTACCAAATTATTCTTGTGAATGGGAAAACGATATTATAACGATATGACATCTCCAAAATTTATTTATAAATTTGCTTTTGTTCCAATCAATTTCTTATTCGGACGTTTCTGAAAGGAATGAAAGACGCCGTACGGATTAGTCGATTCTGGAAAAGAATAACGCAGAGGAGCTGCGCTGCCGAATACAGATGCGAGGAAAGGATTATCGTAACCAACAAGGAGCCCGTCCCCTAGCCACAAACAGCAGCACTTGCAACAGTAAGATGGGCAAGCGACATAAATGGGCAACTCGCAGAGTTAACTCAGGTAAAAAGAGAACCAGTAGGAGAGATATATAAAGGGATTTGTTGCAAGGAGGTGGTTTAGGGGATCACAGGGGCTGCCCAGGCAAGTCGGGGATTCGTGGAGCAGGGGCTAGAACTCTGGACGCCCTGCCAGGGCTGAGGGCCACAGGCAGAATTTCTTCTTCATCAAAGAGACCTGGCTCTGCTCTTAAAGCCTTTCGATGGATTGGATCAGGCCCTCTCTGGTTACCTAGACTAATATCGCTTATGAAAAACCAGCTGATGACAGATTTTTATTACAGCTACAAAGCGCCTTCACGATACCCCTTAGACGAGTGTTTGACTGAATAACTAGGGACTGTAGACTACGCATGTAGACACATCGAACGGGCCATCATGATGCTCAACCACACTAATAATCTAGGAAAGCAACATTCAATTTGAAAATATATTGTTTCCACCTAACAAATCATAAATTGTCTTATAAGACTGAGATTCAGTGTTCGCAGGACGGGAAGGTAGAAAACACAATCCCTGGAGACCATATGTTATGTACGAGCCCTTCTGTCTGGCCATGCATCATGATGTCTCAGGGACCCCAAAATTTTAGGAAGAAACTTCACATGCAAGAAAAGTTTATTATTCATCCATATGACGGAATGCCAGATAATCATTAAACATCGAGTTAAGGACAATATTTCTCGGAAATGTTCCCAATATATCAAATGAAAGAGCAAGTAATAAATATCACACATTCGATTCTGTGCAACGATGAATAAAAAGAATAGAAGTTTATACGTCGAATTTTAACAGTAATCACTTCTGGGGACTAGGACAATGGGTAAATTCTAATTTGTGAGTTTTAGCCATTTCCAATATCTAAAATAAAGATGCATTGATTCTGAAGTTCGATGGACTAAAGTTGGGCTTTGTTATAATATTGAGGATTTAAGTAATGCCATTATATAGAGAATCTTCAATAGATAATGTACTTGAGTGTTAACATCCACTCACCTATTTAACCCCCACCTAGGAATTCTTTCGACACATGCGCACTAGCCCTACGACCATCACTGTGGAGGATGATGGAAATAAAATAGTGATCAAAACACACTCGGACCCTGCCCTCACGAAGTGTAAGGGGGAGAGGGGAAAATAATCAAATACAGGGATAATTACAATCCATGATAAGTGCACCAAAGGAGAGAGAAAGTGTTATGTGTGTCCATGGAAGCAGTCCAATAGTTATACTAAAAATCTGAGTTATTATCTAATCAAAAGATATAGTACCCACTTGTGTGTGTGTGCACGTGTGTGTACGCACATGTGTGTTGTATGCTGTACCAACATCGACGCCTCAAATCGATACTGCCAAACTACGAGAATGAAACTACAGGAGAAAACATCGAGAAATGCCTGAAAAGACTGGAAATGCTTCCAAAAAAAAAAAAAAAGCAAGAAAAAAAGAAATCGAACCCTTGCATAACGAATCGTGGACAATTGCCGAAGCTCTTTATTGTACACCCACAGAGAGTTAAGAGTTTTCCACTGTGTTCCTATCATTCACGCTTTTTCCCCCCAGGATCTGAAAGATAAATCTGACAAGCGCTGGATAAACACTGGCTGAGATTCTGTAGTTTCCAGGTATGGAAAGTGACATGACTTATTCTCTGATTT
>NW_011888943.1:1446601-1448831 GCF_000151845.1 Pteropus vampyrus | reverse complement strand
TCCAGCCGTTGCACTGCTCAGCTCAGACTCCCCAGCTTCCTTACGAAGCAGAGCCAGGCACTGTATCACTCCCCAACATCAATAAAGCAGGTCTAATTTTCCTAAGTTGATGGAGGCCTGATAGATCTGATGACCTTTTGTTGGAATGCCATTTACAAGTATGATTAAATTATTCTCCACGGCTGAATTGATACCTACGGCAGATGTATCTGCCTCCTGAGGCTGCAGGAAAATCTACTGCTTTCCCCTCTCATGCAGAGATCTCTGGTGGGCGGATTACAGACTCTCAGCTTTGGGTTTGAAAAGGTGACCCTGGCGATGACTTTTTTCTTCTTTCAAATCTGTTTTAGCTGATATCATTTTTCTCCAATCTGATTAACTGTATCTGTCTGACTATGCCTTAAAAGGCTATTTATTTATTTAATCTGTCAGGGAAAAATGAAAAAATAAAATAAATGACAGACCATGTCTTCCTGGGATATAAGGAAAGTAATTGATATTTTTGAGCATTGTCTGTTTTTTATGTTAAATCTTGCATATGCATCATTTTATTTAATCTTGACAACAAGGTATGAGGTATTATCTTTGCATTTAGCTTATATTTTGAGGGCCTACTATGTGTCAAACACTATTCAGATATCTGGGGAAACAGCAAATCCTGCCCTCATTGAACTTACCTTTATATGAGAAAATTGGGACGCAGTAGGCTTTCCATGTGTCTACATGTTGGCCTGGAACATAGTAGGTGTTCAATAAATGTGGAATTTATAAAACAGAATCAGGGTTGATTCAGGTCTGCTGTTTCTACAATCCAAGTTTTGTTCTCTATCCCATGGAAAAAGGGTTGAGGAGAGATAAGAAAATCATAAAGTAGGAGTTTACAGCTTACTTAAAAATTAAAAAGCAACAGCCTAAGTGTCTGTCGACAGATGAATAGATTTTTTAAAAGTGGCATATATACATACACAATGGAATACTATTCCATAAAAAAGGAAATTCTGCCTCTTGTAAGAACATGGGTGGACCTTGAGAGCAGTGTGCTAAGGGAAATAAGTCAGACAGAGAAAAACAGATATTGTATGATCTCAATTATATATGGAATCTAAAAAACACCAATCTTGTAGAAAAAGAGATCAGATTTGTGTTTGCCAGAGATGGTGAGAGGTGGGGAAATTGTGTGAAGATCGTCAAAAGGTTCGGATTCCTTCCCACCGAAGTACATCTTTTAATAGTTCTCTCAGAACAGAGTAAATTTTGGTGAGATAAACTTTCATAATTCAAATAGATCTGAAAATGCCTTTTTTTAAAATAAATTATTTTATCGAGATACATAAACATACAGAAACAGCACAAATCGTAATCATGTAGCTCAATACATTTTTACAAGTAATAAAGAAACAACACATGGATAACCAGCACCTATATCGGGAAATAGGAGCTGGCCAGCATCTCAGAGGGCCCTGTGTCTTTCTCTCGTTACCTCTCTCCCTCCCTAAAGGCAATCTCTATCCAACTTCTCACCCCATACATTACTTTACCTCCATTTGAACTTCAAATAAATGGAATAATATCATTTTGAACTTGTTTACTTTTTAGATTCATCTGAATAGTTTTCGTGTCTTATATCGTGGGGGTTGTATTTGTTGACCCTCCTTCATGGTGGGTCATATATTCTCATGCAGCTTTTTATTTTGAGCTCCTATTTAGTACAAGTTCATATTGTTGTTTTTTTTCTTGTATTCCCCCGTGTCCTGGGTTTGGAAGAATCCATCTAGAAGGATTTTGTGTGTGCTCTGACTTGCACTGACCCCTTGGAATAGCCTAAGGTCAAATTAACTGATCTGGCTTCAGATTCCTACCCTGCAGTTAGTAAGATTTCCGATTCCACACCCGGCGTCTTGCTTGACATCAAAACATACATACTTCTGGCAGATTTCCAGTACTTTCTATAACTTGGCTTCCCATAAAACTTTTTCAAATCGAAGCAAATCTCTTATTTTTAGAAATTCAAAACTAGACTCTTTGTGCGATGATGCATATATCAAAAATCGTTATGAATTACCTGATAAATGACCTAAAGTCCTATATGTGACATAGTTTTCATCAAAATCTTATTCCCAGTTAACACGTGAATATATCTTTTGCTCACCTCACAGAATATACCAAATGGGATCCAGATACCTAAAAGGATGGGATATATTCTATAAACATGTACAAATACAAATAATAA
>NW_011888943.1:1442232-1445271 GCF_000151845.1 Pteropus vampyrus | reverse complement strand
TCTGCCATGTCATTATTAGCTCCCTAAGGATGATGGCCATGCCACGGTCACCTTTCAAAATCAGGATGGACCCTCACCCAAGGTTTGGTTCAGATGTCAAGGCTGACGTCGCCACACACACACACCAAGATGGTGTGAGAAGATTTAGTACCTATGCGATTGAGGTCTCTGGGAGGGCAGGGCGGGCCTCTCGAGCAGGTCAGAAATGGCTTGAGTGAGGGCAAAGAAAGGAGACTGACCAGGGTTTTTAGCATGGTGATGAGTGAGGCCAGGGGGAGAGTCCCCAACAGGTGGAGGCTTGGATGGTTTGCGTGACCCGCTGGTGCCAAAGGAGATGACATCAGGCTTCTTATTGGCTGTATAGACGTGGGTGCAACGGGGAGGAGGCGGGGCGAGGTTTAAAACCCATCAGCACTCAGAGTTCAAAAAATGGAACTGGACTCCTCATCACAGACCGTGTTTATAATTCTTTGTAGCGACCATTTTGTTTCCCATACATGCTACGTGCCTTGTAGTTCACTCAACACATCCTTCTAGATTGGCCGTCTGAAGTAGGACTCATGTTTTTCCTAACGTCTAAAGGAAACTCTAAGAGATTATGTTGCTTGGAAGAACATGAAGCTCAATCTTTCCATCTGAAAACACAACGCTTTTGGAAAACCAAGCGGACACTTCGGTCCTCCTAGCCCATTTGGGCCAGAGCTGCTCGTATTCTTCTTCAGTTCTCGGAAATATGCCTCTTCCCATAATAGTCTTGCTTCCAAGGGAGGTTCAGTTCTGTCTCTTCATTGCCTCGTAAGTCTCCGTCTCCGGGCAGGATCTAAGATAGGTCAGCCGTGCATTTCACATTGCGCTACGTTGTCTCATCCCCCAGGACCCTAAATGAATTGTGAGCTCAACGATTATTCACTTTCCCTTCACTTCCCCATCGGCATCCCTAGGTTGATCATTGCCAACGCCTATTATCCTTGAGGTTACGAGAAGAAGGAGACAATATATCAAACCTATTCCCTTCCCCAGTATAAGTCTAGAAAATGTACATTTTACACGTCCTCAATCTGGGCTTGCTAGGCACATTTTATAGGCTATATCAGCCATCCACTAATCCTTAGACATCTGTCTAATTGTAATAACATAAATTAATATTAATTGCATCACCATACATAAAGAATAGACATGGAATTTAGAATGTCATTTAAGTGTTGATCACCGTTATGCATTCACATAAATACCTAGCTTAACAAAAATAAGACATTTATTTACATGTGCGTGCATTGCTATGATCTGAATGTTTATGTCCCTCCAAAATTCATATGTTGAAACCTAACCTCCATGGTGATGTTATTCAAAGGTGGGGCCTTTGGGGGTGATTAAGTCACGAGGACAGAGCCCCGTGAATGCATGAGCGCCCTTAGAAGAAGCAGTCCAAGACATCTCCCTTGTCCCTTCCACCAGGTGAGGTTACTACAAAGAGAGGGCCGTCTAGAAAAATGTGCTCTTACCAGACACTAAACCTGCCAGTTCTTTGACCTTGGACTTCCAGCCTCCAGAACCATGAAAAATAAATTTCTGTTGTTTATAAGCTGCCCAGTCTGTGGTAGTCTGTTTTAGCAGCTTGAATGGGCTAGAACACACATACACACTTGGCTATGTTGGTTTTATGTAAACACTTAAATCAATTAATTACACCATGATAGCATCATGACCCTAACTCTTAAACTAAGGCTTATTCAAGAAAATATGCTCACTTAACTTTTTTTCTATCAATTCTGAAAATTTCAGTCAATTTTGTTTGGTCATAAAAAAATAACATGAATGAGAGCCTAAATATCCCAGCCAAATAAACACTGGGATAATTACATGATTTACTCTGATACGCTCTGAAATTTCTATGGTAGTCATAAACTCTCTGAAAACTTTCAGTAAATTTTTAAATACCTGGTGTATTTAAAAATGCAGTGTGTATTTCTCAAGGTACCCCAGAGGTTTAGAGGTTTAGATTTTCTGAGCTGATAGTTTTTAAGAGGAAAAAAAAATAATAATAATAATAATAAAGCATTTTTCCTAACTGTTCACACCAAAAGATCTTAGAGATAAATAAATTTAGGTGTTTTAATTACTCTGTTTTGGTTTAGAGTTTTCTAACTGCAGTTAACCATAAAACTCTGTGAGCCCAAACTGTTCAAACATATTACGACAAAACACAATAAACAAGAGAAGGTCAAATAGAGAAAACTGCTGGGAAGGATATTAAAACGATATTAAAAAGTAAGTGGCCGGAGTGGGACATGCATCAGAGGGAAGAGTCAAGGATGGCTTCTTGGAAGTGGTGCTATTTGAGCCAAAGTACCCACTGCTGTCTTCATCAGAAGGTTGCGCATTTAAGATAGGGCACAATCGGGCTCATTAGAAAGATAAAGGACCTGGTTTAAAAAGGGTGCAAAATGGTGCCCCCAGTGGTATCCAGGTAGCAGGTGTTAGTCGGTCATCACGTCCGGGCCTGGGAGGAATTGGTTCTATCGTGGGCTTTCTTCAGTCTTGACAGATTCCATGCACCGTCCGTGCATAAAGAGTTTTGGGGCCCAAGCTGGGGTCATGGGTTCCCCACTGGCGGAGGAAGATCAGGATATCTTTCTCGTTAATTTCACCAGTAGCTCCCCAAAAGGAAGTCGTGCTCTCAGGAACCCCACCAAAAAGTGGGGAATGGGAAGCTGAAATGGACACCGGGCAGCTACGAACCACGAATATAGATCTCTAAATGTCCTAAGAGCCCATTAAAGATGTTCTACTGTCTTACTTGATAGACAATCACTGCAATTTCTTACAATCTTACTGATATCTGCAACGAGCATTTCTCTACAGCTCTACTTAGTATGTCTCACTTTGAGGAGGAAACCTGCCTTTTTATGTGTTATTGGCCAAAGACATAGTGAAGTTTCTTCCTCAAGCGCAGGCTAAAGTCAGATTACTCACGGCCCTTCCCCAAGTGTTATTTAAGAAGGTTGGTGAGTAAATGCCATGCTTTCTCTTACATGCAGA
>NW_011888943.1:1435161-1439422 GCF_000151845.1 Pteropus vampyrus | reverse complement strand
GAGGTTTTCTAAGGTGACGGCCAGAGAGAATGTGGCACTTTGAAGCAGTTAAGCAGTGGCAGAGCTAATATTTATTGTTTCAAAGCAGCATCAACGTCACGTTGATTGGGTGGTTTGTTTTTTAAGGCCACCGTCATTTGGATGTGGATGGGCTGCTGAGCAGCCCTTTGTTATCGGCCTGTGTGTTGTTAGGGAACTGATAAAAATGTTTGCGTTCGTTACAGGTTCCACGGGCCTGCAGCGCAATTCTGCGGGCTCATTTTCTGAGTGGCGGCACAGAAAAGGCTTCTCTGTGAAGAACTGAAAGTCGTTTCTGCCTAAGGACCCCCGGCTATCATTTCCTACTCCACGCTGCTGTTTAAAACATTTAGTGATTTTTTTTAACATTATTTCTCATAAGGAAAAAAAACAAAAACAAAAACGCATTCATCACTTCAGAAAAAAAAACGTATAAGGAAAACAATTTGACATATCTTGATTAAGAGTCCTCTAGCTTCTGTTTGTTTGTTTTTTTCACATTGAGGGTACAGAAGGTGGGCACACATGTGGCTGGGATCATTCTCACTTTTTTTTTTTTAATGCCCTTTAGGCAATAAAATTCAGTGAGTACTTATCTAGTATCGTTTTATTAAACACTATCTACTATACAGCTTAGGCCAAAATTTAAAGTAATCTTTATCCATCCTGTAAGAAGTCCTTCACTCATCCGCAGGTCTACTGCTAGGCAGAGGAGAAATGGCTAACATGAATTAATGCATGATCTTCCAGTTTTGAATTATGCGTCCTAGAAAATACTCTAGGGAAGAGTTTGAAAACCTTTAAGTTATTTGTTAGTTACCATATTCAAATTGCGAAACATTTCCTACATAAATTTCTAGTGTTCGAGTTAACAAAATGCCTATCGCATGCTAAATATTGAAAATGTAAAGGTAAATAATATGGTCTCTTCCTTCAGGAAAAGAAGAGTGTAATGTATAAATAATCATAAATATAAATGGCAAAAAACAGTGTAACAGTTGAAGTCCAGTGGGTTTAAAGGTGTTTTAAAGCATGATATTACTTATTCACAACGGACTATTCAATACTGACTCTGTTTTAATTTTTTTATATAAATAACAAATTTAGTTAAAGAAAATAAGCAAAATATAGATGATAACACTTGTTTTAGAGATGATTTGAAAGCAGAGACAGTAGACAGCTTAGAAAAGATCCTTCTGGCCTAAGCGGTAGATGAAATGTCAAAGTTAAGAATGAAATGTGACAGTGATAAGTTAATTTTTAAGTGAGTAAGAAAGTCAATAGATTGAATTAAATGGCATTTGAGAAAAGATGTCACTTATCTTATAGTCAAATTCACTTCTAAACTCATGGAGAAATTAAAGGAGAGTAGATCGCAGGTCTATAACGCAGATCAGAGAGTGGGAAGGGGAAAGAGCTGGTATCAAAAACACTGACTGAGGCTGAAATCTTAATTGGGCTTCTGCACCTCCGGGAGCAGTGAAGACCAGGTGAGTCTCCGTCAGAGTAGGACCAAGGTTTCTTAACTTAGGGAAGGCTGGGCACACGCCCTTGAGGCTGAGGCACAGGCAGCAGAGCGTGCCTTGAACATGAACTTGCAATTGGGAGAGCTTGCGAGTTCTTGGGCCTGCTTGAAGAGCATCACTGCTTCAATCTCCAAAATATCAGAATGGTAACCTCAGAGAACCGTGTTTGCAAACCTAGTGATGATAGGTTAGTCGAGGCTCACGGGCCGAGGAAGGATGGGGCTGGCGGTGGGGGGCGGGGTAGGAAATTAAAATTAAATTAAATAGTAAAAGACAGGACGGGCAAGGATGGGTAGAAAATTGAAGGCAGCCGTGGACACTCAGCACATCTGTTTGCATGGTCTTTTCATCGGCTTCGGTAGATGTCCCTGAATGAATGGACATAATCATCTACTGTCCATAGACAACAGAATGTCATCTACCCTAACAAGGTAACTGGGACTGTTCACGCGTACGAAATTCCTCCAAGATAAGATGAACATTGGAGACCTGAGAATCTCAGTTCCCACGTGGGACACCGTTTCTCTTAAAGCCAGATCTTGACTTTCTGTTTTCTAAAATAATTCATTTGTAGGTTTGTTGTTGTTGTAGGTGCTGCTGCTTTGTTTTGTCATTTGTCCTGAATGTTGAGGAAATTCGAGATGATATAATTAGGATAACTTGGCCACCGATCTAGGTGTCATACAGAATCTGTTAAGCTAAAAAAAAAAAACAGAGCCACTATTTTAAGAAAATATTCCCACTCCAAGGCAGGCCTCATTCAGTTCCATTTTATTTAATGCCTTATTCAGGTAAAGAAAAAAAAAAACACCTTTATTAGTGTAAAAGAGTAATATTTTTTTACTGGATCTATTTAACATAGTAGTCTAGATACATATAATCACTTCGAAAACAAGACACTCTCCCATCTTAATTTGAAACTTGCCAGGAAAGTCATTTTTATAAAATGATCTATGGAACCATTCCACAAGATTATAAAAAAATTATAAAATATTTAGAGTTCAATAAAAATGCAATGTTTTTGTTGCCTGCCTCATACTAATTTCTACATTTATTTTGATATCCAGGAAAATTCATAGTTTTGAAACATGAAATCCTGCATAAGGGCGGGGAGGTCACAAAGCATGAGGAGGGTCGCAGGATGGTTCTGGATGGTTCCACCACTTTGAACGCTGCCCCCTAATATGTAAAAGTCTTGCTCTATGTCTAGCATTGGATTCAAAGGCCACTAGCAAGAACAGAGGTTCCCAATTATTTTTTAAACCCATATTATCCTTTGATAAATAGAAAACATTGCATGCTCTTCTTCTAAAGCTTTTTAAATGTTTAAGATAATTGGTTATTGTTATTAAATATGAATCAGAGCAAAGGTGGGAAGCGGGGAAGCACTGTTAATTTTCAAACTCTATCTCCCATGAATGCAGCTCTCGGAGCGGGGGGTAAGGTGGGGGTAAGTATACGACATGGCCAACCCTTGGTCCCCCTCCACCCAAATAAACCACTGCTCAGGATCCCACAGATTTATAGACACTCACCAGCTTTTTATGTTGACCGTCCTCAGCAATTTGGGGGACTATCAAAACAGGTAAAAATTATTGAGTCCTGACAGCTGCAAAGGTCACCAAACTGAATGCATGAGGGTTATCGCCAGTGCATCATAATAGAGAGAGAAGTTAACTGACCCTCAGCTCTGTAAAGAACAGTCCTTTTTACCATCCAGTTTCATGAAAGAGCCAGACTCCTGTGACTCTTTGAGACTCCACGCGAATCATTACGTAGATTAACCAGTTGTAAAGTGTGTATTTTCCAAAAACCCTTGATTATCAGAATGAAATCCAAAATGTTTTTAAGAAAGGGGGTTGAAGAGGCAAAGTTGTGGAGAAAGACACAGGTGTTTAACAATGGGATTCCTCGGTCGATGGTGGTCGGGGGAGGGGGGTTTAAGTCCTGCCCAAAGCATTTCCAGGATTGAATTCCCAGACGCCCTGAAGAGCAGGCACTCAGATTTGGGTTTTATTTAATTTAGGAACTATATATTTATGTGTTTTCTTTATTTTACCTGAGGCTTCTTAAACAATGTATAGAATTACAGGGCTTTTTAAAATCAATGATTCAGGAATCTAGTGTGAACACAAAGGAGGATATTTGGGATCGGGGAAGGACACCCACGGAAAGGTTTTGTGATCCCGAGGGAAACTCAGAGAACCATTGTCAATACAACCTTCACAGTGGGGGCTACCAGATTCCTGGAGGACAGCAAAGCCATCAAGTATTCACTATCGAGTAGTCACTTTTAGGCTAATGGGTGGGACGTCATGCCAGGAGGTTAGCAGAAAACTTAGCATCTAAGACAAATGTGGAGGCAGATTCAGAAGTGAAACCCCACCCCACCCCAAAGTTCTTACTACCTGGATCCCTGCCCTTCTGTAATCCCCTCCCGCCGACCGTGGGCTGGACCTGGGGACTCACTCCTCATGAAGGCATCATGGCAAAGTGAGGGAGTGTCGCTTCTGACGTTACCTCATGAACGCTGTGACGCCATCTTCCTCATGCTCTCCAATTCTTTCCCGTGTTTATTTTCACGAAGACAGACCTTACCAGCTGCCCTGCGAAGAGGTACGTGTGGCAAGGAGGGGACCTCCAGCCAGCATCCGAGGAGGAGCTAAGACTTCATTTTAACACAGGAAATTAAGTCTTACCCACAGCCATGAGTGGGG
>NW_011888943.1:1413182-1432451 GCF_000151845.1 Pteropus vampyrus | reverse complement strand
CACTGCTAATCAGCCATGGCATGCTTTCCCAAGGAGCTAACAATCAGCCTCAGAATCTCTCCCAAGTCAGACTTCCAGGAAGCTGCTGTCAGTCATGGGAAGGTGGTAGGCAGCTGTCAGTCATGGGAAGGTGGTAGGCAGCTGTCAGTCATGAGAAGGTTGTAGCCCTTGAATATTGGCTACTCCCAGTAAGCTGCTCAGGCAAGCAGGACCGTGTGCTTTGACCTGTCTTTTACTACTTAAATACTTTTTTTTGCTTTAAACTTTATAGATTGCATACCGGGTTTGCTGATGAGATTTTCTTTTTCTTTTTTCCTTAAAGAAAAAAATTCTTGGAAACAACAAAATAGGGTAAAAAATAAAGCCAAAATCCCTTTTGATATTTCAATCCCTCACTCAAACATCCTCGTAAAGTTCACAAAGCCCTCAATTCAACCATCGGTTCCGAGCCGGGTGGCTTCTGAGCTCTGCGGAGGGCAAGCCTTCTCTTCGCCGTGGATAGGGTACTTTCACGAGTTTGTTTGTTTGTTGTTTTTGTTTTTTGGTTTTTTTCAGGAACATTTGGAGCGTCTCTGAGCTTTATATAATAAAGCTATATTATGAAATAGCAGACTATGTTATGACGCTGATTCTTCTGCTGGTTAAATTCTGTTTTCTTTGCTCCATTACGGTGAAGTATTGTGGTACGGTTCTCTGACTTCACGTGGTGCAAACGTGGTTGCTATATTTCTTACAGATCCCCTGGGGCACTGCATTGACACCAACGTCTACAGCTTTTCAAATCGCAAGATCTGGACCTATAGGCCAAGGCATAGCAATGTTCTTCCAGGGAGAACCTAAACCATGCCTCTTGGCCGTTTACAGATTGTCTAGCATGGTTCAGAAGACTCGACAGAGTAGGAATCAGCCATTTAATAGCCGATGCTGGCCTTAGTGAGACGGAAGACTGCCAGTTACCAGGATCAGCTTAACTGTGTGCTCTCAAACAAATCAGCTGATGAAAACGCGGTAACTGAGTTCTACCACCCCCCAAAAATTCTTTAGATGTGTAATATGTTAAAATCAACTACTCCGGGCTGTCCTCTCTCCCCGTCACTGTTTATTTCATAAGGTAATGCCATCGTCTGTTAGCAATGGGTCATTAAGCTCACGTAAGCCAGAGAGAGTTTGAGGGCCATTAAGCGTGGTAAATTTGCCCTCCCGCACCAGAGTTAAATAAACATCGACACTAAATAACACTGCAGTGATCTTCTCAGATCTCCGGTGGGGAAGTTAATAGCCCTTGGAACGGCTCATTTCCTCCTTGACGTATGGAACAGCTACCCATTCTGTGTGTTGTGGCAAACAGCATAGAAGCTAGTTTAAGACTCAACAGTAAATTGCTGGTCTTCTTTCTCCTTCCAACTGATCGCTGTCGATGTTTTTAATAATTACTATTTTACAGAAAATGAGTCACAGATCTGCTGAATTTACAAAAGGGGCATCAAAGACCAATCTGTCAGAGGTTAAGCAATAGCAATCCTTTTTAAAATAAGTTTTTGATCTGTTTATCCCACTGGTTGTTTTTGAATTTTGTAAACCACTACCAACACTGATATAAAGAGCTTACATAAAAATAGATTCTTATGAAAAGTCAGAAGCTTCACGATAGCCGACTTGAGTTTTGCCAGGAGGCTGAAAAGAAGACACACGGTCCCTCCAGTTCTGCACAGACGTGAAGGTTCCGCTCCCAGCCACGTGTATCCAATCCGATTAACAGCTTTTCCATCCTGGCACTGCCTACGCCCAGCCCGAGCCTGTGCTGCTCCCTCTGTGGTCCGTGGGTGAGCGGTGACATCACTGGCGAGCTCGTTAGACATGCAGGGTTTCAGACCGACTTCACTTGCACAAGGTCCTCACCTGCCCTTTGGGGACGTTTCATTAGAGACCCACGTTGACTCGGGATGGAAGCCGTAGACGTCCTCCGTTCCTTTAGGGTTGCCTTGGCTTCTACTGTCTTCGGCTTTGACTCTCACCTTCACATAGGTGAGGACAGAGGCAGAGACCAGAGCGAGGAGCCACAGGCCAGGGAATGTTGACAACCATCGGAAGGTGGGGGAGACCAGGACTGCAACCTCCCTTAGGGTGTCTGCGGGGGGCACAGCTGACACCTTAAGTTTGAACTCTGGCCTCCAAAACCATTAAGAGGACACATTTCTGTTGTACTAAGACACTTACTTTGTGGTAAGTTTGTTTAGCAGCCCTAGGCCACTAACACAGATAACCAAATCCGATTACCTATCAGCATCACCTAGGTGCATAGTAAACAGTGAGAGTCAGATAGGTGGACAGGACAGCTAGGGGGACGTCTCTGCAGCTACAACTAAAGCCACTTACCAGCAGCATTGACGCCACCAGGGAGAGGCTTAAAAATGTGTTAGACATGGAGGATCTGAGGCCCCACACTCACTGAGTCAGAAACCGAGTTTTCACAAGATGTCTCAGTGACTCAGGTACAGATTCGAGAAACCCACCCGAGACCATTTCAATTCTCAAGCTTGGCACAGTGTCTCCTTGATCCGTGTTTGTGTTTATCAGGATGTATGAAGTGTTCCTTCTCTACTGGTTTGCCTAAGTCTATGAGATAATGTTAGTAGAAACACACATACCAGGAGAATTCAGAACGAAAAGATGCCCAAATTCTAACTGAGAGGATGTGAGACCTTCCAACTCCTTCATAGGACGCTGAGAACAATGCTCCCAGTTGAGACAGGAACAGATGTATTCAAGGGTCACCAATGTATTCATTTCAACTTAGCGTCACCACCCAGGTGAAAAGAGTTTATCAAAATGTTTACCCTTAAAAAGGGTTTGTTTCATCTGACAATTAAAAGCAACAAAGGTGCACAAAATTACTACTGGAAATTTGAATGCAAGAAATATCTCACCTAAGGCTCAAAATAATGGCCTATTAAAATTACATTGGGGAAAAAAGAAACCCACAAAGCTGCAAACTCAAAGAAAAGAATCACATTGGGAGAGTGGAGACTCATGCAAAGCGGACACTTCAAGAAAAGTCCAGAGCTGGGGGAGGGAGGCTGGACGGGGAGGGGATAATGAATGCATCTGCCTGCCCTAAATTCAGACGAGCCGACCCTACAAAGCAATGCCTGGGATAAAAGAATGAAAGGCTTTATTGTTTCCAGCTCTTCATCAGGCTGGTCCTGCCCAGATCCCCAAGATAACAGTGCATCTGATATAACAGAGTAGGGGGAGGCAGACGGTCTGTACCATCTGCAGATTTTCATACAATGAAATCTCGAGGCATAAAAGGCAAAATCGGAGCAAATATAAGAGATTCAGGGATACACGTCAAGAGAATTAAAACCAGTTAGATAATCCATGGCATGATAGGGACAGAAAGGACCAAAAAAGAAAAAAAGAAAAAAAAAAAAGAAAGAAAAAAACACTGTGATTACATCGTAAGGTATATAAATGTCGTATCACTTGGCTGTACACCTGACTCTAATAGAAACTATATGCCAAGTAGACTTTCATTTGAAAAAAATAGGCGGGAGCACAAAAATAATAGAAAGAAACAATCCCTTTGTATCCACTATGTGCAGAACATCCCTTATGTTATGTATTCACCTTTACAACCCGGTCAGTGGGAAAATATTGTCTCTGTTCCATAGACAAAGATATTGAGACCCACAGAGGTGTTGGCCAAGTTGTGGAGGAAAACATAAATAAATAACACATATTTTAAGAGCCCGTGGTATGAGACCCTGCGGATTAGAGCCATTATTACTTTATCATTGAGGTACTGAGGTAATTAACACCTGCAGCATAGTTCAAGGGCATGCCTAAGTGTTATTCAAAACATTTAGAATAGCCTGCATTCTATGGAAGAAACACTGTTGGTTTAAATGAATAATAGGTTTATTACGGAAGGTTTTTCATTCCTAAGGAACCTGGGAATTGGTGTTAGTCTAAAATATGTAAATGAAGGGAGTTGCTAAAATTGGCAGAAGAAAATGATCTGCTTCACATAATTGAATCCTATTCATTCAGGCAACAACTTGTTTTAAGTGACTATTTTGGGCCAGTGCTTTTAGGCAGTGTTGATGCCAAGGTAAATAAGACAAAGACCTCCTCCTCAGGGGTTTTCCCTTAGGCGGGAAGGTGGAGGTGAGTCGGACTTTATAATTCATGCGAAAAGCCCTATCGGGAAGATAAGAAGCACAAAGCTCACTCACAAGAAAAACAAAGAGAATCAATTACAGCATCATGTCGGAAGGCCTTGGGAATTCAGGCACCCTGAACAATAGAAGTGCATTCCATCTGCTAATAAGGCCAAATACTGAAGAATATAAATGAAAGAACGAGCCAGAGAAAGGGACCGAGATCCCATGTGGAAACAATGTCCTATAGTCCTGTACTTCCTGTTTGAATACCGAGTTCTTATCGTTATTTGCTTAGCTGTTTCCTTTGGGTGTATAATAACCTTGGCTGTTCTGCATCAGCAGCTTTCGGACTGGTCTCTCCACATCCACCTGGCCCAGATCCAAGCCATCCTTCACACTGGCTCCCAAAGCCTCTTTGCCAAATGCAGATCAGATCCAGTCACGCACCCGTCTCATCGTTTTTTAAAACTTCCGCATCTTCCCATTGCCTAGCACAGCCTGCAAAGACCGCAGAACCTTCCCGGTCTTCACCCCACCGCTCACGGCCCCGACCTTGTCCATTCTCCAGCTCTAACTGCTCTTCTGATTCTTGGATCCATGGAGCCTCCCCAGAGCCAGGTCTTCACGTTTGCTGTTTCTTGACTGCGTGCCTCCTCTATGAGCTGGTTAACTTCTTCTCAACCTGTGTATCCTAACTGGGGATGCTCACCCTCAAAAAAAGAAAAAAAAATCGATTCCTTTGTAATAACAAGAGAGCAGAGCAGAATGGCCAACCCATCCAATGTCGATTAACCTGGAAGCCCCAAGGTCAAACCTGGGCCCTGCCAGTTCTCACCTGTGTGACTTTGATCTCAACTTCTTCATCGCTAAAGACCGGTGGTAATATTAGTACCTGCTCATAGGATAATTATTAAGATCAGATCAGATTAATTCATGTAAAATACTCTTCCACAATGGTTCTAATTCGGAATTTATTCTCTGTCATTTAACATTTCTGCCTTTACTACTCTTCTCTTAATTTTTTTCCCGCCTCTGCTGACGTTTGCAGTGTCTCTACGATGTGTCAGAGTGAATCTATTTTTCGTCTCTTTTTGTTCTCGGAGTGAAATATTGGTTTAAAGACTCCTGCCTTGCTTCAATGCCAGAAAAAAAATGTTCGCCTATTCTCTTTCAATATTGCTTCCTGACCATTCTCTCCAGCCTTTTCTTTCAGAGCTCTGTTATTCACATCAGGAGAGAGCTGTCCTTCAACGGAAAACCTATTTGCAACAGGAGTCAGCGATTTTTTTTTTTTTTTCTGTAAAAGGCCAGATAGCAAATGTTTTAGGCTTTGTGGGCCATATGGCTTCTGTCGCAAGGACTGGACTCTCCTAGGGCAGCGCGACAGTGACCCTAGGCATGTAGACAGGTGAGTGCGACTCTGCCCCAGTGAAACTGGGGCCTGGATTGGTTCGGGACCTGTTTGCCAAGCCCTGGATCCGAGCGTACCCTTCTGGGTTATGACACGTGAGTCTTTTCACCACCTTTGAGCTATTTTATAACTCCACACGTTGTAAATGACGAACAGCCATGCAAAGAATGATTTCCAGAGACTGGAACATTCTAAGCCACGGAGGTTCGATTCGCTTGCCCCTCAACTCTGCATGGATAAAGCCTGTTTTGCATCATCTATTTATAAATTAATTTCACTATTCTTTTCCTCAGTATAGGTTTGTCTTTCTCTGACTTTTTCTTCAAACTGGTAGTAATAGCTTACAGATTCCTTCATTAACGGTGAGTTAAATCCAATCTTTTTAAATCTGTGTTCATTCTATATCTGTATGAGAATCATGACTTTTTTTTTTTAATTACCCTTTAATATACAGATGTTGGCAATTCTCAATTTCCATGAATTCTAACTGGTCTTTCAGAGTTTTAAAGCTCTTTGTTCAGTGTCATGGCGAATTCTCAGTGTTATATAGGCAACACAGATTCTTTTTTTGACAATATCCATTCTAGAATCCAGCCATTTACTGAGTACCTTCTTTGAAGGGTGATGTTTCTATTTCTAAGATTTCTACTTGGTTCCCATATTTCTTATTTTATTGCTGCATGGTTTTATAGTTTTTTTTATTATTTCCTTATGGATGCTGTTTCTGTACTTATCTCGTTGAGTTTCTTAAACATACCATAAGAACATAAGCATCAAAAGCGCACGGCATCGCGAACACTGTGGGACGCACGCTGGCCTCCCAAGAGTCAGTTGTAGCTTTACATTCGGTTTTTCCTGATGGACTTGACTGATCTACTCGTTTATTTTGCAGCTTCCTTGACACGAGATAACTTCATGTGTTTGGTTTACAAACCATTCTATCTTAGCATGGCTGCCCTTACTGGCCACGCATACAAAATCTTTGCATGGAATTTATTTATTTTTTTCTTTTATTGATTTTATTTTTTATTTTATTCTTTTATTTATTTATTTTTTTTCTTTCCGTCGTTTGCTATGTCCTGCCTGCGATTTCGTCTATCACCGCTATGCTCTTGCAGCGGAGGGACTAAGTCGAAGAATGAAAATACCATCCCATCTCGACCACGATTGTGTTTATTCTTCACATTGCATAAAATCATCCATTTGAAGATTTAAAAGCAAAAGAAAATAAAATTCTGCTGAATTTGACAGAAGAGTCAAATTAATACTTGAAAGATATAAGTGACCGGGAATAATGTAAAATATTTGACAAATGGTAGCTTGAGAATTAATTTTTATAAACTTCTAGAAAAGGTTAATGAATGCTACCTGGATATCCACAAAGAGATAAGGGCTTTGCCGCTGCTTCATCAAATGCAACATCAAAACATTAAAATTTTTTAAATCACTCCAAAAATAGTTTTAACCCTTGCGTTTTTTTTCCCCAGAACCCTCCAGTTCAAAAGAAAATCCACTAGTCCAGTGTACATGCCTGAACTACCCCATCCGCTACCTATTAAAAAGATAACATCTTAATTTCCAGGAGATGCATACAAAGAGAACAGAAATTCAGAGCTTAATGAGTTTGCAATGATTCCTTTTAAATAAACATAACACGTCGGCACTGACTGGGCATACATACCGAGCGAGGCCTGAATTTGTTCCCGGAATCCCAAATACAAACAGGAAAGGAGAGCTTTTCCCACCGCGAGGCCCAAAGATGTGTAGTACATACCTCGCTTCCTCCTCATCAGAACTTAGGCTAGCCTGTCCTGGCAAGGTCAATTAGATTGGTCTTAACCGAGGTGGCTTTGACTTCCAGGGCCCATTGGAAAATATCTGGAGACATCTCTGGTTCTCATATCAAAGGCAGGATATGTGACTGGTACCTAACATGTGGAGGCCAGGGATGCTGCTAAACATCCTGCCGTGCCCAGGACAGCCCCATGACAGAGACGTACTTGGCTCAAAATGTCAATAAGGCAGAGCCTGAAAAACACTAGCGGTGGCCCTTACGATCTCCATCTGAGAGGCGTTTAACAAACCCGATGTGTAATTTTCTATTTTTACATACACGCACATATTCTTAAATGTATATATATATCACATCACCGCGTGTATGCGTGTGGGGTGTTCTACCTCGTGGGAGAAAATACAATAGGGCGTCATTAAATTTGGGGAATTTCCTGCCATAGGTCCTGGTTCTTCCTTTTAGTGCTTCCTGGGTTCAAGATACCCTCCTGAGCACTTTCTAATTAACTCACCAAACCTTTGAAACAACCTTCCACGTGGGTTATCATCGATCTCATATGATAGATCAGAAAACTAAGGCCTAGAAAAATTTAGCGGCTTGTCTGAGGTCACGAGTTCATACGTGGAGGATCCAGGATTCTCACCCAGGCAGTCTTCATGGATCATAGCTGATTGCTGACCCCCAAAAGCTCTTTAAGACCCTTTTTGCTGGAAACTCCACTAGCCTTCCATCTTTCCTTCTACAGACGGTAAGCTTGTGCACTGGTTTGCACTCGAGCAGTGGTGAAGTCTGATTCATTAAGAAACCTCGGCAGGGAAAGAAGGCATATATCGTAGCCATGGAGATGAATGCTAATGAGAAAAGTAAACATATAAAATCGCTTTTTGTTTCCCCAGAAAACTATTTCCAAGTCCCTACCAGGTGCTGTCGCAGATAAAGCAGGGTCGCCGAAATGTTCCCCTGCACCATACAAACGGGACGCTCACAGAGCCACAGTTTTAGCCTCGGGTGCTTCTTGTAGCTAAGTCGAGCATTCCACTCAATTTGCATTGGCCGGATTTCTTAGCAGGATCTTGAAGTGCCCAGAAAACACACACACACAAAGGCAGACGCAGGCCGTGATCAGAAGAATTTTATGATCTGAGTTGCAACATGCAAAAATATCTTCTCTGCATTCCGCTTTCTGCAAACACAGAGTGAAAAAATAAGTACGAAAAAATGAGGAGGGGAAAAAAAAACGCAGTTCAATTCATGCTTCACAAAGTCCTGTAGGTTATTACCATGTTTTAAATTGTGACTTGCAAACACAAGCTGTTCTTAAAAACAAGAACAAAACGAAAAAGCAGATGGTTTCTTTTTACATCCTGTGAAACTTTTCCTGAATGCAAGCGTCCGTTCCCTTCTCTCCAGCTGGCATGCCCCATGCAAATGATCCGTTTTCTGTCATTTTGAGAAAAATTTGATCCCCACCCCCCATCTCATTCTAAATGCTAGAATACCTAGAAACGAAAGCAGGGAAAGGAAGCGCCATTTTTTTTTTTTCATCGAAGTCAGTCTTTGGGGCTCCCTTACTGCATACTGATAGCATAACTGGGCCTAAGACAGGTTATCACCATGACTTCATTATTTTTTATTACTAATATTTTTTAGGCCATATGTGTTTTTTCAACAGACATTGCTATTGATACTCAATCGCTTTTGCTCTATGTGGCATAGTAGAAAGAATGTGAGATTTGCAATTATATAGACTTATATTCAAATTCCCGCCCGGTGGCTGATTCAATAACTGCACCCTTGAGAAAATTATCTTAAATGTATTTAAAATTACTTAATTCTCTGTGATTCTGTTTTCTGACTGGCAACATGTAAAGAGTAACATCTGCCTTTTCAGGGAGATTTTGAAGAGGAATTTGAGTTTGGAGACACAGCACTAAATCTCATGTGCCTCACTCATATAAATAATGAGTGTAATAGCGCATAGCATAGCATTACATAGCATTACATTCATAGCATCATTTGGGGTTGAAATAAAACTGTATTTTTGTGCATCATTCACGAAGTGCCTAGAACATACTAAGTTCTAAACAAATGGGAGTCATTATTGAGTTGTTAATCCGGAAAAGTATATGAGGACTTGAAGTGTCTTGGACGGTCTTCGATTTCCTTCAATTGTCTGCATTGTTTTAAACCATTTTCCCGCAGATGTTCACTGGTGTCCCGGCTTAGGTGGACAAGAATCACATTAGCTTCAGTGCAGAGCTTAGCAGCCAAAAGACTATCTCTGTAGTTCCCACTTAAATTCTTCTTGAGGCTTAACGTGTTTAGGAAGAGGAGATTCTGATTTTTCTGATCAGTTTTACTTTACAGCCAGATACAGCTGTTAAGGTCAAAAGCTGCACTTGATCTAGATTTAATTATTTATTGCTGTGTAAAAAAGTTATCCCGAACTTAGTGTCTTAAAATAAAACAAAACAAAATATTTCAGTCAGAGCATTTCTGGGAGTCAGGTATCAGGAGCGGCATAGCATGGTGGTTCTGGTTTGGGGTCTCTCATGAAATTGCAGCAAACTGTCAGCCTGGGCTGCAGTCATCTGAAGGTTTGACTGGGGTTGGAGATGAAGCTTTTAAGATGTTTTACTCACATGGCTGTCAGCTTGAACAAACAAGTAGAGAAAGAGAGAGAGAGAGAGAGAGAGAGAAGCCACAGTGTCTTCTATAACCTAATTTCAGATATGCCACACTATCATTTCCCTTGGATTCTATTGGTCACACAGATCAATGTGGTATCATGTGGATGGTGCCTACACAAAGGATATAATTTCCAAGAAGCAGGACCACTGAGGATGATCTACCACAGTCCTTGGCCCAGTAATTCATACTAAAAGTAGATGAGTTTGACAAGTGAGGAGGGAGAGCAACCTAACCTCCCACTTGATTTCAGTCTCACCGTTAATTTAATATTCAGCTTCATGCCTCCCTTACCCACCAAGCTTCTGTGACAACATGTGTTTCGAATGCCCTCCTTCCCGTCGATGTTGACAGCATTTGTTCATGCCCCACTGCTTTAGTGACACCATTTTACTCAATTTTCCTTTAATAAAAGCTAGCCTAGCCACCTTGGGAGCAAGGGTGATGCCAAATTCTTTTCTGGATTCTTTAAAATTCCTTGCACGTGTTAAGTGTATGGAGTCAGTATAAATTTAAGTCCAACTTCATGAACGACGGACATTCATGTTTAAATGACCTGGAAGCTCTCGAAAACACTTGGCCATTAATTTATGGTCCCATCTTGGCCATCGTGTAATAAAAATACACCCATCCACACTGACCCTTTGCACAGTTCCACTTGAAGGTCTTGGCCTTGCTGCTTCTTTTGCTAGAACTTTCTTCCGCTAAACATCTATTGGTACAGCTTTTTCCATCACCCGTTTGAGGAGGAGCTTTGCTCAAATGCCAGCTCCTCAGTGAGGCTTATGTCTGACCATGTTATTTTTATTTGATAGAGCAATCAGCACTTGCCCACTGATGATTCCTCTGACGTGACCCAATTTTTCTTGTTGCCCTTGTACCTATCACCATTTTTGAAAAAAAAAAAAAAAAGATAAAATATAATTTACTAATCGTTCGGTTTGTTGTCTGTCTTCCTCTCCAGACTGTCAGGTCCCTGGGGACAAAGAGTCTTATCTATTTTGTTTCCCGGTGGATCCTAAGTACCTGGACCAGTGTCTGGAATATACCAGATATTTAGTAGAGAATTTTTGAATAAGTTAATTGTAGTCATATTTTTTCACAACAGAATTTGAAACAAAACAAAACAAAAGCCTTTGCTGGTGAATCTGGAGTGAGACAGACGCTTCACTTAATGAGGACAACGTTCCCAAGAACCATCGCGGCTCATCTTTTACACAAGTGGTCTAGGAACCACCGCGCAAAGCGAAAGTTATAAATAATCAATAAAAATCTAACATAGAGTATTTTATTTTAAACTTTTTCTCCCAAAATTAATTGAAACTGCAGCGCAGAAGTTGATAAACATTTATTAGTCAGTTCAAGTTAAATTGCTTTCAATTCACTCGAGCAACCAATTGGGGTAAGGAGAGTTCAATGACTGAATATTTAACTGAATCAAAGCATATTTTCTTTCATGATAAAAGTATGTTAATTGTTCCAAAGCTTTAAATAATCATATATATTTTTTTCTTTTTGTCTTCACTTCTAAAACTCTAACTATGAGTGATATCTGCCTTCTGGGTTGGGACGTAGGCTAAGAATTTACTTCTCCTTTGGTCCTCAAAATGATAATTCCATGAGAAGTTAAAGCCAATATATTTTGAAAAGAAGTGACATAATAATAATGTGACTTTGTAATCAAATATTAATGTTTTTCTAAATGTTTATTGTGCTGTTAAATGATTTCCATGCATGGGTAAAATGAACTACCCATATTCTGCCACAAAATAAATGATAAATCAAATATGTAGCTATTTAACATCTTGCCTATTTTCGGTGTTCACGATGTGTTCTTTCTTAAATGACTGTAGAAGAAAGTTTGAAATACAGAGCAAAAGGAAAGAAAATGCTTTTATGACGGGGAGACTTGCATTCTAACTGTGTAATTATCAGAGTCCAGAATTCACAAATTACATTTCGTGCTTAACTTGCTTTACTAACCTTTCATTTGTCTAAAAGCTTAATTAATTATCCTTCGGTGACAGTGTTCTCTTTGGAAGATTATGTTTAACCACTTGCATTAAAATTCTATATCCTTCTTTCAACTAACGCAAGCCAGGTACCTACAATTAAGGCGCCAGCATTAAAAGGTCTATGATCCTTAGAGCTGACATCTTGTCTTGATAATTTAGAGCAAATGGATGTGGAATTTGCTTGACTGCAGCTTCCTGGATGGTCCCTTACTTTGCCTGTCATTAAGTAGAGGAGATCAAGGCAGCATTCTGAAATGCATATTTATTTTAAAAACTTTTTTAAAAAAGGATTTAGTAGATAAAAGACCCAAAGAACCTATTAACTATGTAGCAAGTCCCCGATACAACTTTGACGACAGAAAGAATGCCAGAGTAGAAGCATCACCGACAGCCTGGAAGTCTTCCTTTGTTACTTCAGATCAGCATCTATTTTTAAAATTTCATAGTCTTAAAATCTTTTCTTATTGGGTGGATGTTGTGAACCCAACTTACAACTTTGTGGTTCAGCAGGAACGATACATCTATCACAGATGAGATGAGTTTGGATGTGACGATGATCTCCATATCCACCTATTGTGAAGGGAGAGTAGTGGATGCTGGAAAAATAGGGTCGAGGAGGCAAGATGGAGCAGGGCAGTCGGCCGGCCTTCTGCTCACGCATCATCTCCTCCTCTCGACTTTGCTCTGAGAGAAGACCGCAAGGGTGATGGGAAATCACTCCTGTGACTAGGTTACAAAAGATCATAACTCTCGTCTTACTAACAGACTCCCTATTGCTAGTTCAAATAAAGCCAGCCGCCACGATGCAGAAGCCCACACAGCAAGGAACAGAGGGTGGCCTCCAGCCGACACCCAGAAACAAGATGATGAGCTCAGTCCAACGACCCACGAGGAAATGAATTCTGCCAAACACCACTGTGTGAGAGACCCAGAACCAGAGAACCCAGCCGGGCCCGCGGACCCACAGAAACCGGGAGGTAATAAATGCATGCTGTCGTAAACTGCTGAGTGTTGAGGCAATTTGTTAACTAGGAATGGATAACTAGCCAGAGAGTGACCTTAAAAAAAAAATCCTTGAAAAAATATATTCTCGTTTACCAAAACCAGACCATTAAAAATAGCACAGGAAGGAAGAGCTCTTCGTGGGGCGAGGCGCAGTGCTCTGCCGCTTCGTTCCATCGCTCTTAGGTGAGTCAAGGACAAGTGGGACCCATCAGTACTTGAATGGATGGTATTTTTAGTGAGCAGAATAAAAATATCATGAACAGAAAGGAACAGTCAAATATGCGTTTGCTCCTTTCGCGTGACCTTTATTCCTTCTCCCATCTTTCTCAGACGTGGTAACTTAGAACTCGGTCTCCTGCAGCGCATCCTCCCTCAGCAGCTCACGAACAGTTAGTGTGCAATGTTTCTCATGTGGGCCTGTTTCATAAAACCATGTTGCCTATTTTAGTAAGATTTTTTTAAAATGCAATCCAGTGATTCCCGATTTTAGGATGCTCAGATCAATTTGAAAAATGGATCGGGACGGACACAATGTTGCCTGCTTTCTCTTTCACCCGATGAGGACATGAAAACATTCACCGAAGCAGTGACATCCTTCCATAGATTTTTATTATCATTTTATAAAAGACAAATAGTTTTTAATGATAAAGAAAAAACAATCTCAAAATAAATTATCATTATGAAAAACTAAGTATATTTTGTGTCAGAAGTAACTTATCACGTGGTCTTAGTTTTTTCTCATCCTGCTATAAGGCAGTAGACATTTTGCTACATACGCAGACTAATTACTGCTTCTTGTTGCTAAGTTATATCGCCTCATCTTTTAGCTACATGTGATTTTACGTTTGCTGCAGTGTGGCTGATGTCACCAGGTAAAATAGAAGATGCCCAATTCAATTCTAATTTCAGATCAACAAATAATTTTTTAGTATCAACGTGTCCTATACATAAGACAAATATTGCATGTGACATTCTTATATTTAAAAAATTACTCTCTGTTTATCTAACATCTAAATTCCACTGGGCATCCATCTTTTCATTTGCTAGGTCTCATCATCCTAGCTATAAAGTGAGTTACTCAGGAAAAGTAAGGACTGACTTGAATTATTATTAATGTTCAGCTTAAGCTAGAGTTTTTTTAAAAAGTAAAATTTTTCTGTGTAGATGTTGGGAGGATTTTTCTCCTTAGAGCTTATATTCATATCAGTAGGCATGGCCTCTACATAAATGACACTCAGAACTCACTTAACCAGAATCATATCTCTAGTGTAGACATGTGAGTCTCTTCTTAGCCACCTAAATTTTTCACGTGGGCAACTAAAGTTAGAAAATACAATGATCTCAGCTTTCTTTGCCAATGGACCAACATCTGAATCAGTTGAATCAAAGCTTAACTCTAATTTTCCTATTTTCTCCAAATATTCTTATAATCATCAAATATTTCATAAATATTTGAAGATGTGGGTATACAAAACCCAGAACTTGAATTTAGCCCTCTTTTTGTTAAGAGATAATTATAATAATCAGTGGTAACGGTGTTATTGCCACAATAACTCCAAAGGGAGCATTAGATTATTTGAAAAGACTGAAAAAGAATTGGAAGAGTATCGATATTCTTGAATAGCATTTGCGTTTATTATGGTGTTCTCTCACCAGCCATGATGATCTCAAGTTCATGATTTTAAACACTCATGGTAAAAAATGGAGTGTGGGTGTGCGCGCGCACGCGTGCAAGCAAGTTGTGTTACGACTCTTTTGGCAGCAAGTCACAAAATTCTAATCAGGGCAGGAAAGAACTTCGCTGCTTCTCTGGTCCACAAGGAACCAGAGATGTCCATCCATTTTCTTACTGCTCACCACGCTCCTATGCACATGCTGGATCGAAGTCCTTCCTACCACCGGCCCTCAGCGTTTGCTGTGCCCTCTGCTGCTATGCGTGTTGCCTGACAGCTTCTTTCTCCCTCTTCATAACTCGGTTCGAATACTGACTCTTAGAGAGGACCTTCTAAGCTAAAACTTACTGGGCGGTCACCATATGCAATTGTGACTCACGAAACCCCTGAACATTTGACAATCGGTTCTCATTTAAATTGCTCATGTCCTAGTCCATTGCTTATTTACTTTATACCATTTATCCGAATCTGAAAGGAATTGTGCCCATCTGTTAGTTCACCCACGTAACGTCTGCCTTACCACGTTCGAATGGGAGCCCCACGTAGTGGTGTGCTGAGGCTAGCCCACATCGGCTCATGACAGCCGACTGTCAAATCGGGAATTTTATATGAGCCAGTTCTTAAACTGTCAGCAGCTCGAAATTGCTTGCGGAAGGAATACGGACACCACGGAAACTGACCCATGCTAAAAACCAGGACGTTTCGGTATTTCTCCAGCAAGTCGGTCAGCCAGACTGACCAACCCCATTGGCTCCGTAAAATCAGAGGCGTCTTTTTTTCGCACTAATAACTCCTAGATGCACTCGACGCCAAATGTGTGTTAAATCAACAGATGCGTGACTTTTATTATTTTAGACAATTTCCTGTTTGGGTCCCAAATCCAAAATTCTAAGCAAAACGACTTATATTTACACACCTGGAACAAGATGCCTGAACAATTAGCTATACTTACCTTTGTCTCTTCCACTAGACTAGGGTCTTCTAGAAGCCAAAATGATGTCTTATTTAACTTCGTAGACCCTTCTGCTCACCATTCACATTAGTGAAGAATGAATGAGATTCATTTGGATTAAAATGTAATTTTATTTTCTCATTATGGAGTTCTGTACTAGTCGACTATGGACACAAATAAATTCAGAGAATTATTGAAAAGCTCTCCCCCCAGTGACCAGCAAAGCTCTTTAATAATAAAATGACTTGGGGATAAGGGGCACCTCGTTTGAAACCCTTCTTCCCTTGCTTTATTCAAGGAAATCAACAGAAGGAACAAATCCCAGAATGCTCTCCTGTTTCCTGAACCGTTAGAATAATTCTTCAGGCCCAATCCCAGAAACACACCTACTGGGCTCTGATCTGCGTTAGCAAACCACACAGTACATGCCATAATGAAAATAACATGCCGTTTTTGATGAACAACCCTATTTTTAATTTTGCCATTGTCCAAAAAAGCAGCGCGGCCAAGGTGATGCAGAGTCATTTACGATCCCGCCCCTTAGGTGAGGGGTGCGGAATAGTAGTTAAAACCCAATTCTCTCTCTTTTTCAAAGAGTATCATCGAAGGACTGCGTCTCTTAAGTGGCTGCTTCACTGCCTGACAAAATAGGTTGTTTGCCTTTTTCTCCAGAAAGGCTTCCCACCCCACAAGTGCACTTGGCAAAACAATCTTAACAAAGTTTTGAAGGGAAGAACACTACCAGAACAGAAAACAGCCTGAAAGGAAGCGACCACGCCGCATCCACGGCTGCTTCTCTCATTCATCACCGACCCACAGCTAATTACAGAGAGGTAGCCTTTCTCCTCCTTGGCCCATTGATCGCCCTCCGGGCTTGGTCCATAAGCGGGATTTTCTGTGAATTGTGATCCACTGGAAAAATCCGTCAGTGTAAAGGTAGTCGAAAGCTTTTTCTCACATGGCCGCGAGCAGGCTGAAGCACTTCACGGAAATGATAACTATCTTGGAAGGACGGTTTTCTGAAATGCACCTGCAGGAAACTGCCTGCCGAAGATGGAGAGCCAGGTGGACACGACTTGTAAATAACCTCCGCCCCCCTCTCGGGTCCCTGAAGATTAGTCATCTCTCTCCTAGTCCCGAGGCCATGGGGACTTGTCGCTAACTACATTTCCAGGCACATAGCTGACAGTCGGCGATCATTTTTGGAGCGTGCCAGCAATCCATCCAAGTCAGGGAGAGAAAAGAGAATCATGGGGTTCAATTACTGGTAAAGTTTGGCGAGTGGCAGGGAGACGGGGGTGGGGGTTGGGGGGGGGTGGCAAACTTGCCCTGAATAAACGCTTGAAAATCCAGCCCTGAGTCAAACACAAAAGTAACGACGCCCACAAGTTAAATTCTCTTAAGACAAAACAGCCGTGCTTTGTCTTAAGAGACAAAGACAAACGCAGGCAGAGGGAGGCTGCAGCCATCAACGCTGCTGCTTCACCTGGGGCCAAGATCCCAAGGTCGCATCCGGAGAGACAGCATAAAGGTTGGAGATGCTCGGTCTCTGTCGCCAGGGTCATCTGAGCTTTGTCATTAGGCCAAGTTCGCCCCAGGCCACTCTCATGAATAACACTCTTCCGCGTGACAGGAACCAGCAAAGAGCTGCACTGTTGGGGTCACCTCAGCATTCCCCGCACTGGGCCCCAGATCGCAGGGGATCTTATTCCGCTCGTCTGGGCCAGACCTTCGTACTGCGATTTTTAAAAGCAACACACAGAGCAAGCGGTCTCAAGAGTATCAGAACAGGAAGCAAGTGTAGACTCGCTAGGTGACCACTTAGCACATGGAGGCAGCGCTGGGGTACCCACTCTCGCCGGCGTCAAATGTGGGCGCATAGCCTGAGACCCAGCTCAGAGGTTCTAACACACCCACAAACCGAGCCGGGGGCCCCTTCACTCACGGCTTGAACACTTAATGACCACAGGTCCGCGTAAATGAGTGACAGTCCCAGAGGGGGCTGTGGTGAGTGGAGAAGCCGCGCCTCATCCGAAGGGGTCAGACGAGGCTCAGCCCCAGACGCTGGTGCCAGGAGGAAATTTGTCAGATGGCCTGCTTTTTCAGGAAAAGCTGGGGATTGGATTTCTCTATGAAATCTCTTATTTTTTTCAATATTGGTCTCATTCTCCTTTCAAGCACAGAGCAATCTGAAAGAACTGTGTCTGGGGCTGTGTCCGTTGTGGGACATCTCCTGGCTGTAGACCCCAGGTGCGGTCATCTGAACCACTCCCGAAAGCTTTTTCTTTGATCAGTTAATCAACGCCCCTATCTTAAACATCGCACGCAAATGTAAAACTTTGACATGTCGGCTCAAATTCCATCATTTAGAGATTCACTTCAATATAATATGCAGTTTTGACCATGAAAGGACTCTCATACCTTCACGAATTAGTTCACTGCAATCATAATGGAGGGAAATAGAACTGTGAGGAAGAATGATTACAGAGCGAGGTTATTTTGCCCCCTGAAGCATCACGAGGAGGAGGAAGTTACTGAGAGGCACTGGCGGGGACAGGGGAGGTGAGCAGCATGGGGCGCCGGGTGGTACCTGACGACAGTGGCAGATAGAGAGGAACAGAAAGTAAGAGAGAAAGAAATAACGATGCTATTGGGCTGCGTAAATAAGCAGGTTCCCACCTTCCTGGAATTTACGACTTTGAGAACAAGACAGACGATAAACAAATATATATATAATATGTCAAAAGTGTGTGGGGAGGCGTGACAGGATGCCGCATGGGAGCAGCGGGAGGGGGCTGGGCATGTGCGGGACTCCGCGAGCCACCGCGCGGACACTGGCCTCTGCCCTGAGGGAGACCAGCAGGAGCTGCGGCTTGGAAGCAGAGGGGTCACGTGATGCGACATCTGTTAAAAGGCTCACTCTGCCCCCCGCTGTGTTGAGGGGGGGGGGAGGGGCTCAGGAGCCGACCCGGGAAGCTGGGAGCCGAGCCGGAGGCGGGTAAGGGGGGGATGGCACTACGGTCCAAGCAGCAGGGAACATGTCCAAAGCTAAATCAGATTTCCGCTGGCAGAACCCTGCAAGATGCAGATTAGGGAGGGAAAACAGCAGATGCCTCCCACGGGGGCCTAACCATCTTCCGTTCAACTGGACACATCTCGAAGCTGAGAGCCGGGGGGAGTTTGCACGCTCCCCCAGCCCCACGGACGGAGCAGGAATTCCCGCTCTCCTGCTGCGAGGGTCTCAGGGGTGTGGGGGTTAGGGCAGTAAACCGAGAATGATGGCTTTTCCTCCATAAACAGCCACCAAATGTTTGAGTTATGGATAACAATTAAGTCCTAATTGGCAATAATGTAAGCCTCTTCTGAATGGATGGGGTAAATATTGAAACAAACGAGTTGCTCTTTTTCAGACCTGAATGGCAGTCAGTCAAAATGAAAAGCTAATTTCAGCCTTGGAGACAAACTCTGTATTCTAATCGAGGGTGACAGAGTGGAACAATAAACTGGCATTAAAGGTAAGGGCTATTTACTTCCGGTCTGCACTTGCCGTGTTGGTCACTTGATTGC
>NW_011888943.1:1408948-1413132 GCF_000151845.1 Pteropus vampyrus | reverse complement strand
ATCTTAAACATCGCACGCAAATGTAAAACTTTGACATGTCGGCTAAAATTCCATCATTTAGAGATTCACTTCAATATAATATGCAGTTTTGACCATGAAAGGACTCTCATACCTTCACGAATTAGTTCACTGCAATCATAATGGAGGGAAATAGAACTGTGAGGAAGAATGATTACAGAGTGAGGTTATTTTGCCCCCTGAAGCATCACGAGGAGGAGGAAGTTACTGAGAGGCACTGGCGGGGACAGGAGAGGTGAGCAGCATGGGGCACTGGGTGGTACCTGACGACAGTGGCAGATAGAGAGGAACAGAAAGTAAGAGAGAAAGAAAGAACGATGCTACTGGGCTGCGTAAATAAGCAGGTTCCCACCTTCCTGGAATTTACGACTTTGAGAACAAGGCAGACGGTAAACAAATATATATATAATATGTCAAAAGTGTGTGGGGAGGCGTGACAGGATGCCGCATGGGAGCAGCGGGAGGGGGCTGGGCATGTGCGGGACTCCGCGAGCCACCGCGCGGACACTGGCCTCTGCCCTGAGGGAGACCAGCAGGAGCTGCGGCTTGGAAGCAGAGGGGTCACGTGATGCGACATCTGTTAAAAGGCTCACTCTGCCCCCCGCTGTGTTGAGGGGGGGGGGAGGGGCTCAGGAGCCGACCCGGGAAGCTGGGAGCCGAGCCGGAGGCGGGTAAGGGGGGGATGGCACTACGGTCCAAGCAGCAGGGAACATGTCCAAAGCTAAATCAGATTTCCGCTGGCAGAACCCTGCAAGATGCAGATTAGGGAGGGAAAACAGCAGATGCCTCCCACGGGGGCCTAACCATCTTCCGTTCAACTGGACACATCTCGAAGCTGAGAGCCGGGGGGAGTTTGCACGCTCCCCCAGCCCCACGGACGGAGCAGGAATTCCCGCTCTCCTGCTGCGAGGGTCTCAGGGGTGTGGGGGTTAGGGCAGTAAACCGAGAATGATGGCTTTTCCTCCATAAACAGCCACCAAATGTTTGAGTTATGGATAACAATTAAGTCCTAATTGGCAATAATGTAAGCCTCTTCTGAATGGATGGGGTAAATATTGAAACAAACGAGTTGCTCTTTTTCAGACCTGAATGGCAGTCAGTCAAAATGAAAAGCTAATTTCAGCCTTGGAGACAAACTCTGTATTCTAATCGAGGGTGACAGAGTGGAACAATAAACTGGCATTAAAGGTAAGGGCTATTTACTTCCGGTCTGCACTTGCCGTGTTGGTCACTTGATTGCACCGGCCCCTTGCAAAACTAGAGCAAGCTGTGGCTTTGATCCAGAGCATGGGGAAACATCTGGAGAAATGGCCAGAGGCAGGGTTCAAAGACAGCTGTGGACCGAAGGCGAACAATCCGCCTTCCCAGATGTCCTGTGCTGTGAGGGTATCTCGAGCTACTTGGCTGCCTTCGTAGTAGCTGGCCACAGCAATTAATAAAAAGTTTATACTGAGAATCATGAAAATAAAGGAGAGCTATGCATGCGGTCACTCTTCACCATGCTGCGAACCAGCATTAACGGCTAATGACCAAGAGTCCGCAATATCAGTATAGTAATGAATTCGAATATTCAGGAATTATCAGCTCGGTGCCAGTGATGTCCCAGGCCCCGGGCAATCATCAGCGAACAAAACACAAAGTCCCTTCTCCAAGAAACTTCTGTTCTGTTGAAAATAACAGCAGGTAACATTTTGAGTTTTACTCTGACATTCTGGACTGTTCTAAGGGTGCCGCTTTCATCGACATGTGTAGTCTCCATAGTAAACCATGGGTTAACGACGCTTAACGTCTCCAGCTTACGAGAACCCCAAGGCACAGAGAGGTGGAGCGCGGAGCCCCAAGTCACACAGCTCTGGCCGCTGAGACATGTCAGTGAGTTAGGCAGCGCCCTTTTCGAGATTCAAGTCTCGAAATACAGGGCAAGAAAGAGCAAACGGGGGATCGCAAGCGTTACAACTGTTTCAAAGGAAATTGCATGAGAAAAGACCCAACCTAGCTTGAATTTTTTTTTTTAATTACGCTAATAACTCTAGTAATATGACTCCTCATAAACGTGCATCTGTTTTCCCGAGTGATATGTCTGGCTGATCTGAGGACAGAGCTGGTTTTATTCTGTGCGTATTCCAGTGTTCTAGAATCTGAATTTTCTTTCTCCATATTCGTTTTTAACCTCCCTCCCCCCAAATCCTATTAAGGGTGGGCCAAACGTGGGAGGATGAGATGGACGTTTCCTAACGCCTTAAACTTCTTGAATCGAATAGAGTCTATAATTTATATATGTAAAGTTCTGAAGATTTCATATCTCCTGTGAGTCTCTCGCGCCATATAAATTATTGACATGTTTTAATATTTCAATAAAGCCAGTAAGATTCGTGATGCTCTGAATCGCTTGTCCGAATACTTGAGGAAGAAAATCGACTTGCAAAATATTTGCTGTATTAATCTGAACGCGTCGGGGGTGGGAGGTTCTTAACTGTACAGGGTTTAGGGGTATAATTAAAAGATGAAGAGGAAAGGAAAGAGAAAGCTCTCTCCGTCTCTGGGTCCCAGGTGCTTTGCGGATGACCCAGTGCTATGTCCTTGTGTAACTCCTGCTCTGGTGCTTCAGCGGTGCAAGAGGCACAGAGAATTTAAAAAAAAAAAAAAAATGCCGACTTCCTAAATAAGCTTTGTTAATTACCTGACGAAGGAATTGTGAGCGTTCTCATTTTAATGGGGACGATCGCGACAGAGAAACAGCTCTGAGTTTCCAGATCACGTTCTTCAAAGGTGTCTACAGATGGTGGCTGAAGCGCCAACCCAGAAACAGAAAGCCAGAGTTCAGCCCTATCATCCACACATTTGGCAACTTACTCATCCTCTCTGCTCCTCCATGTCCTTGACTATTAATAGGGATAATAATTGTATCCATCTCATAAAGCCAGTATGAGAATCCAATTGGTCAGTAGATAAGCATCTCGAACAGCACCTAACTACCACACGATAAGTAGAAGCTGCTACGTTGTTGTTATGTATTCATTTCACATGTATTTATTAGACACCCACTATAGTCTCTTCTAACAACAAATTAAGACAAGGTCTCTATTCATTACCATATGCTCTTATAGGCAAAATAGACAGACAATAAATAAACAAGATAATTTCAGCTTTCATTAACGGTCATAAAGAAAATGAAAAGTGTTGAAGGGAGAAGCTGCCTCCTTGAGCTACGTTCCATCAGGGGAATCAAAGAAGCGTCTCTGTGAAGGTGACATTGGAGGCGAGACTCGAATGATGGAGAAGGACCTGGCCAGGGGAAGCGCTGGAAAGAAGTGACTTGCACACAATAAAACAACAAAGTTGTTTTTCCAGAACGTGTAGGCTACATTTTTTTTTTTTTAATTCTCTGCATCCTTAACCGATACCTTAAAGGACAATCCTGACTGCTGTTTGGAGCCATTCGTCCAGGTCACCAGAAATGAGCTCATCTTTTCCGGACACAGAGACAAGGGATTGCACTTGACTGTGCATCTCACAGGTGTCAGAGCTACAAGAAAGCCCCACGGGGTGAAGACCAGCGTCATTTTTTTTTTTAGCGAGAAGCAAACGGCTCATCTCCCATACGTGGAGCTCAGACTTGGGAGACATGACTGCTTTGCGAGCGCAGGTGCCGAATGAATTCAAGATGAGGACTCAGAGCACAAGCTGCACCTGGCTCCAGAAACAGACCCTCCCTTCCTTGGTTCTCTATCACCCCCCAGAAACAAACAGCCTTCTTTATCTTAAGTCTTTTTGAAAAGCCCCCGATACCAATACTCACTGCTGGGCGGGGCCTGCAGACACGGGCTCCATGCAGGCACCTGCTCGACGACAGGTATCGGAAAAGAAAATAAAGAAGATGAAGGCATCGGGAACACACTCCCCAAATGAGGTCTGTGCGTTAGGGACCCAGCCAGCACAATCACGTATTCTGGCTGCACTGGGGCCGAGGTCCTAACCTTCTGTCACGCCTTCATCAGGAGGGACATGGATCTTGGGGACGAGAAAAGAAAAAAAAAAATCAAAGTGCACACCGCGTCTGCTGCTGCATTGCACCTCAGAAACTCGAGCTCGGCAGATGGGAATTAAAAGCTGGAGCCTGAGGCGTGGCCGAATTTGTTAGGTGGTCCCATTTGTTTCTCTTTTCA
>NW_011888943.1:1400507-1408427 GCF_000151845.1 Pteropus vampyrus | reverse complement strand
AAATTCAGGGCCGGAGTTCCCAGTTGACAAATTAAGTACATGGGATTATAGAGGTTGGGGTCCTAAATTAAAGTTAAGAAAGTCTGTATCATCTCAGAGTTTGATGGCTCCGAAAAGATTTATCTTCTTTACATGGAATATGAGAAAACATTGGGGAGATTATCTAACTTATGAAAAAGAACTGATCATAATCAGCTTTAATTTTACCTGAAACCGTTGCCCCGTATTTCATTCACGACGTTTAAATATCTGTATCCTTCTCTACATTGTTTCTAGAGAGAAAAGGCTGCGCGTCATAGCACCTGAATACAAAGGTATTTTTAGGCCCTTAAAATTGTTTCTTCTCTTTGCAAAATCCCTTGCCTAACTTGTGATTCTTTTCATTGAGGCTGGGCCGAACGCCATCTGGAGATGGGAGAAAATAGATAGAGCTCTATTTTACATTTCCCTTCTCAAAAAGGGGACTTAACTTTCTGATTCCACAATAGGAGGCAAAAGCATTACGAACCTCATTACATGGACAGCTTAGGCGATTTGCCCCAAATCTCACAGCTAGAAAATTGCTGTGAGGGGATAGGAACTCTGCTCCTTCGACGCCTACAGATTTTTCAGCCATGCTCTTTCATGAAATAGATAGTCCTGCTTAAATTGGATCTGACTGGTGATATTTTGGAAGGGGAAGGGACATGTTCATTTTTCAAGCTGCCATGACCTTGATACTGACCTTGAAAACCATGATAGGAGTGAAGTAGAATGTCCCCTTCCTCCTGGCTCGGTCATTTTCTATTAATCGCATTAAAATGCAGCCATTTCTTACCTCAGTTGGCCCTCCTTTGTCCAGTCTGCTCCTCCCCAGTGAATCTCCATTCAGTAATTTATACACTCATTTCTTTTTTTATTTGTTCAAACCAATATAAGAGAGCTTACCAAAAGCCGGGTGCTCTTCTGGGAACGGGGACCAAGGTGCTAAGACAGACCATGGCCGTGCCCTCTGGAGCTTATATTCTGCTGTGAAAAGAGAGATAAGCGTCAAGAAAATGAGAAAGGAAAGAAGCAACACGTCCCTGGACAGAAGCCAGTGGGGTCACATGATCAGGAAGCGGTGTTTCAGGTGGAGCAGAAAGCCCTGGGGGATAAACACACCTCCCTCTGTTACCTGCTTCCTTTGCTTCATGTTTTTCTTGCTGACTTTCAGAGTAGCAAGACCTAGAGCAGCAAGATTATAAAGAAAAAAAAATTTTTAAAGAGCCTCAGAACTCTTTAATCAAACAAAACGGAATCTCGAGTTCAAATAAATACACCAGATCAATCCAGAGCTCCCAGGATGGACGAGAGAGCGAAGACCCACCGTCCAATCTGTTTGCTCTGTTTCCGGTTTGTACTGGCTCTTTGGGGGCGGTGTGGTTCCGAGGTCCATGGAATATGGAGCCTCTGGGTGGCCAAGTTGGAAACCGTTGTTGGGCGTGGCTCTGTTATCGCTGGAACCGATATAAAAGAGCAAAGATGTCTGGTCAACTTGTTTGTAAGGAACACCTTTGGCCAGTGTACCCAGAGTCACTGTGGCCCATCCTCATCCCCCAGGGACAGAATTTCTCTGTAAGGAAACGGGTCGTGCGTCTTCCCCAGAGCATCTTTTTGTAGCTCCTTCTCCCAAATGGGGGAGGCTGTTGGTAATTGGCCAAGAATTTAGGGACTCGGTATTCATCTCGGCATGACTATCATAATTGGTGTTACATTCAGATAGTTGTTCTAAAATTTTTAATGATAGGCCTACAAAACATACCTGCTTTGTTATTGTTGGTTTATTCTCAATAGGCTTTTGATAAATCATACGGATGACTCTTTGATTATTTTTTATGTCTACGGGAGTAATAGCCCTTTGTGGGGCAGGGGGGAGTAGAAACATAATGGAAACAAAAAAGTAACCTGTGGGAAATGAAGCAATGTGACATTTTAATGTTGGCTAAATTTTGTCAACTCTTTATTATATTATTCTACCTACCTTTCTCCTCAGAGAAAGATTTCCAAGAACTGAATTTTAGAATCTGATAAACTTCATTAAATCCTTCCAGAGTTTACCACCTGCCAGCTCAGTGACCCAGAGCAAATAATTTAACTTTCCTTTGCTTAGTTTTCCTAAGTTTCTGAAAATGCGATAATAATAGTATCAACGTCACAGGGTGGTAGGCATTGGATTAAACGAGATAACAGGCTGAGAGCTTGACCCAGGGTCTGGTACGGAATGAGTGCTCAATAAGTAGCAGATTTTACTGTATGTAGTGAATCTATTGTACCTTTTTATTTTTAATCTTAACACTTCCTGGTGTAGGAGTTCATCTGTAGTCTGTGCTCCAAAGCTGATCGATTATTTTTGGTTAATAATTATTAAGTTAAATAGTCAGATATAAATCAGTCAGGTCTGACTAAAAACCACCATGACCAAGTCTTCTGTCTACCGCCATTTTTATATAAATGATCTCCTTTAATCCCACACGCAGCCTTATGAGGTTATGTGACAGAGTGGACAGCAGACTGGAAGTATGACTGTGTGATTAACCGTGGGAGTCAGACTATGTGACTTTAAATCCTAACCTTCCTCCTACTAGCTGCTTGACTTTGGGGAATCACTTCTCTCATCAAGTTCAGCTCTCCTCAAAGGGTTGTAATCAAAATTAAAATATATAAGGCATGTAAACATATCACGAGCTGCCTGATATGTAATAAGCATGCGATAATGTTAGCCACTATTACAGTAGAAGCTACTTCAAACAATCCCCACTTAACAGGCTTGACAACCTCCATTGCTGCAGCAAAGCACAGTGACTAATGCTTACTAATCCCTGGGTCTCTCCTTTGCCTATACACCTGTGCTTCCTCCAGGTAAATTCTATGCAAACCAAGATCAATTGTAATTGCTTGTACCATTTGTTCCTGTTATTGAAAGCATACAATTTAAAGTTTACATCAATTGGCGGATATTAGTGAAAACGTGTGTTCTATAAAAATTAAGAAATATTTGCAAATGATGGAAAGGTAATTGAACTAGTCGTATAAAGAGAAAATCGTATAAAATGGGGAAATTATTAAAATATCTAAAGAGTCTACGCACATTGCTTCACAATATTGTTTTTTAAAAATTTCACCTTAATTAAAAAAGGAAACCAGAAACTATCAACATGCGTTCAGGGTATGGTTTATGCAAGAGAGATGCAGAACTCTAATACTCAAAGAAAAAGCCCTTGTCACACAGTAAAATTGGCAAATGAATGAAAATGTACATGTTTTTATTTAAAATAACTTCTACTCTACTAGCTATCATTTCCATTTAATAGATAGAAACATCACAGGCAGAATAATGGTTACCCCAAAATGTCCATGTCCTAATTTCCAGAAAATATGAATATGTTAGCCTTACATGGCCAGGGGAAATTAGGATTGCAGATGGAATCAAACTTGCTAATCCATTGGCCTCAAGATGGAGCGATTACTCTGGATTATCTATTTGGGCCTAGGAAGTGCGTTCTCCCCTAGCGCCTCCAGAAGGAACACGGACTTGATGGTATCTTAATTTCAGCCTAATGAGACCAGTATCAAACTCCTGAACTACAAAATTGTAAAACGATAAATTTATGTTATTTTCGGACACTAAGTTTGTGGCCCAGAAGGTTTAACAACTTGCCCGAGGTCATACAGATCCCCCAGTCTTCAACTTAATACAGGATTCTTTCTATTCTTGTCTACTTCCTTGTTAAACGTAAATATAAAAACTGAATTAAAAGCTTGGGTTTCTTAGAATGTCAAGTCACATGGTAATCGAGAATTAAGCAGTCACTATTCTATTACGATTATTTTTGTCTTAAACTGCCATTCCCTAAATGCTCATAGTATTTCACATCTATTGAGGTCATTACACACAGAATTGTTTTTAACCCTGAACTAATCTGCGTTATACTAATATTTCCCTCTGGTGAGGAATGAAGCTCAGAGAGTTTCAGTGACTTGCCCAGGGTTGCCCAACAAATGACAGAGTTGAAGTTCAACTCTGAACTTCAACTTTTGCAATTTTGCGTGCTCTGCACTCCCCTCTCTAATCTTTCTCCCCACCATCAAAATGATCAGCATCATCAGAGAACTTCCTTGAGTCACGTCTCTCTGCACTTGGGTTAACATCTTATGGCATGAACAGCCCCTAGCAGAAACTTAACAGGTTTCCCCCGTTAGTAGCCAGAATTTAGATGCAGGTGGGAAAACAGTTAAATAAAGCATAACCTTGACAGAGAACCTTCTCTTTGTAGAATTCGAGGCTCAGAGCCTCGTTTTGAAACATGCGGTCTCCTGTTCAATACAGAATAAATGGCTTCCTTACATCCTCTTAAAAGAATGGGAAATAATGAATGGGTCTAAGAGCCCGCACACTGAGCATAAAGCTGTTTGCCTCATGTTGTTAGGGCTCTGAATTGTACCCTTTAATCATCGAAAACTCCCAAGCCCCTCCCCCACTCTCAATTCCTTTTTATCTGCAGTTCTGCTTATTCCTTTAGATCTCACAAGCCTTCATACAAGACTGAATATATTACTCATTTATAATATGACATTTGAATACCCTCTGTTTGGTTTTTTCCTACTAATCTTATCTTAACCTCTTCTCCTGAAGTATCTTTTTCTCCTTTGCTTTTTTTTTCAATCCAGCATAAAACTAACAGGGAGAATTTAATTTTCCACCGTTTCATTGAGAAATTGTATGTTTTTTCAAACAGTAATTTTACTTAGGGGATCCAAAATAAAAATCCTTGAGCATAGTTCTTTCCCTCCCCAAAGGTGGAAATAATGGGATTTGTTTTATTAGTATTTAAGATTTACTGTGCATGGGCCAAATACACAATTCTGCATTAACTGCCGCGGATATACACTGTACCCTCCTGGATATGTCCAATCTAATAATGCTGTAATCAAATTTTCTTCCATATCAATTTATTTATCATACTTGGCACACGGCCTAGTATTAGCTCCAAAATCGACTCAAATTAGGGCCAAAATAATTTAACTTTCCTTAAAATAGTTTTCCTAAGTTTCTGAAAATGCGATAATAATAGTATCAACGTCACAGGGTGGTAGGCATTGGATTAAACGAGATAACAGGCTGAGAGCTTGACCCAGGGTCTGGTACGGAATGAGTGCTCAATAAGTAGCAGATTTTACTGTATGTAGTGAATCTATTGTACCTTTTTATTTTTAATCTTAACACTTCCTGGTGTAGGAGTTCATCTGTAGTCTGTGCTCCAAAGCTGATCGATTATTTTTGGTTAATAATTATTAAGTTAAATAGTCAGATATAAATCAGTCAGGTCTGACTAAAAACCACCATGACCCAGTCTTCTGTCTACCGCCATTTTTATATAAATTATCTCCTTTAATCCCACACGCAGCCTTATGAGGTTATGTGACAGAGTGGACAGCAGACTGGAAGTATGACTGTGTGATTAACCGTGGAGTCAGACTATGTGACTTTAAATCCTAACCTTCCTCCTACTAGCTGCTTAGCTTTGGGGAATCACTTCTCTCATCAAGTTCAGCTCTCCTCAAAGGGTTGTAATCAAAATGAAAATATATAAGGCATGTAAACATATCACGAGCTGCCTGATATGTAATAAGCATGCGATAATGTTAGCCACTATTACAGTAGAAGCTACTTCAAACAATCCCCACTTAACAGGCTTGACAACCTCCATTGCTGCAGCAAAGCACAGTGACTAATGCTTACTAATCCCTGGGTCTCTCCTTTGCCTATACACCTGTGCTTCCTCCAGGTAAATTCTATGCAAACCAAGATCAATTGTAATTGCTTGTACCATTTGTTCCTGTTATTGAAAGCATACAATTTAAAGTTTACATCAATTGGCGGATATTAGTGAAAACGTGTGTTCTATAAAAATTAAGAAATATTTGCAAATGATGGAAAGGTAATTGAACTAGTCGTATAAAGAGAAAATCGTATAAAATGGGGAAATTATTAAAATATCTAAAGAGTCTACGCACATTGCTTCACAATATTGTTTTTTAAAAATTTCACCTTAATTAAAAAAGGAAACCAGAAACTATCAACATGCGTTCAGGGTATGGTTTATGCAAGAGAGATGCAGAACTCTAATACTCAAAGAAAAAGCCCTTGTCACACAGTAAAATTGGCAAATGAATGAAAATGTACATGTTTTTATTTAAAATAACTTCTACTCTACTAGCTATCATTTCCATTTAATAGATAGAAACATCACAGGCAGAATAATGGTTACCCCAAAATGTCCATGTCCTAATTTCCAGAAAATATGAATATGTTAGCCTTACATGGCCAGGGGAAATTAGGATTGCAGATGGAATCAAACTTGCTAATCCATTGGCCTCAAGATGGAGCGATTACTCTGGATTATCTATTTGGGCCTAGGAAGTGCGTTCTCCCCTAGCGCCTCCAGAAGGAACACGGACTTGATGGTATCTTAATTTCAGCCTAATGAGACCAGTATCAAACTCCTGAACTACAAAATTGTAAAACGATAAATTTATGTTATTTTCGGACACTAAGTTTGTGGCCCAGAAGGTTTAACAACTTGCCCGAGGTCATACAGATCCCCCAGTCTTCAACTTAATACAGGATTCTTTCTATTCTTGTCTACTTCCTTGTTAAACGTAAATATAAAAACTGAATTAAAAGCTTGGGTTTCTTAGAATGTCAAGTCACATGGTAATCGAGAATTAAGCAGTCACTATTCTATTACGATTATTTTTGTCTTAAACTGCCATTCCCTAAATGCTCATAGTATTTCACATCTATTGAGGTCATTACACACAGAATTGTTTTTAACCCTGAACTAATCTGCGTTATACTAATATTTCCCTCTGGTGAGGAATGAAGCTCAGAGAGTTTCAGTGACTTGCCCAGGGTTGCCCAACAAATGACAGAGTTGAAGTTCAACTCTGAACTTCAACTTTTGCAATTTTGCGTGCTCTGCACTCCCCTCTCTAATCTTTCTCCCCACCATCAAAATGATCAGCATCATCAGAGAACTTCCTTGAGTCACGTCTCTCTGCACTTGGGTTAACATCTTATGGCATGAACAGCCCCTAGCAGAAACTTAACAGGTTTCCCCCGTTAGTAGCCAGAATTTAGATGCAGGTGGGAAAACAGTTAAATAAAGCATAACCTTGACAGAGAACCTTCTCTTTGTAGAATTCGAGGCTCAGAGCCTCGTTTTGAAACATGCGGTCTCCTGTTCAATACAGAATAAATGGCTTCCTTACATCCTCTTAAAAGAATGGGAAATAATGAATGGGTCTAAGAGCCCGCACACTGAGCATAAAGCTGTTTGCCTCATGTTGTTAGGGCTCTGAATTGTACCCTTTAATCATTGAAAACTCCCAAGCCCCTCCCCCACTCTCAATTCCTTTTTATCTGCAGTTCTGCTTATTCTTTTAGATCTCACAAGCCTTCATACAAGACTGAATATATTACTCATTTATAATATGACATTTGAATACCCTCTGTTTGGTTTTTTCCTACTAATCTTATCTTAACCTCTTCTCCTGAAGTATCTTTTTCTCCTTTGCTTTTTTTTTCAATCCAGCATAAAACTAACAGGGAGAATTTAATTTTCCACCGTTTCATTGAGAAATTGTATGTTTTTTCAAACAGTAATTTTACTTAGGGGATCCAAAATAAAAATCCTTGAGCATAGTTCTTTCCCTCCCCAAAGGTGGAAATAATGGGATTTGTTTTATTAGTATTTAAGATTTACTGTGCATGGGCCAAATACACAATTCTGCATTAACTGCCGCGGATATACACTGTACCCTCCTGGATATGTCCAATCTAATAATGCTGTAATCAAATTTTCTTCCATATCAATTTATTTATCATACTTGGCACAC
>NW_011888943.1:1391824-1399372 GCF_000151845.1 Pteropus vampyrus | reverse complement strand
CCAACTTTCTCAGGGGTGATTTGCTGATCTGTGTTAAAACCCTCAAAACATTCATTCCTTTCTTTCTGGAAATGAAACTGCTAAACACGTATCCTAAGGAAATAGAGATGCGCTCAAACTTGTCTTCACGGGGGCGACCATGCAGTTATTTATACAGCGCAGAAACTGAACAACCTTCACGCCCAGTTAAGTGAGGGTAGGGAATGTACGGTACAGCCGTGTGATGAGTTAGACGTGCTTGTTCAAAATCACGCTGTAGAAGACGATTCGCTGGTTTGTGGAAATGCTAACAGTAATAAGTGAATACAAAGACAGGCAATAAGACGGTATGCATAATGCAATCCTGTTTTGTACAAAATACAAAATGGACAGAGCGACACAGATGACCCCAAGTCAGGAGGAGGCCCAACATCTCGTCAGTGCCTGTCTTCGAGGCGTGGGATTGGGAATGATTCACCCCTTCGAGATTTTTCAGTTGTCCAAATTTTCTTAAATGAGTCTGTGTCGCTTGTGTAATGGAGTTGTTTAATATTGATTGTTTAAACGTATGTGCTGAAGCACATTCAGTAAACCTATCTACTAAATGCATGCATTCATTAAATGTCTGTTGAAAAAATGCAAGATATTCAAGAGAGGAAAGTTTTAAAGGGGGTGTGTGTGTGTGAGAGTAGTTTAATTCTAGTTAAAACCTTGTGAAGTTTTATAAATATCACATGAGACAACTGCATTCTACAGGAATTTTTCAAATTCCTCATGATGATATACACAGACTGTGTAGATTCTGAACGGGAAAAGAAAAAAAACTGGTTGTTGAAAACACATAAGTTCCAGATTGGAAATGTGGGCTTCTCATAATAATGATGATAATAATGGCTCATTACATCGAATGGCACTTATAAATGCAAATTCATTTTCAAATTCTTTCACATTTATTATCCCAAATACTCTCTGCCAGATTGGGATCTGAACTTCGCATTCGCTCCCTCCAATTCCAATAAAAAAGTGTTTATGGTTCAGCGAAAATTCTGTCTTCCAATATCTAAACAGCTGTACCTTTTCCATCAATAACTTTTCAGAGAATTCCAGTTCATTCGTTAGATGGCTAAAACTTTCTGAAATTTCTTTCGTGTGCTAACTTCTCCAATTTGAAAGTAAAACTTATTAGTCACAACTGTCATATATAAGAAGGAAATGCTAGCTAAGGTAAAGGGCAGGAATTAGTTCTATAGATTGCAGATTCGGGCCACGAGGAGAGAGGAAAAAGGCATGCATACACGGGAGAGCTCACGATATTCAATATTATACCGTGAAGACGTGATTTTCTTAGGACGCGTAAACTAGAAGACTTTACTCTCACCCAAGTGAGTCTATATAGGTGCTGCATCACTTGAATCATCCTTGGGAGAAAACAGAATAATTACAGACGATATTCTTCTCACGCTGTATTTTTGCTTAACGAAATGAGTGACAATCCTGGGCTTTTATCTGACAATAAAGATCACTGCATTTCTCACTCTGATTCATCATTCATCCCATTAGGGTGTGTTTTTGCCACACGCATCCTTTCTATACCCTATGTCTGAATACTCCTAAATTATGTTGACTAGATGGTGAAAATTCTTTCTAAAGAGTTTGAAATACCAAACACCTCACTTACATAAAGCTCCATCTCCTGTATTACCATCACAATCAAACAGTTATCCAACACACCGTAGATGCTTTCCACAAATCTTTTCAAATGTGTACTAAATAGTTTCCATTATGCCACTCCCAATTCATGAAATTATGCAGCAGTTTGCAATGTTATCTATTGGCTGTATAGTTCTGCTTAAATACGAAAGAATAGATTCAAACCAGATCTCTGAATCATCCTATTCACTAACCGTCACGGGGAAAGGAGAAAGTCAGGACTCGACTGGGTGTGCAAGTATCATTGGGGGCATTCGAACAGATGCTATGGCCTCAAGCATCCTTTTTCTCACCATTTACATATTTGTTTCAAAATCGCATCAGGTAAGATACCTCATTACAAGACTTGGCTGGATGTGGTGAGCGAAATGGAGTCCAGACGGGACTAGAAACTGGAGTCAGATCTCAAGAGAGGGAGTGATCCCCGTTTAGGTGCTGACAGGTTAAGCCTGAACTCCAAAGCCCTAAGCCAAAAAAGCGTGATAACGGTCTCAATTAAATCTCGAAGAAGATAAGCAGTAAATGTAAACTTGCAACAGTCTCTACAGTGTTAGTGTAAGAAGGTGATGTGAGTGTCTCTCAGCAAAGTGCCCAGCACATGGTCAAGTTCAATCCATATTATATCATCACCATCACCATCACCACCATCGCCATTATTATCATTATTATTGTTCGTGTACTATAATCATTTAATTTCCCAGATGAGGAATCTAAAACTCAGATCTTCTGATTCCCATGTCATTACTCTTTCCAAAACAGCCCATCACCTCTTGGTTAAAAATGCATATTATATATTTCAGTCATGTGTGCGTATGTATATGTGTGTCATGCATATGCCTTCATATGACATTTCTCTCCTTTCTCTGTTACTTACAGAGTTGACACATGATTTAAGGTCTATGATTTTCTTCCATCCATCTCTTTTACATGACCCTTGTATCTTTACTATGTGCTGAGCGTTGTTCTAAACACTTCCCAGACAATAAAGCTCACCCGGTCCTCACAGCAATTGCGTGAAAAAGGTGTTACTATTATCTGTATTCGACACGTGAAGAAGCAGAGGCATAAAGGGGTAACTAGCCAGACGAACACCGTTAAATGGCAGAGCTCAGGTGATCTGGCTCCAAAGCAACGGCCTCTGTGCGACATTAAAATCAGAAAATTCTACAACCAAAATTAGAATCGAAAAATCTAAAGTAAAGCGGCATCATTTGGAAATGAACTGTGAAGGTTGCTCCTGTATTCTGAATGACTCTGAAATGTCCTCGCGGATGTCCATGTAGGTGACAAATTTGTTCATAATCTCCCGAGCCTCGATTCTAACTGCACTTCACATACAAACCTCAATTATCTTGTTCACAGTTTTAAATGCTCATTTTTCCAGGGCGCAATCTCTGTGCAAATTCACGTAAGCCTTTACTTTGCTTAATATCTTTACCAAGGCATTAATTCGACATTTTGGAAAATCTCAATATTTTCCTAATAACCCACATAGTACACCTGTATTAGTTGTGTAGGTGTGTATAAATAGCCAACTGTATATGTCAATACAAACATTTGACTATTATTATTTGTCTTCCAGCATGGCCAAGCCTAAACATTCCTGTATCGAAATATACATTATGTAATTGTTATAAATCACAGTAGTTTTCTTTTCTCACTTATATTACGATTAGGACATTACATTTTAAAATGATATGGTAAGTAGGTTATAGTACCTATAAATTTTCTCTCATAAGAGTAAATGATGTATTATGAAATATTCATTATAAAAAGTGACGTACCAACGTTCCACACCTCTCCATGTATTTCTCTGATGATCCTGCACAAGAGCTGTAGTTAAAGCAGGTGTTTGTGAACTCCTGCTGACCAGAAGAACTTTTAAAACCTGTTTTCAGGGCTATCCCGTGTGTCACCATAAATCAGGAAGGCATCCATTCAACACAAGATCTCATCACACACCAAGTGAATGAAATGAAGGTCACTCGATGTTGCCTTCTAAGTGAGGCATCTCTCCAAGCTGGACATCGCTTCCATTCTCCCTGCAACGAGGTTTTCCCCTTAAAATATTTTTATTTTGTAAATATTTTCCCATAGACACTTGTCCTTTGTCCCTCTTTTCTGGGGAAGCTCCGTTTGTGTGAGTACTTGGCTGTATAATAAATATGTTTGGTGTGTGGTAGCACCCAGGATATGAAACATTACCAGGTTGCAAAAACAAAGACCTGTAAAAGTTTTAAGACATTGGAGATCATTTACTAAATTATTGACAATATATTGTTTGAAAGACTTGGCTAAAAGTGCATATTTAAGGAGAGAGACAGCTGAGGTGGGATCTCCTAGGCTCTGAGGGAGCAGTGTGTATGCAGCCTCGTCTTCACAGACCCCCTTTGAAATCCACAGGAATGCTGCCGATTGAAGGAGACCGCGTGACTCCAGGAGTGATGTGTGTGTCATAAGTACCCTACTTCTCACGGGACCCCCGCCACACGTCTGAGGACAGAGCCAGGCATCCGTTCTTCCCTGTCTAACGTGTGACTGATGAAACCTATTCTTCTTCAAACAAAATGGCAAAAGTGTACACATTCAAGCTTCAAACTCGTGGGCCTTCTAAAGTCAGATTATTAAAAATAACCAAACTTTATCCACATATCGTTGTGATTAACAAGCTGAAATAAAGATTAGCGCTGGTCCCATTGTGCTGGTTAATTCTATGTGTCGACTGGGACTAGACTAGGGGATGCCCAGGTAGCCAGTAAAATATGATTCGTGGGTGCACCTGGGAGGGCGTTTCTAGAAGGGCTGAGCCTTTGATTCTGTGGAGTGGGTAAGGAGATCGCCTTCACCAGTGGGGGTAGGGGGATCGACCCACAGGTTGGGGCCTGAATGGAATGAAATGGCAAACACTCTCTCTTCTTGAGCTGGAATGCCTGTCTTTTCCGGCCCTTGGACATCAGTGCTTCTGGTGTTCAGGCTTTCAGACTCCAGGGCTTAGACCAGTAGCCCCTTGATTCTTAGGCCTTTGAACTTGGACTGAATTATACCACTGGCTTTCTTGGTTCTCCCGCTTTCAGACAGCAGATTATGGGACTTCTTTCTCAGCCTCCATAAGGACATGAACAAATTGCTATCTTTAATTTCTTATCTCTGTCTATCTCTATCTCTATCTCTCTCTCTCTCTCTATCTCTATTTCTATCTAATCTGTATCTGCATTTGTTTCTGTTTCTGTATCTATATCTCACTGGTTCAGTTTTTCTAGAGAACTCTGACAAGTACAACCATCATCCAAAACGTATCTGCCTTTTGATGAAACACTTTAAAAGGTAGCACATCAAAACACAATTAAGTGCTTTCTGCTTTCGCAACTAAAACAGCTGGTGTCTGAACACCATCACTGTAACACCTCACCCTGCTTTGTGTGTCACAGTACTAACACCTCTCCATTTTTGTATTGAAGACTTTTCTATTGTCGTTCCGCATCCCCACCCAAAAACATAAGGTTTCTGATGACAAAGAATTTGTGCCTATCACGTCAGTTTCTATATGTCCAAAGCCTACGCACAATGCCTGACATAGAACGACATGTATTTGGTGAATAAATTACCTTACCTTACAGAGCAGTACTTTTAAGGTGAATAGAAACAGAATGTAAAGTTGTTTTCCATTCAACTGCCTCTACCTATTCCTCGGTTTGGGGATAGGACTTCTCAAAAGTGAACGACCTAAAAATAAGGGCCTTCGCGGACTGATCTGAGAGACTAGGCTGCCCCAGATACCTCCTGGTTATTCATCGGAAGGCATGGTAGCCCCGCCAAAGTCCCTGGGATAATAAAGAAAATCCCCGTTGTCCTCGATGCCTGCCCAGAAAGTGGGATTTTATGCCCCAGATGGAGCGGTTCCCACCTCTTTCTGCGTTCCGATGGGAAAATGGCCTCTGACAGGAAAGTTACCCTGTGAATGTTTTTGTTTTTGATTAAAGTCTATTTTAGAAGCCACTTGCCATGCATTCACCTGAAACAAGACCCTTGGACATTGATGATTTTGTCTAATGCTAGACTTTGAAAACATCTAAGCTTTGATAAGAAATGGTCAGCTAACATTTTACTGGCTCTGCTTAATTCATACTTAGAGCTAAGGTAGTTCATGATTTCAATTAATAAAATGGCTCTATTTCAGGACACAAATAATACGAGCAGTGAAGTTTATTCAGAAAGGTGACTGTTTTTATTATATACTGATGACATTTTATTATTATTTATGGTATAAAAATTAAAAGATAGATCTTTAAAAGAAGAAAAGAATCTAATTTTATAAAAACAGTTTATTATAAAGAAACGTTATATTTAAAATTTGAACTAGATGCTCTCATGGCATAAAGTGAAATATGAACAAACATCACAATTTTGGACTAATTGGAGTTTAGGTCAATCACAAAACAATTGCAATGAAATGTAATTTCTGTACAGTCAAGTACTTTAACAAATAGATAAGATGTTCCTTGGCAAAATTCTTTACGTAGCATAGCTAATTCTCTCTAACTAGAAAGCACAAGTAAACATTAGCCTACCTAGTGTCAGATGATTCTGTATGCCAAATTAGTGTATAAATCAGTTTTCATTGTGTACCTAAAGTTCCTAAAACCTTTAAATAAGGATTTTCGGGGTGGGGAGGGATTTCAATGTTTAGTACACTTCTCCTTCAAACTATCTGTCTTGAATCCAAAAGCTTCAAATTCTGCTTTCCTGCTACGTTTAAATTATAATTTCGGGTTTGTTACATTCTGCGGCTACTATCATATTTATATATTTTCAGTGTCCTCATACATCTTAAATTTTCCTTAATGTATACAAAGCTAAGTATAGATGACATTAGGTAGAACCATCTATGTTAGAACCATCTATGTTTTTAATATTATCTGCATTAATAAAGTTAATTTATCTAATGTGGACCCCTATTTGCAAAGCCAAGCACTGGGAAGCGAACACCAACATGAACTATCACAGGAATCTTTTCTTTGATTGGCCAATTAATGGCACGGGGAAAAGATTGTTCCATTGTAACTCTAGGCGTCTGCAAGGGAGGCTGGATAAGCAATCCCTTCCTTACGGGTTCCGTTGGAAATATGATGCTGTATAAACCCCCAGCAAACAACCATAAATCTGGCAAGCATTCACTATGTCTGTGAAGATGAAATGATTCTCCCCAGACAAGCTTTGGAAAATAATGTATTGATTTCTGATGGCAATTTATTGTTCTTTGAAATCAACTGTGCTTATACTGTGGCCTTAAATTATGGCCCTTCCTCTTTCATTGCTAGGCTTTGGAATGTGAAATCAGAGAGCCAGAAAGCTTGAAAGAGGTCATCTCCAAAATATATGGAATTTAGATGACTTTTTTTAGTCATAAAATGTCTACTTTCTCCGGTCTTTTTTTTTTCTTTTCTTTTCTTTTTTTTTTTTAGTAGACTTACATTAAATGACTAAATATTAGACTTCCAACCAAGGGACCTCTGACCCATTCAAAGTCCCTAAGACCCAGGCCTCCACTCTTCCCTGGACATCGAGTACTAGTGTCATCCAAGTGGGGGCTTCGATGACTTGACATTATGTCTCACAAATAAATATGTAAATTTGATTTGAGTCTTCATTCAAAAAAAGAAAAGAAAGAAAAAAAAAGAAGAAGAAGAAGAAGAAGAAAAAACCAAAAAGCTCTATAGGTTTTCTTTGTTCTGACGGGGATCAGCAGAAATTATTTCTGAGATCCTTATCCATCAATTTGAGCCTTTGAAAAGTAGAAACCATTGGACTCTGTTATCTGAGATCATACAATGAGAAGCTACCTCTCAGACACAGTATTGG
>NW_011888943.1:1388982-1391549 GCF_000151845.1 Pteropus vampyrus | reverse complement strand
CTGTCATCAGACAGAATCTGAGCATGCAATCAGCACGGAAGGGAGCAGACACAAAAATGGACAGAGCTACTCTAATTTCAGATGTTTTCATTATATAAACCGAAAAATAGACTTTTTTCTTTTCTACTTAAATCAATTAGAATGAGAATGTCTATCACTGGCACTCAAAAGTTTTAACTAATGGAGACCTCAGGCTAACTCCTTGAGAATACTAGGCTGAGGAAGACTGAAGAGCCATTGAAACTTCTGTGATGCAAGGCTCGCTTGCCTTTTGGAAAAAGCTACCTTATGTCCTTCTAACAGGGCTAAATATTCTCCTACTGATCGTGGATTACTAGTTATGTATTCCTGTTCATGTCCGCAAATATCTTAGGAAAAAGTGAAGCTTTAAAATAAACCAAACTATAAGAACCATAGCAACAGAAGAGAAGGCATTGAAAACAAGTTAGATAATGGTGATACTTGAGCAAAGAGACGCCCAGCCGAATGTGACCTAAAGTTGACATTTCTTTTCTATACACAATTGTCTTTCTTTTTGTGATGAATTGTTTCAAATCTGACATACTTTCTGAAATTCGCCACACTCCCTACTCTTAATTTGCCTAAATGTGGATCATTTCAATTCAGACCAGACACATGACACTGTATGACTTTACTTAATATCCTTGATTTTCAATTTTATATTGCCTATAAGTAAAAATGGAAGTGAATGCTTCTTGATGTGATCTTTCATACTGATAATTATTTACGAACTAAAACAAAAGCGAAATCAATGGTTTCTAGATGAAGTCACAAAATAAATAATAAGCGAATCTACTAACTCTTGTAGATACAGTCGATTTGGAGGGGGGAAAAAGCAGACAAATGAAAGTACCATATCAGTAATCCGTAGGTAGTTGAGGAAGAGATAAAACTGGTTGTAAGTTTCATGACAATTCCCAACTCCCTGGTTATAAGTTCAACTTTTTATCTCCTAGTATCATGACATACGTCATTATGTTATTTGAAATATAATTGACTGTATTTTCTAAAGCAAGTGATAAAATAAAATAAAAAAAGCTTTGGTACTCTACATCAGTTACTACTTATTGGTAATACATCTCAAAACCGACTTCAACAATACATCACGACAGAGAATCGCTCAGAGACTTTATAAGAGAATCCTCCCCAAGGTTCAAAACCAATTTTTGAAAGAAATCAAATCAGAACCTATCCATCACTCCCCTGTCGAAGCATTTATTGAAGACTGACTTATGTGCTGGACCAGCAAAACTCAAAATTCTTTATGAAACCATTTATATTAATGGTATTATATTTCCATCAAGAAAAATATTATCCCAGCGTAATACTATCAGGCTCTCTGACTGTGTTCTGTTTGCACTGACCTGAGAGTTTCTTCATGAAAATGCATAATCTCCTGAGGGCAGAAACCTATCATGTTCAACAAGGTATAGCCAGTACCTAGCAGGGCGCCTGGCAAATAATAGGTGTGAAATAGTTATTGAATGAATGAATACACCTCAGAACTGTAACATATCCTAAAGAATGAAAATAACCAGGCTGTTACTTTGTGATTCATCCACCGCTACCGTACTTGTAGAGATAGTTCCTGCTGGTTCTACAAAGTTCTATCTTAACCAGAAGAGCAAGGTTCCCCTTCACACCTCCATCTCCCTGACATTCTCTCCTGAGGAGTTCGAGCACACAACATCGTAGAATGTGGCTCTTCCAGTGACGGCCGATACTACTGACCCTGAGATCTTTCTCTCCTGTCTGTTTCTCACGACGGAATACTCTTTCCCTCTCTCTCCCATTTCTAGGACATGTAGTCTCTCCCAGCCCTCCAACTTCTCCAGAATTTGAGTCTCTTGTTCATCTTGCATCGTCCCTCCTCCGGTCTCTGAAAGGAAAATCTGCCTCTCCAAGGATGGATCCCAATCTTTACCTCATTGTTAGTCTTTTGGATTATTTGATGATTTTTCTTCCGTGTGGTCTTGGGCAGTGAGATATACAGGCAATGGGCAGATGAATACATTGAGATATAACTCTACCTCATGTCGTTAACAATTTTTTTTATATAAATAACATTTCTAAAAGCGCACAAATGTCCATTATATGGAATTGTCATACTTTTTTAAACATCATTTCTTATCGTTGGGCATCATTTTAAAAACGGATTTTAAACAATTCTAAAATGAATGTCCTTGTACTTCAATGTTTGTGAATATCGCCAATTATTTACCTGGGATATATTCTTAGGTGTGGAAATGCTAGAGCAAAGGATTGGGACTTTTTCTAAGATGCAGTGCAGTCTGAGAGACACTAGACGACAGAATGTCACTTGATTGGCTAGAGCCGTATAAAAAGTATGGAGATAATGTCACATAAACAAGGATGTGCAGGATGTGCATATTCTCAGGATGTGCAGACTCATCTTCAGTGAGTCTGCACATCCTGAGAATATTCTTTCGGGAAATGTTATTTTAGAGTGAGAGACTGTACTGCAGCCCCTCAGAATTATAATGGGTCAAATGCAATAGCGTGATGCCGAGCTGTTTGGGAGAGAG
>NW_011888943.1:1381776-1387963 GCF_000151845.1 Pteropus vampyrus | reverse complement strand
CATGAGAAGAGATGAAATCCTGCCATTTGCAACAACATGGATGGACCTTGAGATAATCATGTTAAGCAAATAAGCCAGACAGGAAAAGATGAAAATCACATGATATCACTTATATGTGGAATATAAACCTAAAAGCAACAAATGAACAGGACAAACAAACAGAGACTCATGGACATGGACTATAGACTAGTGGTTACCAGAGGGTAGGGGGTGGGAGAGGACAGGGGAGGTAGACAAGGTAATGGGGGTCAAATATAGGGGAGTAGGGGGAGGGCGAAGTGGGTAAAGGGGATCAAAGATATGGTAGCTGAAGGAAACTGGACTTTGCGTGGTAAACACACAATAGAATATACAGATGTCAAATTATAATGTACACCTGAAAATTATATAATTGTATTAACCAATGTTACTCCAATAAACTTATTTTTAAAAAATTTAAAAATAAATAAATAAAAGATAACTTGTGTTGTTTGCATGTGTGTGTGTGTGTGTGTGTGTGTGTTCATAAAAGTTATATCTCTACATTGCAGATACCTGGAAAATTTTATAAAATTGTTTTCAAAACAAGCACAGTAATACATTAATACTATCACTTTTAAAATTTTGGTTTTCATTTCAAGTTTTTGTTAAGTGAATGGATAGGTGAATGGGTGGGTAGATGGATGGATGGACAGATGGATGGTTGGAAGAATGGATGAGGAGATTGGCGGATGGATGATGAATGTGTGGATGGATGATAGATTAATGGTTGGATGGATGAATGGATGGATGATGGATGGATAGACAGATACATACGTACAAGCTCAGATACAATGATACATCAGTAGATGAATTTTATTACAACATTGAATCATACATATGGGCAGTCTTTGTTTCCTACTTTTTTTTTCACCAATTGTCATGCTGTGACATTTATATACATCCACAGTCACTAAAACAAGATTTTGAATTGCAGACTATTTCATCATATGAAATTTCCATAATTTATTTAGTCATTTCCCAATTTTTGGACATCGTTGTTAAACTATTCTAAGCAAAGCTGAAGTGAACATTCTTCTATTTTAATTTATTTGGCACATCATGGATTACTTCTAAGCTAAATTCCTAGATGTGTACTTGCTGCTTCCAAAAGTTGGACGGTTTCAAGTTGTCGATAGTGCCTCCAAGAATGGTAAGATACATTCGCAGTCCCAGCATCAGGACAGGGGAGTACCTTTCTCCATTGCCCTGAATCTTTGGGAAGCAATAGTATTTCTTGTTGGTTTCTTCTTTTCAAATACATAAGTGAAATGGGAACACAGTCTCAATGTGGAAGATGCAATAATGCAGAATAAAGTGTTACATCTCCACTCAGTCTTACTCTCCCCTGCCCCATATACACACTAGCCCTCACCTGGCACTTAGATTCTCACCCCGGAGATAACTGCTATTGCACAAGCTGGTGCACAAGCATTCGGATGTTTTCTGTGCGATGACAGTCATGTATATGCCCAGAAACACGTGCTTTTTACACCTTTGTGGTCTCACCACTTACATTGTATCGCAGTGTGATAGTTTTCATTTGACAGTATATCTTTGATAATTTTTTGTGTCAGTAAAACTTCTTATATGTTATTCTTTTATAATGACTAACAGATTTCCATAAAGTGGATGAACCATAAATGAGGTATCAATTGCCTTATAGACTGTTTGACATTGTGATTATATTTGTTCATCCGTTCACCATCGATCTGACCCCCCACAGAAAGGTAAACTCCACAAGGTCAGGGTTATTGCATGTCTTGTCTGTTCCGAATTTCCGTAAGCTGTACACTTGTGTGCGCTCAAACTACATTTCCCAGAGGAAGGAATGAAGGCGTGGAAAGGGGACATTTAGAGTTTTCTCTACTGCCCCAGTGGACACACTTGAACACACATCTCTACCCACATGTGTGAGAATCTCTTAAAAATAACCTGGAAGAGGAAAATGAGTAGCGTGCTTGAGATGAAAACCCAGACTGTGTGCTACTATGAGGTGATACTAAATTAAGATAAACAAGACATTGCAGAAGACAGATTAGAATTAACAGCATCTCTTCATTTCATAATGGAAGAGTCAGTCGTTTTACCCATTTAAAAGAAGACTATTGTTGCTATTAAATACAAGGCCATTCAGCTACAATTAGGGTTCCTGAAACCTAAAATCTTGAACTGGAAGTTCAACCTCCCTCCCCCATTTTATGGTTGAAGGGTCCGGGGCACTAAGAAATGATAACTGTGTTACAGTCATAGGTAATCATTAATCTTATAACTGCTCAAAGAAACAAGGATTTAGTAGCCAAGAATGTTAAATAAGTCATGATAGATGACAGATTAGATTAGATAGATAGATGATAGATAGGTAGATAGATAGATATATATATAGATAGATAGATAGATAGACAGACAGACAGACAGATGATAGACAGATGATATAAATAGATGACATTAATAGATGATATAGATAGATGATGACAGGTGCTGATTGATAGATAGATAATAGAGATAAACAGGCAGACAAAGGAAGGAGAATCTGATCATTAAGAAAGAAACTTGTTTAGTACCAGGAGCTAAATGCAGGAATGATTAGTCCTCTACTGATCTCAAACAAAATTGTGCCCTGGATATTTGCACGCAGCTGTGTGTGTATTTCGAGTTAACATTTGCCCTCAAATCTTCCTCCAGTTTTCTCTTGCCAGCAAAGGAACCTAAATGTACAGCTGAATAAGCCTACTTTAAGGTTCCTTTTAGGGAGATTATACCTTGCCAGTTAGAAGTAAATTTCCTTGCCTTGTTTGCTATTACTTAGACCTTTCTGTAAATCCAGTACTTTCGCACGTCTTACAAAAATGGATCTAAGACATTTGTAGCAAAAGAAGATTGCCATTACCTTTTCTCCCTCAATTCTTTCTTCTCACTAAATTCCATGTGGAGAAAATCACACTCATAAAGCCGATGAGAGAGCATTAGAGAAAGCACCGGTAAGTCGAGTCACGTGTCCACACGCAGGTGCACATTCATCCTGACCTGTGTCGCATACTAAGGGCAAGAGCTGAGCTTTTTACAACATGACCCTTTGGAAGATGGCATGTGAAGGGTAACTACAGTGCTTTTGCTCAGAATGAACCTCGGTCCCAAAGTCAGAGAAAAAACACTTTAAGTTCTTTGAGAGCAATGGCTCTCAGCAGGGGCGATGTCATCGTTTAGGAGGGCATTTTGAAAATCTGTGGGGATATTTTTATTGCCGTAATATTGAGGGGCACTACTAGCAGTTACTGGGTGGGTCAAGGATGCTCGATGTCCTCTGAAACATTGGACAGTTCTGACCTAATAAAAGGTTGTTTCCACATCTACATGACTTTTGAATAGCACCATTGAACATACAGAAACAATGTATTTTTGGATGATTTTAAGAATAGTGAATTTTTCAGGAATGCAATTATCATGTAATTTTTCCTTAATTTTGTTAAGGAGGCATGTATTTTGATAGGAATTTTACCAAAATTCAGTTGCTCCCCATTTTGGAAAATCATGTTAAAATGACATCACTCGGTACTGGAGTAATCCATACGACCCATCTGAATCAGTCTGGATTTGTGACCATTACAAACACTATTATTCTATGTAGATGTACAGGTGAGTGCACAGACATGCTCTGGAAGGTACACGCTGATTGAGGGATGGGTGGATCTATCTACCCATCTCTGGACCAGCACTGGACCACCTCTGCTTCCTCTGCCAATACTGTTTCATGAGTGAGAAACCAATTTGTCTTCACTGATCTGCTATATTTTGAGGCCCCTTTGTTATAGCAACATAGAATGTACCCTAGGTATCAAACAACCTTCAGATAATACGAACTTGTTTGTATCACTGCAACTGAACTCCTTATCACCTCAGAATCTTCAGCACTTCCTGTGTTGCAAGTGCTTATGCGATTTGGATGTTTTTGCAAAACTAGAAGGCAGCGCTGCATTTCCACCTGGGTTATACGAGATGTGGGATTGAGACACCTGTTGTGGAAGTAAAAACTTGTAGAGTTGTCCATGAGTCTGTCCCCAACCAAGACTGATCTCTATTGATCAAGTTCAAAGATACCTAGACAAGAATTTGGATGTCTGCGAGGCTTGAAACAAGTATTCGAACTGCACTAGTAGGTTGAATTACATGAAGCTGCTGATGTGCAGTCACACTGAACCTAAAAATCTCGATCATTGGTTTCACTCTGACACAGAGCAAGCATCTGGCAGTGCCTATCTGGCATTTGATTTAGAGAAAATTTGAACTTTCCGGTAATCAGTTCTGTTGGGCCGCCATCATAGGTGAAATTAATCGACTACGTCCTATTTTTCTTTGTGTACCCAGCACATAACACAAAACCAGGAACACAATAGGTAGTCAATAAATATTTGATTCATTAATTTAATGAGTAATGATGGATGGACTCCACGAACCCAGAAGGATTCAAGAAGAATCAAGACAAATAATTCATGATGAATTTGTAGAACTCATTGGGAAATTGGATGAGTGTGGACAGAGGGGGCTTGGGTGGTATGAGTTTTTTGAGTCATACCTTATATGGGAATGTTTGGTAAATGTCAAAAATTAACATCTAAAATGGATCATCTAAAAGCCTTCATCTGCAAGGTTAGAAGCTCATGAAGGTCACATACAACACTATTATTCTAGAATGCCTAGTTAAAATGGGGACTGTCCTGCAAGTGTCCTGTTTTCAAGCCCAGTGTCCTTTCTGATTACTCATTTTGCCTATTTTTTTTTTTTTTGGCTTACTGTGAAGTCAACTAATTTCATGGTGATGGTAAAAAGAAATAAACGGAAATATTGTTTCTATCCACGTGGCTTCCTCAGAACATAATATGGAATTATAGAATCATCTCGGCGCTATCGGCAGTAAACGAGAACAGAAACAGAGCCTGGGTTAACCCACTTTCTTTTTCCTTAGAGAAGAAAGAAAATAAGCTCAGTATAGAAATGAAAATAGAAGGAGTGAGCCATGTCGATGGACCATTCTAGAAAAATAAAGCAATGGCTTTTTATAGGAACCTGGCCAGGACATTATAGGAACAATGAGAAGTCAATATGTCTGGAGCAGGATGAAGTAATAGGACGGTAGCAGGGAGGGAGGGAGGGGGAGAGACAGAGAGACAGAGAGACAGAGAGACAGAGAGACAGAGAGACAGAGACAGAGAGAGAGCGAGAGAGAGAGTGAGAGAGAGAGAGCGAGAGAGAGAGAGAGAGAGAGAGAGAGCCACAGAACAGACTGTTAGCCTTTTAAGGACCTTGGCTTTTTCTCTGAGATGAGAAGTTATTGCTGAAGACCTTAAAGATTATTCCACCTACTTCATAGTCAGGAAAGCAAACGCATCTCTGAGTGAGAGATTAAAGGGAGAAGGACAGGGAATAGGATGGAGGAAGTCAGGGAAAAAGTGTCTTGACAGCGTAATTGTTGCTTTGCTATTTTCCTCCCTTTGCTTACTTTTCCCCAACTAAAATTCAATGCCATCGTTTTTCAATGAGTTTAATCACTTCCTTTTATTTCCTTATTACAATCAAGCAAGTGCACGTATTAAGAGCATAGGATGATAAAAATAACAGAGAAAGAATGTAGGGTTTTGTTTTGTTTTGTTTAAGTACAAAAACGTGGTTCTGTTTTTGGATCCCTTCATTTGGGTTAATCTTGATTATAGTTCTTTAGTGAGAAAGTTAAATACTTTTAAGAGGAAGAAAGGACTGTATATTTGAATATAACTCATTGGATAAGAGTGGTTCAACAGACTATTATTTCTACTTCAGGTCAACGCGTGAAACTGAAATCTTTACTCCCAGCAATCAATGTTTTAACCTCCCAAGGAAATTTTCCTGTGGAAAGGAGTAATTATATATAATCAGATTTAATTATGTTAAGTGAAATGAGATGCAACCTCCATGCCAATTAAGCTAGCAAGTTGCTTGCCTGGCTTTTGTGAGTGTGTTGACAAGGGTTCCTCCAGCCGCCAAGGACAGTTCTGTCCGAGGCCATTTCTCAGACAACAGGAAGATGTAATCATCTTTCCAGTTGAAGACAATGTGACAAAGCATCCTTCCTCGATCTCAGCCAGCTGTTTTTGTTCCAAGGGACTGTCCCTCACTATTTGGATTCCAAATTTCA
>NW_011888943.1:1370866-1380568 GCF_000151845.1 Pteropus vampyrus | reverse complement strand
GACACCACCTAACAAGCGGCTCATCACAAAAGCTGGGTTCACGTCTTGGCTCTGCTGCCATTTACTAGCTGTGTGATTTTGGACAAGTACTAACACATCTCTCAACTTCTGTTTCCCCATACAGAAGAGGAATAATGATGGTAACTACCTCAAAATATTGCAGTGAGGATTAAAGATGTCAACATACATCCAGCAGTTAGTGGAGTGCCCAGCAAATGTAGATGCTCAATAAATGCTAGTTGCTATTATTACGGTTAATTGTAATAATAATTGTGGATAATATCTTGTATTAGAGTCTTGAAAATGAAAGTTGTAGAGGTGGGAATCAGTGCGAGATAATAAATTCAGGAGGAATTGGAGGGGACATTCCCTAGGAAATGAAAAAAAAAAACTGCGAGTTAAGTAAATAGCTAATGGAATTTTTGGAGATAAGGAAAAATGTTTATAAACTAAGCTGGGCTATAGTTTGGGGGGGGGTTTCTCCTTTTTTCTTATTTATTCCTTCGACCAAGGTTATTAAGTGTCTATTATATGCCAGATCATCTTCTGGGTGTTAGAGATTCAAGGGTGCACAAGACAGATAATATTTTTCTCCAGAAGGAACTTACTATCTAAAGAAGGAGAAAGTCAGTTAGACAGTAAATAAGTAAGCAAGACAGTTTCAGTTAGTGATGAGATTGTGCAAGAAATGGGGGCGGGAAAATAAAGCACTCGAGAAAGCCTTTGGGAAAAGTCACTGTCTGGACAGAATCAGGGAAGAAAAGGCCTCATTGAGGAAATGAGATTTGAGCTGGCACCTGAAGGAGCAGAAGGAGTTAGACATGAGACCATTTGGGGACAGAACCAGCGGAGCAGAAGAGAAATCGGCGAGCGGGATGGCCAGTGGAGATAAGGAGCTGGGGGTATTTGAAAAGAGACTCCAGTGTGAGGTAAGGGCGGAGCGGGGACCAGGGACCACACCTCACAGAGCCACGGAGCGAGGGCGGCTGTCAGGGGTGAGGAGGAACAGGTGTGCGCTGGAGATCTGACTGCGGGAAGTCCTCGAGAGCAACGGCTCTGCGAGAAGTTCAGGGAGCGGCACCGAGCAGAGGAAGAATCCACCGTGGCTGCGACACAGGCCTTGGTGGACGCCACGCATGGTGCTCTGGGCGGGGGCAGCCCGACAGAGCCGGCCCGCCTTTGCCTGTGCTCAGTGAGGCCAGACCTTTATGTCTTCCCTCTTGTCCACTGGCAGGCTACCCAGGGGGGCGGCACACTTGTGCAAAGTGGTTCTCTTCAGCCAGATTTCCAGACCTTGACCGAGAGCCATGGGCCTCCAACACTCTCAGCAGCTGGGGAACCGAGCGCCTCGTCCTGGCAGGGGCCTCTGAGTGACACGTTAGAGCAGGCACTATGATGGCCACGCAATTGATCACTCAAACTGGAATAGTATTGAAAGTGAAGGGGGCTCTTATTCAAAATCAAGCAGGGAAAGCGGGCATACGGCAAGAGATGTCACCCAGTGGCCAGAGCAAACAGTCTGGATTTCGTTCTAAGCGCTACTCAGAACACGTGTGCGTGTTAGGCCCACAACAGGCGAGGCGCCCCGATCTGCCCCCTTGAAAGATCTAGCTGCAAGTCTCTCCAAAAGAAAATAATTCTCCACAGAGCTGGGGCGTGGCTGCTGGGTCTCGAATTTGCTGTGGCTGCTTTTGTGTCTGGGGGTCCCCTGGGCATCACCCCTTCGACAGCCCCTGATTGCCTAGATGCCTCTCGGGGTCGGGGGTGGATATCAATACGGCAGTGGATTTCGCAATCACTAAACTGATTTCAAGATGAAATGGAAACAGTTCGATATGAGCAGAGATGTTAAAATTACATATTCAGAGGCTCTGTGCCATGAGTGGAAAGTGAATAATGGCTTCGGATTCTCCGGAGGAGACTCGAGAGCAGAGGGTGAAGGCGTGGGAGAGAGAGACAGCAGGGCTGCTGGGCCGGGAGGGCAGTTCCGCTCGGAGCAGACGCCCCGGGCCCGGGTTTATGCACAGGCCACCCCGGACTCGAAAACAGGACCTCGGCCTCTCCCAGGGGCTGGCTGGTCCTGGGGATGAGTCAACTCGCAGATGGCAGTGAAGGACCTACGAGCGGACGTGGAGACCGGTGACCCTGTCACAGACTTCTGAAGGGGTTCAGAGCTGGAATTTGGGGTGTCTGTCAACTCACGTGCCAAAAAGTAAACACGCACACACACACACACACAAGAGCACACCTTTATCTTCGCCATCTCTAACTTACATTCAGCATTCCTTCCTGTCAGAAACGTAGCCAACAAACCACACTCGAATCAGAGCGCCTAGAACTTTCTCACCAACGAAATCACAGATAGGTTCAAATCACAAACATACGGCTCTTTCAAACACCTCAAAATATATATTTACTCCTATCACCATATTTTTACCTATAATAGTTCTTAGATCTCTTACTAGTCTTTTCTTTTTCTTCAGGATATTAATGAAGAAGTACATACATCACAATAATATGAATGTGGTTGTTTAAATATTTTTGTAATTATGTTTTCATTTTGTTTGTAACCCTATGTATGTATGATATGCACTGAAAATCTTTGTTCTGGGAGGCTATTCATCGATTTCAAGTCTCCCCAATGGGTCCACGAAACCCAAACTGCTAAGCGCCGGGCCTTACAGTGCCCTAACTGGGGTCTGGCACTACATCTTCCCTTAAGGAGGCACGACTTCCAGTCCGTGATACATTTATTTGTCTACTTTAAATTAAATGTGGGGGTGGCTTACACTTTAATCTGTAGAGGAAGGTTTGATGCCTCTCCTTGTCGGAGCCCCCTAACATAATGGAAGTGGGGAACAGGTATAGCTGATAATAACGTTCTGCTCACACGAGATTTATTTTAAACAGCCTAGATTCCAAGAGGTGTTCTGGGTGTGAACGGCGAAGGCGAGTGGAGAGTTGGAAGGAGCATATTAAGACAGTTCATTGGGTCTCATACTTTAAGATCTGGAGAATATGGACTGACCACCAGCGAACACAGGAGAGCAACAAGAAGTCTCTTCAAAGACAGGCATCGAGAAACTGGCCACCCTAGAGGGAACTGGCCCCATCGCGCGCAATGTCCTTTTATAGTGCTACATTTGGGTGTGACTCGAGGCCTTTCATTGGTGACAGCGGTTGTGGCTGGGGTTCCAGAGAACCAGTTTCAAATGTACACCTTCGCAGCCGAGACAGCTCAAATACTTCAACCGTTTAAAATTCTCCGTGCCTACCTCGAGGGACAAAGTCTACCTGTTCTGTTAATGTCGCCTCATCCTCTTTCTGAATCGATTTAACTCATCGCTCTTAAATATTCAAATTCTCTCAGTACACGACCCAAACATCTCTTGGAAACTTTTTTTTTATGACTACCGAGCATGCTAATGGCCTTTTAAAACCAGCACCTGCGGGAAGAATCGTGACATTCCCTTTTGGGGACTGAAAAGTTTCCAGTACTGCTCTCTGGAAATCAACTAAAGGTGGCCTTCTTGTTTCTTGGAATTGTTGATAGCGGTGAAGAATCATGTCCCGGGGGAGCGGAGAATCCCAGCTTACAGGTGGTCCCGGCAGGGTGCCCCTTCATCTTCAAATGCATCCGGTTTGGATGATCGATTTCATGACCATTCTGGTCATCCAGCCATACGGGTCATGGCTACACGTCTCCTCCCTGTCTCCAGGTACAGGGGCTCAGCTACACCTCTGGGGAAAGCCATCTCTCCAGAGACTGACGTCTGCCACCAAGCCGAAAGCCTTCTGCTTTCCCAGCTGGAGGCCACCGTCCCCCTCACCTTCTTCACTGCTCCTGGCGTCCACTATAACCTTTCCAAAGGTTAACGTTTTAATACGTGGAAGAAAGGAAGAAAATGGCAGGCGGCTCGTGGTTTTGAGCCTGCGGAACATAAACTTCTACTGAGGCAAAGAGACACGACAGGACCTCTGTGTGAAAAAAATGTAAGACTTTACAACGTATAAAAGAGCTAAGCGTTTCCCGCATTATCCAAACATAGAGTGTGCCCGTGAAAACTTTTGTAGACGGAAATGGTGTAAAAGGAAGAAGGGTTTTGTTTTTTGTTTTTTGGTTTTCGTTTTTAATTATACCTTAGGACCCGTCTTGTTCACGATGCACAAAATAAATTGAGATACAGCCTAGATGTGGATGGAGGGCAAAGCTCTGGGGCTTGATGCCGAGATGCTGAGTGTGGTTCCCTGGGAAGCAGCTTGCAGGGGGGCTGCTCTTGCTGCTAGGGAGGGGGGTGCTGCCTCTATAACAGCTCCCTGCAAAACAAACACTACATACTATTTTCATTCTTTGCCTTTTTTTCCATAAAAGCAAAAGTCCTCTTTGGATTTCTTTCTTTCTTTTTTTTTCTTTTTCTTTTTCTTTTTTCTTTCTTTCTTTCTTCTTTTTTTTTGGCGGGGAGGGGGAAGCAGGTAATGATGCAGGACAGGGTGAATCCCCCCAAATGAGGACTCAAGTCCTGCACTGAGAGAGAGAGGGTCCTTGGCTCCATACAGGGCAGAATTCGAGACCCAGCCAGAGTTAGAGACCAAGAAAAGTTTCTTAGAGATGGCATGACGCTTCACAGACACAGTGTGGTCTCCATTCTGTGGGATGAGACCCTGAGCATTTGGGGAACTGGTTTTGTACCTGCTCTTGGTTTCCATGAAAAATTATAGGGAGTAAAGAATGGAATGAATGGCTAGGTTTATCTTCGTCTAAGGTACAACTTTGTTTTCCTTTGATGGCGTGGATGGATGTGGACGGGTGAGTACGCAGTTGTTAGAGACCTCCGCGGGAATCTGCCTTTGGTCCTTGGGCTCCTGCGGTCTGGCTGTAGGGCTGATCCGCCAGATCCCCTGTGGCGTAGCAGGCTCTGAATTCTACCTGGTTTAACATGGATTCCATCTGGGTAGTTCTCCTGCTTCTTTTCTGTATTAAATAGCACTAACGTAGGTCTTTCCTAAAAGCCAAGTGGTGAACTGTGCACTTCCCCCAAGTGGGAGGCGCCTGTGCCGGGGACCGGTCGGGTGGCCTGCCCGAACCTCTCCAGAGGGAATTTTGTCCTATGGGAGCTGCGCCTTTGTTTTGACTTGGCCGGTTCACAACTCTTCGAAGCCACCTTGTAGAAAATGATAGCAATGCAAACATAGTTTGTCCGCGCGCAGGCAAAGCATGTCCACGGCAGAGGAAAATCCCCCTCCCTGTTGTCGAAAAATCCAGTTTTCACCTTGTAAATTTAATTTGTAAAATTATTTCAGTAAAAACATCCCTCATCGATACAAAGACCGTACTCTGAATTCTCCTTTGAAGCGGTTGTAAAACCTATCAGTTCTCTCCTTAATGAGTTCAGTAAACTCTTCGGCAGGTGTTTATTTTATATATGTATGGCTATTACTTTTTTTTTTCTTTTTTTGAACATTATCCTTTAACACCTGGTGACCTGCTTGAAGCAAATCGACAGAAAGAGGGAAATAAAGGGAGGAGAGACATAAGTTGACCTTGTCGCACCTGCTTGTTCTTTCCTCTTTCTGGCCCCACGTACAGTTTAGAGATGACATGACATTTGGATGCTTTGGCTTTGAACTTCAGACGTGAAGTCTATGCACTTCTGGATTTTCCTTCCTGGTTCTCGAGGCTAATTCTCATCTGAACTCAGCTCTCAGCAAGTGGATGGATTCCTCCTTGGTGGTTGACATGAGCATTTTTCCCCAGAGAGTAATTGTTAAGACCATTTGTGTTCTTTTTGCATAAAAATGACAGAATTGAATAGAATTTGCATATGCCATGCTTGAACTAAAATATTACACTTCAAAATCCCAATTCAACCAATTTTGAGCGGCTGTCCAAAATCTGGGGCTGAGCCTGTCAGTTCTCTTCTCAGATGACATTTAAGGTTTCCGCCACCGCCTGCGAAGCAGGTTCCAAATAATCCGATCTCGACGCGGACTCCTTCGGCACCGGCCCGCGGCACCTGCCGCCACGCACTGCCGCGGTGCGCATGCGCCCTACAAAGGACCCGTCTCTTTTTCCAAACTTAAACGATGATTTCTGTGTCCCCTCCATGGTGCTGTGTCCTCCGCCACGAGACTCCGTTTCTCTGCCTTTTGACCAGATACAACATTTACAGGACGCAAGCCGAAAGAAGAATGTGGAGCACCATGTTCAAAATTATTAAGACTCTCGAGATGGCAAAAGCAAGGCGCTGGGGATTCTTCACTTTCCCTCTCTGGGAGGCCGACAAAGTTCTCAGCAGGTCAAGCAACTGACTCAGTGTTGTCTCTTCAGGACGTTGCACTGCTGATATTTGGAAGTCCGACTGTTTGACAAGCTGCCACCTCCCTTGGGAAGCCCTCCAGGTGTGTCCTCGGGGAAATCCAAGAGCTTTTCATTAGGTCCCACGCGGATCAGTCTTTCCTGGAGTTCCTGGTGAGGAGACCTGAACTAAGCTGAGCACGCTGAGGGCAGATGATGCTTATCATGGATCGGTACCCAACTCTATGCCTGACCCATGTGGGCGCTCAGGGTGGGGGTGTGAAAAAAACATGTAGGAATGAAGAGAAATAATATGGCATGGTAATAAAGACCCTATAGGGGAAAAAAATGGATGATTCAGTGGAAAACAATGTAATGTCTAGAACAAACCCTTCTGGATTACCTAACTCTGTTTCTATGAGAATATCTACGTCTCTGTTAATTGGAGATCCCCAACGGCAATAACTCTGTTATCGAAGATAACTGATAGCAATGAAAAATAATTCTTATGTACAGGCATGCAAACGTTGTTCAGTAAAGGTCCAACGGAGCTCTCACCCCACTGCAGAAAAGCTAGGGTTACCTTCATGTGCAACTTAGTTTCAATACTCCTGACGTAGAAATGGCTGGTGTTTCTATTTTCCTTCGAATCAGTTTTAACTGCCTGGCTTCCACATTTAATTAATGAGCTCGATAAAAATTTTAACATGCATACCTTTTCTATTTGTATGAAAATTGTGATTTTATCTTTTTAAAATTAGCCTTTAATATAGAAACTTAAAAAAAAAAATGACCCTGAACCCATAGAGATGGGTGGTGGCCAGAGGTGACAATTGGAGTGGGGGTTGGGAGGGGGATTGGGGTGAAAGTCCTCAAAAGGTACGACCCTCCAGTTACAAAATAAATAAGTTCTGGGGATATAAAGTACAGTATGGCAACTATAGTTAAGAATACTGTATATTTGAAAATTGCTAAGATAGTAAATATTAAAAGTTCTTGTCACACGGGGAAATAAGTGTCGCTGTGAGGGGATGGGTGTTAGGTGAACCTACGGCGGTGATCATTTTGCGAGGTGTACGTATATCGAATCGTGATGTCGTACGCCTTAGATAATGTTATACGTCAGTTACTACTCAATAAAATGGAAAAGTAAATAAATAAAATTATCTTTTAACAAGGTCTAATTCTATGATAACAAACGCGATTAGCGTTTTAAAAGGAAAGAAAGAAGGGAGGGAGGGAAGGAGGTGGGGGAGGTCAAGATGGCTTCTTAAGGGTCCCCTCAGCTCCACTAAGCTCCAGACAGGTTTCTTCCTTGCTGTCCTGCCCCCAACCACGGACACTTCTCTCTTCGGAGAGCATTTACTTTAGAAAACTTGTAAATTCTTTCTCTGCCCCTTTGAGATGTAAATCTCCTCTGAGCCTCTTGCCAGGTTTACAGCCCAGGGACGTCTTTTCTCAAGGACCTGGGAGCCATTGCTTTGAAATGTAATCATCAAGAAAGATAGGCTGAGTGGAATAAGCCGGCCACAGAAGGACGAATACTGCGTAACTCCACGTATATGAGGTCCCTGGGATGGTTCGAGTTATAGAAACAGCAGAATGGGGTGGTTGCCAGAGGCTGGGGGAGAGAGGCATGGAGGGGTGGGGGTGGGGGGGGAGGGTACTGTTCAAAAGGCAGAAAGACTCAGCTACGTAAGACGGATGCACTCTAGAGATCTGCTCTACAGCGCTGTGCCTGTCTTTACGAAACGTGCACTTATATTTTTATTAAGAAATCTCAAATTAAGTGTTCTTACTCAAATTAAGAATGGAAGAAGAGAAGAAGGAACCAGGGCCCCCGTCTCCCAGTCTCAGTGGGAGGGTGGGAACCTAACTCAGAGAAGCACCTCCTATCAGCGAACAAGGATGGCCTAACCCCGCTGACCTGCCCCGCCCCCAACTAGCTCACTGGGCACTTAAACACTGTCCCCCACTCTGCCTCAGTGAAGTGGTGTTCAGTCTCTCTCCCCCGTAAAACCAGTCTCGAATAGTCTCCCTTGCCTGCTTAAGTCAGTCCAGTGCATTCTTTTCTTTGACAAGGGAGGGAAGAGGGAAATTAATTTAAAAAAAAATTTTTTTTTTAAATCCTCAGCAACAGAATCCCAATTCCATTTTAGATAAAAACAGGGCCTTAACAGTGAGTTCAATTCATTTGCACCCGAGGACCTACAGCCCGATCTTCAGGTTCGCCTAAGCTCTGTGCTTTCTACATTCTCTCCATTCTTGATTCTGTGCTCCGCAGGACAGTCTGAGCAGAAGTATCAACTCGGAAGAGCCGGTTCTCAATTTCTGAGTATTCTTTATTCCACAGAAATCCCCCAGGCCGAGTCGTCCGAGGCCTCCCCAAACAGGTGTGCCAGGGGCCATGTAGCCACTTTTCTTCACCTCTGAGTTCGGTATGTCCACAGGAGGGCAGAGGATGAAACATCTTGAGTTGTCACTGACAGTCACAGATCTGCTTTGCCGGGGAGCAGTCCTCAGGATTGGTATTCCGGCCACGTGTGGAAACTAACAGCACATCAGAAACATGACAGTGATTGCAAACGGCTCTGTAAAATATTTATTCAACATTAGCTTGCAATGAGTACTCCCATTAAGTAATGGCACAGGCAGATCTCTGGCTCCAAAGAAGGAGAAAAACAGTGTGGGCATGAAAATATTAGGAGTCGATTTAATTCTCTGAATTTTTAAATCACAGAGGATATGCATCGAACCCTCGAAATGAGAACGACCATTACTTTTGTAATCACTAAAGAAAGAAAACAAGGAATGAGATCAGCAGTTTGGATGTGAAACTATCCGAATCTAGTTTTATCTCGGCAAGGAGATACGGTGAAAGATAGTTCATATGTGGAAATTAACCTAAAGATTCCAAGTAAATTGAAATTCAACACAGACAAACTATTTTTTCCTAAGAAAGTGCTGTTTGGGAGAAAAATAAGATATTTTCCTTTGGGGAAAAGATTATTTACTCGTTTAACAAATATATATTGGGAGACTTACATGGCTAGGTACTGTGGTGCAATATTTTTAAAAAATGATATTGATTTATGCTATAGCACAAAAGGCAGCTATTAATAAAAATTATCACAGAAATAAATATTTAAATACGAGGGCCTGTAAGAAAACAATTTGTCTCTTTCATAGCATACAATAAAAGAGAGTTTGACCTCCTTCTCGGGTTTCCCTGAAAAGTGATTCTTAGATGAAGATAATAAAACCCACTACAGGTGATGCAGGAGGCGTGGCACGCATATTGAAAGCTTAAACTGGAGAACTGCAAAGCACACCGAGCAATGATTTACAGACCAGATTAAGGATTTTGCTCTTTGGCCCAAGAGCCATGGGCAGTCGTGGTGGAGGTT
>NW_011888943.1:1361834-1369901 GCF_000151845.1 Pteropus vampyrus | reverse complement strand
AATAAGATATTTTCCTTTGGGGAAAAGATTATTTACTCGTTTAACAAATATATATCGGGAGACTTACATGGCTAGGTACTGTGGTGCAATATTTTTAAAAAAATGATATTGATTTATGCTATAGCACAAAAGGCAGCTATTAATAAAAATTATCACAGAAATAAATATTTAAATACGAGGCCCCGTAAGAAAACAATTTGTCTCTTTCATAGCATACAATAAAAGAGAGTTTGACCTTCATCTCGGGTTTCCCTGAAAAGTGATTCTTAGATGAAGATAATAAAACCCACTACAGGTGATGCAGGGGGCGGAGCACGCATATTGAAAGCTTACATTGGAGAACTGCAAAGCACACCGAGCAATGATTTACAGACCAGATTAAGGATTTTGATCTTTGGCCCAAGAGCCATGGGCAGTCGTGGTGGAGGTTCACAGGGCTGCCTTTTGCAAAGATCATTCTGGCTGCTGTTCGGATAATGGTTCCAGAGTAGCTAGAGCAAGTTCCGCTGGGAATTAGTGACCGAGCTGGTCAGGTGAGAGATGCCACTAGTTTAGTCAGAATGGTAGCCATGGATACAGAGAGAGATTAACAGATGTGAGTAATATTGGGGGGGGGATTTAAATTAACGCCTATTAAATCAGTCCATCAAAGCAGATCGGGGCCCCTTCTGGAAAAAATGTGTGGGTGACCCACCCGCAGGACCGCTGGGAAATTGCGTTACAGTGGGCAGTTGCTAAGAATCCCATTGTCCACAGGTGAAGAGTGGATACTAAACAGGCAATTCCCAACCTTCTTTTCCCAAATTATAAAGTCACCAGGAAAGGCACTTGAACGTTCTCCGGGATTATCCATGTAAACAAAGCCCTTTGGCCCTGGGTAATTCAGCGAGGCTCAGACGGGATTTGTTCTGCAGAACATTCCAGGTCAAGGTACCGAAGGCAGGATCTTTGCACTTGTAGCAGCAAAATGAACGCATGAGCATTTTTCATCATCAGCTACAAGACAGGTTAACGCTGTGCATCCCCTTTGACGCTAGTCCTGCCATTTTGAGCCGTAATCCAGGCATAACAAGTTTCTATAATGTTGACTAAGGGTGGCACGTGTTCTGGGGGTTGGGGGCGGGGGAAGCTATTTCATGAAACATTGTACAGGGAAGCCGAGAACTCCGTACTCTACAAGACAGCTAAGTGCCACCACTGTCTTCTAGTCTAGGTTGAGCCATCGCTTTTTAAACATTCGCATGGGAATCATTTTCCACAAATCCTGAGCCCAGATCTGACATGGGGTCCAGTGACAATATGTAAAATATAATACTTAAGATCATACAGAACCTCTGAAAACTGGACGAGCCATAGTAGGTGTACGATTTTTTCTTTGTTTCACAGAGTTGCTGTAATTCATTCTTTGTACAGATGAAGTGTTCTCTGGGTTCTCTGCCTGTTGCCTCTAGAATTCTACACACGATTACAAACACTTCACCAACTTAACATAATCTGCTCCATAAACTTCCACCTGTCATTGACGCGTTTCTGCCTTGAGACATTTTTTACTTGAATAAAACCAATACTTCCTGCAGGGACTATGGATTTAGGAGAAGAAATGGTTTTAACTAAGAGAATTTCAAAATGGCAGCTAAAGTAGTGTCTAGTGATTCCCACTTAAGCCTCGGCTGACAAGAAGGTGCTGGGTCCTGCCCACACCCCAAAACAATGGTAATATGGTTCCCCTAAGAGGGAAAAAGTGGAATCCTACATAACCGATAAGGTTAACCATCTGTACAAATAAACTCCCGGTTCCTCAGAAGATATCAGTTAATGAATGCTACTCTAGTTCTATTTCTTAGAAATAATCTTTGCGTCCCAAACAAAAGGATGTAATACAGACCAGTGGTTAAAAACACGGTCCACACACTAGCCACTGGCTGTGTGACTGTGGGCACATGATACTCTCTCTAAGCTTCATACCTTTTATGGGTAAAATATGAAAATAGAAATAATTATATCTGACAAGATGTTGTGAGGATTAAATGAGATATCGACTATAATATACTAATCCACTGTAAATTTCATTTGATTATTTGGTATTTTTGTTGTTTTATATTGTTTTGACTTAAAGGTTAATAATACTAAAGATCAGTGTCTTTCCTATTTCTAACCAATTAATTTTTATTTTGGAAAAGATTATCTTTGTTTCAAATATCTAAGAATAAACTTTTTAAAAAGTTTGTTGTAAGAAGAAACTATAATGCTTTACTGAAGGAAACTTAAAATGAAAAAATTCAATATTGCAAATTTATCCATTCTTCCAAAATTAATAATTAATTTCATCAATATCAATTCTATAAAATTCCCATAAAGTCCCCAGACGAGTTGAATGATTGATTCTAATGTTCATCTAAAAGAGTAAATATAGGAAAAGCAGCAAAATTATTTTGATAAAAAAGAAAGAACTTATTAGAATCAATACAGTATGTACTATGTAAAAGCCGCAGTATTTCAACAGTGTGCAGGAAAATACATATAAATATTTTAATTGAAGCTAGTTTAATAATAGTTTCTCATCTGCACCTGAAACAAAAACAAAACTGACTATTATGGTGTTGATAAATATTCGGTCCCCAAATTTTGATGTCATAAAACTATCCTATAGAAATATACCTTGAGATGCATTAAAATATTTACAAAGATATTCATTACGACATTATTGTCACTATATAAAACTGAACAAATCTAAATGCTTATGAATAAGTTACATCTGAGCTCAAATATTGCGAGGTTCTCTCTAAATGGACATCACCCTATGTTGATGAAATCTCTTTCCAAACCTTCTTTAACACCTAACAAAGTTTAACACACACAGATTCTTGTGATGATGATGATAGTGTGAGAAATACTGAGCACTTACTACGTGCTAGAAATTTTGCTTATTTTTCACTATCTCATTTATGGATCACAAAAATCCCATGAGGTAGACCTGGATTCTTATCCCTAGTTTACAGATGAGGAAACCACTGTTCAAAGATAAGCAGCTTTCTGGGGGTCCCACAGCCAGGACTGATGCTAAAGTCTGTCTAACTACAAAGCAACCCTCTGTGCTGCCCCTCGATCAAAAATAAAAATAGCGTATTATACAAGGCACTAATTAAACTTCTTAATTTAGATCTTGAATGACCCTCATCTATCAGAGCTGGATGTTTTATTAAAACCTGCTGAGTTTTGACCCCTGGAGATGATATGGTTTTTTTATGATCTTCGGTCACCATTTTTATTGTATCCTGCTGAGGACATACCTCATTCATTTTTCTTGAAATGCATATACTATCTACAGAAGATAGTAAATATTTATACATTGCTGCCTTGTATTACTAGTGATTTTTTCCACGTATATATTTATATTTGAACCCTGCACCTAGTGCTTTGTTATAACCCTTATAACAAAAACATGAGAACAAACAAACATATCTGGTAATAGTGATAATGATGAAAATGACTATTATAATTGATGTTTTATTTCAAGTTTCCATCATTCCATAGGCAGATTCCAAACAAAGTTAAAAATAGAATGGAAAAAAAAGAAGTAAATGTGGAAAACGTTTTTTTTTCCTTAAAATTTCATGCCCTCTTGTTATAACATAATTATCCCAAATATGAAGTAGCTAGTATTAGTTTTTGCCATACTATCCTTCCATCTCTTGGAGAGATAAAAAGTAAATGTGTACGAGTTTCTTATTTTAATTACATTTTATTAGTAAACACTCCTATTATCTCCAACCAAGAACTGATATTTTCCTGATTCTCACGTGCTGACGACTTGAAATGACTTTGGCGCAGTTGGTTTCTAGAATAATTCCACTACCTGCAACCTATCCCAACCTCAAAGTAAAAGTGATTTGATTATATTATGCAGATTTGTTTTCTCTCAGGTTTCAATATCAAGTTAGCATTTCAGGATTTTCTCCACAATGAAAATTAAACATGCTGACTATGTATGAATTATGTTCTTTTAATAGTTAATATAATTTAATCCAAAGTTATTACTAGCCTAATTGGGTTTACTCGTGCCTTGGCTTAAGGTCTAGAATATAACAAACTTACAGGTTAATTATGCTTAAAACTTGCAAAGTAGCTAGTTTTAGGTCCATTACACACACACACACACACACACGCCATGAGAAGAAAGAACCAAAGAAATTCTTCCAACAAGAAGTGAAATCACCTCTTTCTCCTTAGGCCTACGTGCCACCATAGCTCAGGTTTTGAGACATAGCCCCTCCTTCCTGCCTTCCTACAAAGCAGAGTTTCTGCCAAATTATTTGTTCTCAAGGGCTGTTCAGCTCACAATACTGTGCTCAAAATGGCTCCCCAGTGCCTGCGAAATTAAGTATGAACTCCTCACACTGGCTTTCAAGAGGTCTCTGATTTGAATCCAATTTATTTGCACAGTCTCCCTGCCCTCTACTTCACTACATGATCATTAGCTTAATGAAGATGGCTTAATTAGTGGACCCCAAACACTCAAGCAACTTCTCACCTCTGAGCTACTGCCAGGGCCCACACCGTCCCACATCGTCACCAAAGCCTTTGGCATCTTCCCGAAATCCTGCCATCTCTGTTCCACTCTGTTCTAGGAGACTGGGCTGGTACTTAAGGGACAGTGAGACAGCCATTCTGGGGCCTAGAGAACCAGAGCGACATTCCAGCAAGCCTGGACCTGAACACACTGCCAGTGGGTTGCCTTTTTTGGTGATTTATTTGCCTTGAATATAAATTTTCCGAACATGAAGATTGAATGGATTCGATTATTTGCTGCAAAATATAGAACTTTCTTATTGGACACAATTTAGTGACAAGAAGCAGTTAACTTCTCTTGGGTCCAGACTATCACAGATCTTTAGCTTGTGCATCAGCCCTTCATCCGCCGGCTGTCGTGGCCAAATGCTTGGGCTCCGGGAGCCGAGTCAATGGGAGTGTGTGCAGAAATGAGCCAAAACAGGCCAGATCGGGCCAGAAAAAGACGCCTGCAGAACGGCAGGCCTTGAAGACTTATGGATGCCTTTCTCTTGCGTCCCCTTTCAGGCCTTGAAATCCCGCAGGCAGAGGAACTCTTCCTTATCTGTCCCAAAATAGAGTAGGAGAGTATGGACTGAGCAACAACAGTGAATGAACTACTGACACACAAAACAACATGGGCGAATCTCAGAAACATTGTACTGCGTGAAAGAAGCCAGATTCAGCAGAGTACATGCCGTCGAGTCCATTTATAAGAAGCCTTCAGGCAGACCACACAAGTCTATTGTGGTAAAAATCAGAATACAGATGTTCCACTGGAAGCGGGGCTGGAGGGCAGGGTTGGCCGGAAAGAATCTGTCAGAAGAGAGAACTTTCTGGGGAAGATGACAACGGTCTAAATCTTACAGAGTATGAATTACGAAGGTCGAGCACTCATCAAAACTCATTAAACTATATACTTGAAATCCACGCATTCCACAATAAGGATATTAGTCTTTGCTTTTTAAAATGAGATCTAGAAAATCAATGCAAGTTCTAGTGTTGTTTTCCCCATATCTAAATGAAGTCTCTCATTTTCACTGGATTGCTCTCATTTTAAGGATAAAGGGCCCGGTGCTTAGGTGTGGCCTCTGCTGCCATTATTTCTGTGTCCCGATGCTGGTTTTACCACTTTCTGACTTTGTGACTTGGGACGAGTTGCCTAAGCATTCTAAATTTGAGGCAGTTTTCTCAAAACACAAAACAAAAAGAAAAACAATAATCATTCTCGTCGTAAATACCTTGCAGAATTATTGTTAAGACTAAATAAAGGAGACGATGCATATAAAAGCCTTGATCTCAGGACCTAACTATTCAGTCACAGTTAGCTGCAAGTGTCAATACCTGATTTGAGCCCCTCCAAGGGAAAGACTCTGCTTTCAGAGTCTTTTTGCTGCTCACAGCACATATCCCTGTGCCCCTGGCATGTCTTAAACTGGGATGGATGTAGCAGGGGTGAAATACTAGATATGGGGATCTTTAAAACCATATTCCAACATGTGAAAAATTCCTGAAATGTCCATGTCCGTATTTTGAGGAAGGAGTAAACATCTTAACTATTATAAACAACTTTCCTGGAATAGAATAACATGAGAGGGTGCAAAGTTAATGTAGGAAGGAGGCAAGAGAATTAAAAACGTTAAACTACATTCAGAGACTGCAGTACCCTGATCAGCCCTGCGGCCAGGCCAGGAGGACTTCTGCAGAGCAAAGGGAGGTTTCTGCTGGGATGACTGACAGCCCATGCCCCACCCCCAGGATTTGGGATTCAGGAGGATGGGGTACTGAGGACCGCTGGTTCTTAGTGCTCTCGGAATTCATCCTGATTTAGGGTGTCCTCAAATAGCAGGCCCACTGTACACACCTGTTTTCAAGAGAACTTCTAAAAAATACTCAGAAAACACTATATACGATGGAGATCATTTCGGACAGCATTTTTTTTTTTTTTTAGAGAGTTTAAACCTGGACCCTTTTTGGATATTCTTATTTCACCTAAATGGAAATCCATGAGGTATGAAGACTCGAGAAATAAACAGCTTTGGGGGTAGCTTAACATGTATGCTTCCTGAACCCCAACCCAAGAGCTCAGACGGGCACCTGTTTAAGTAGCCTGCATTACTGCACGTCGCCCCAGAGCCCGAGAATGCTCATCGCGTCTCGGCTGATCATTCTCTGGGACCATTTGCTTCACAGTTGCTGGGAATCCGAGTCATGCATGTAGATTATTTATTTTAGAGCATCTTTTGGGTTCCCAGACCCAACTGCAACATACACACACACACACACACGTGTGTGTGTGTGTGTGTGTGTGTGTGTGTGTGTGTGTGTGTGTGTGTAGGCTCCCCTTCATCAACAAACAATCCTGGGACACCAGCAGAATTTCTGCGAATTCATCTCGATTCCAACACTGTCTACCTGGAGCCAGCATCGGCGTCCACAGAGAAAGAGCTCAGCCCTACAAGGTGGTTCTCTGCTTCAGATACCGATCTCAAGTCCAAGTTGTTACCTGTGCTTCTGACCGACCGGCTCTAACTCAGAAGTTCCCATGACTCCTGCCCTAGGTTTGATTAATTTGGTAGAACCGTTCACAGAACTACAGAAACCTGTAAAGTCACTGGATTATCGATTTATTACAAAAGATATTAAAAGATATAAATGAACACCTCATTTGGGGTTTTTTATGAAGGCTTCATTACGCAGGCATGGGTGATTAACTCACGGGCCATTGGTGACTGATTCAACCTTCAGCTCCTCTCCCGTCCACAGAAATCACGGTGTGGGACTACAAGTTCCAACCTTCTATTCGTGGTTGGTCCTTAGGTGCTTTCCAAAAGCCACCTCATTAACATAAACCCAGCTGTGGTGGAAAGGGGCTTGTTATGAATAACAAGGCACCCATTTCGCCTGCATGGCTCTGAAGAATTTTCAGTAACTGAGGACAGGAGACCAAATATAACAAAAGATGCTCTCAGGGCTCATAGCTCAGGACATCTCATGAGTTCTGGAGCTGGGAGCCTGGAACCTTGGGCAAAGACCAAATGTCTGAGAAGTATATTTTGATCATCTGAATGACCAAATATATACACATAAGACAGTATCTCGGAGCAAGCATTATTGTTGATAGTCACATCCAGCTTTACTCTATGCCCAGCCATTCCTTCCATACCTTCCACTATCATCTGTTCTTTCTGTAATTATTCCTTGACCACCTACTATCTATAGTTGTTAGGTTGTCACATCTTGGGGGAGGAGTAGGAGGAATTTGCGTCTATTAAGTAAAGGTCAGGGTGGATGCTAACCATCCTACAATGCAAGGGACAGGCCCCCCAACAAAGAATCATCCAGTCCGCAATGTCAGTCGTGTCTAGGATGAGAAGGGCTGGCGTAGGAGGAGAGAGCTTGGATTTTGCTGAGTTTACAGGACCAGGTTATAGGCCTGCTTTTGCAGCTGCTTTACTAAAAATACATATGCGATCTGAAACGGCTGTGATTTTTAATACGCTATCCTACAGCATCTCT
>NW_011888943.1:1356603-1360899 GCF_000151845.1 Pteropus vampyrus | reverse complement strand
AAAGACCAAATGTCTGAGAAGTATATTTTGATCATCTGAATGACCAAATATATACACATAAGACAGTATCTCGGAGCAAGCATTATTGTTGATAGCCACATCCAGCTTTACTCTATGCCCAGCCATTCCTTCCATACCTTCCACTATCATCTGTTCTTTCTGTAATTATTCCTTGACCGCCTACTATCTATAGTTGTTAGGTTGTCACATCTTGGGGGAGGGGTAGGAGGAATTTGCGTCTATTAAGTAAAGGTCAGGGTGGATGCTAACCATCCCACAATGCAAGGGACAGGCCCCCCAACAAAGAATCATCCAGTCCGCAATGTCAGTCTCGTCTAGGATGAGAAAGGCTGGCGTTGGAGGAGAGAGCTTGGATTTTGCTGAGTTTACAGGACAGGTTATAGGCCTGCTTTTGCAGCTGCTTTACTAAAAATACATATGCGATCTGAAACGGCTGTGATTTTTAATACGCTATCCTACAGCATCTCTGTGGTGAAGATTTGTGGCTTTTTTCTACCTCTATGTATTGAAGATTACCGACAACTAAATATTTCTTTTAAAAAATGACCAAACTGTCTTAGGTCAATTTGCATAACCTACTACAAATTATCCTTTACTCTCCTGGACGATGCCATGCTCTGGTTTATACTGTCATTGCTTCAAATGGCCAAAAGCAGCAAAAGGGGGGCGGGGAGTCAAAAGTGAGGTCACATCCCGTCATGCAGTGACTAGACTTGGGCACCCTCCCCAGGATTCTACTATAAATGCTGGAATGTCGTATTTTCTTATTTCACAGAGCTCTAAATTAAACATAAAAATAATTCCAAGTTCTGTATTTAACTTTAATCTGATTATTTTAAAAGTATCATACCAATTGCTTAAATTAAACAGATATTTTATCAACTGGGGTTCCTACTAATTATGTTGTTGCTTTTATTAAAAATTACTCACAGTCTTATCTGTTCCAGTTTCTGTAAAACAATAAAAAGGTATTCTCGCATGTTTTTATTTTTAGAATGAACCGTGTGACAAAGAGAATGCATGAACATATCCTATTAAAATAAGTATTTTATCTTGAAAAGGCAAATTTATGGATTCTGTAAATCTAGATCTAAGCACATCAAGTCCTTTAAACTCAATGACTGACTTACGATCTGTGTGAAAACCATCCATCAAAGCCATAGGCCTAATTTAATTATTTACAAGTCTGTTTCTTCCTAGCAGCTGATCTAGGCATTCGTTTTTCCTTCTTTATTTTGTAGAAAAGTGTTCATATTAAGCAATGGAACCAATGCTCATTAATGGTGAATGCAGAAGACTAGCAAGCTCCTGAGGGTATTGCCTAGATTCGTCCTTTCACTGTAAAGGCAGGGAAATTGAGGCTCAGAGATGAGAAATGAGTTGCACCCAGTAAGACAGCGAATTCATGGTCAACCTACAAATATCCAAGGTAGGCAGAATTCCAAAATGGCTCCCAACGAGCCATACTCTTGTCTAATCCTCTGCCTTGTGAATATGGCATGATATCATTCTCTCGATTATGTTATATGGCAAAGGTCAAAGGATTTCTTTTTTATATAATTAACAAGTAATCAGTTGATTTAAGTTAATCAAAAGGACCTAATAAGGCAAGCTTTTTCAAAGTGCGCAGAGAGGTCAGCAACTCAAAGCAGTAGACGTTCTCTTGTTGGCCTTGAAGAAGAAACCTGCCACATTGTGGAGGAGGCTACATGGCAGGGACCGTGGGTGGAGCTGCAAGTTTCATCCTACAGTCACAAGGAACTAAACTCTTTCACCAACCAGTAGGCTTGGAGGATCGCAGCCACTGTCAACACCTTGATTTCAGCTGGTGAGGCCCTGAGCTGAGGGCCTGGCAAAGGTTCACCCCCAGTCTCCCAACTCGTGGACACTAAATTGTTTTTATAAGCGTTATTTGTGGTAAGTAACATATCCTAGAAAATAATACAATGACCTTGTTCTAGGATTTTCCTATACTCAGAACTGCCTCGCTGCCTTCTCTGAGCCACACAGACCATTCGATTCTTTGATTGGGATGGGATGGATCTTTCAGGACACAAATTAACAAGCCAAAGGGTTCCACACGCCTTTATCCCTCCTCATACGAGGCCCTGCTGTGTAACGTCTGTGTAGTTGATGCCCTCCTTGGAGCCCTCTCTGGAGGGAGGTGGGAGCCCCAGTGGCCCTCAGGCCTAGTGCAGACTCTCCTCTGGCCTATGCGGCATCCATGAGGACACTAAGTGCGATGAATTAAAACAACCAAATACATTTAAATCCGCGACTTTATACCGACTCTAAAGACAAAATCAAACCCCCCAAATCCTGATTTTTCATCTTTGCAGCATTTTCGGGGACCTATTCATTATTTTAAGAATGTTAAGTAAAAAAAGAGGAAGAAGGAGAAGAAGGCATTTATTTATTCTGCCTCTCCTGGCTGGACCGGACCTCAGGGTAACCAAATAGCTGATGAGGAAATTTCTATTTATAAAGTATTTTGCCTACTGCATAAAGAAAGAATTGTTACTGGTCCAAACTGTGTGTGCCCAATACTTTGAAAGGCCAAAACCTCAAAACATCAGAGTTTGGAGTAAGAAACGGTTTATTGATAGAGAAAGCGCCAGCTAAGAAGATGGGAGGCCTAGTGGTACCTCAAATTTATCTGACTCGGGTGCAGAGGTCAAGCTTCTTTTATGTCAATAGAAGGGGAAATTGCGGCGGGGGAGAGGGGGCTGTTTCTGTAAAATTGAAGCCGAAAGCAGAATTCTTCTTATGATTAGCAGGCCCATATGCAAGACTAAGCAGAAGCTATTTGCGTAAAGGCCCTGGGGACACAGCAGGTGGAAACGAGACAGAGAGAGACGGAGCATTTCACTCTGTTACAGAAGGATAGAATTCACACATCGCTATATTAAAAGCTCCAGTAAATTAATGAAGTAGACGATGATCATCGGTGGCTACTAACATATCGGAGAGTTAGAAAGCCAACAATGTGTGCCATCTGAGCATCGGAACAGCACCTATAAAGTCAGTTTGCCAAAAACCGAATCTGCAAAGGAAGAAGCCTGCAGAGACCTCACTACCAATTTGCAGCAAATACCGAAGACAGAGGAAGGCGTTAAAGCCACCGTGGAGATGCACTAATCAAAACTCTGACAGTGGGGAACGTGACATCGTAAAAGACATGAATTTCTTAAAAATAAATTTCAAGTAATAAAAATAGAGATGGTAGAAGAATGCATAGATTAAAAGAAACCTAAGAGACAGATTAATAATTGTAGTGTATAAATCTTATTTCAATCTTGATCTGAAGAAACTGTGGGGACAAATACACACACATATATGGTATATTTATGATACAATTGGGAAAATTTGAACACTGACTGGATATTTTATGATATTAGGAAATACAAATTCTTGCCATGTTCCTCTCTACCTCCTTTTTCCTACTGAATCAAATGATCCTATTAAACAATCTCATAGTGCCATGTCCACCTCCATCAAGGCATTTGTAATGGTAGTAATTGCATTTAATTTGGTTGAAGATTTTATTACTGTGTACCCCTGATAGGGAACTGGGGTGGTTTTGTTCCTGGCCTTACTCATAAGAAATGGGCTTAAAAAAATACTAAAGTGCCAGAGGAATGGAATAAATAAAATATTCAAGGACACCCAACCCATTGCTGCTAGGTGATTTATGTGTAAAGTGGCATTGAAGACCATCCACAAATAAGAAAAAGAAGGAACGGAGAGAGAAAATGATAAAGCCGATAGCGTATCTTTTACATGTTTCTTAAGGATGGATAGACCATACTGCTGCCGTCACACCAGACTCCTTGTTTGCTCCAGGACAAGGAAGAAATTAAGTCTGAGGATTTGTACTGAAGCAAGTTACCCCGCAGAGAGTCGGTGACAGCCTAAGAGGTTCCCAAGAGCCTGTGTCCAGTTTCAGTGGCCCCATTAGGCTCTGCATGGAACAAGCCCACAAACCACCAACGATTAGTCAGCAACAGAGAGCTGGGTTTCACTTATTTTTCTTGTTCGTGCTTGGAAGGAAATCAAAATGGGCCGGAGAGTGGAGAAGGAGAGGGCATATTGATGTTCTCGTTGAAAAGTGTTTTCTTTAAGCAGAACTCAAATTTGAGCCTCTCTCATCGACTTTATTTATAACCCCTCATGTGCAATATATCCTCTAAATTCAGAGAATTTTCCTGCAGATCCGAACCTCTGATGGTATTCTGCCATCTCTGCAGAAAGAATATGAGTTTCTCTATGTACATC
>NW_011888943.1:1353421-1355383 GCF_000151845.1 Pteropus vampyrus | reverse complement strand
CTTTAAGCAGAACTCAAATTTGAGCCTCTCTCATCGACTTTATTTATAACCCCTCATGTGCAATATATCCTCTAAATTCAGAGAATTTTCCTGCAAATCCGAACCTCTGATGGTATTCTGCCATCTCTGCAGAAATAATATGAGTTTCTCTATGTACATCGTGTGGATTTTGAGCATTTTCTATGAGCAAAGTTATGTAATGAGGAACGAAACCACTCCGGGTCCTTAACTTGAGGGAGTTACACTTTAATAAGTTAATCTGGAAAATAAGTCCCTCATTTTTCAATAAATAAGGGAAGAGTGAGTCTAAAACATCGATGTTCGATTTTTACTAGATGCCGCAAATCCATAATCAAATCCAGATGATCTGGTTTCTACGTTTTGAGCAGACGTAGGTCTAGTACACAAATTTTAAGAGAAACAATTTTCGACATAGCTCTATAAAAGGTAGATTACAAGGGATGGGATGAGGTGAGGGAAAAGACCATATCGGTTGGAAGGTTTTTTATTCTCTGTTTTCCTGAAAAATTAAAAACAGAGAAGCAACAATAATTAATGGGGGAAAAAAGTCAAGATATTATCATGCGATCAGGACCTATCTCTTCTAGGATCCCATAACACCTCTCTCTCTACCTACCGTCCTGTCCAATAAAATCCGCCACTTTCGGGCTTCTGAAAATTGGACATGCCTTATGGTCCACGTTATTTGGGAGGGCATTCTGTTTTAAAGCATTGGAAGCTTATAAAATTAACCCATCAAATCGGTCATCTTTTTAACAAGATAATAATATTTAGCAATGACAACAATATAAAAAATGAGAACTTTCATACACCACTAGTGCTAGTGAAAATCGGTAGCACCTTCTGAAAAATATATCGATGTATCAAATGCTCAACCTTTAATCACATACTCCACATGTAAGTATCTATTCTTATTAAACCATGAGACAGGAAAACAAAGGCACATGTATGTGCGAAGACATTGAACTGACATGGCGAAGTAAAGGGACTGCTTCAACCGATGTGGACGTGTACATGTGATGTCATGTCATCCTGCCATGAAAATAAAAATGTCCTCAAGGAATATTTATTGGCATGGGGAAATAATTCTTATATAATACCGAATAAAATAAAAGCAGAGCTCAAAAGACAATGTAATCTCAATAATTTAATGTTATATATGTAGAGAAAGAATTTAAAACATACTTATATATCTATAAAAAGTTTACCAGGAAATTAACAGCAGTATTGTCTGGGGAGTATAGGTATTTTTCTTTTGTATTGTTCTTTTATTTTTTTCCCAGCATTTTCTACAATGAGCTTTGATTGCTTTTTATAATCAGAGCCAAAAATAAAAATTATCAAAGGAAAACTGGAAAATACTACATGGAATATATAACTCTATTAATGAGAAAGCTAACTTAATAATAACATTGTAATAATGAGAAAACTAACTTAAAACAGAATATCTCATTTTTAACTATTGTAGATAATTGGAAGCCTTTTTATATGTGTTTGTTTATCTGCCACCTACTTACCGAAGAGATTTCAGGCATTTAATTGGGAATTCACTAGAGGTAAGCTTATTTCTAGGCATGATTTCTGAATTTCAGCTAAACTCATAAGTGGAAAAAGCTCTCAGGCATATAATTTGCCTGCAATGTACTAGTTCCCAAAGTCCCAAGCCAGAGGGCAATAGTATTTTAATTAACAGATTGTAAAAAAAAAAAAAAAAAAAAAGTAAAACAAATACTAGTGGTCTAATAAGTCTTGTTAATTAATCAAAAACCACAGTGAATCAGTATTTATCCATCTATTCCTCCATTCATTCGCTTGTTCAACAAGCATTAGTTGAGCACCTACTATGTGCCAGGCAGTGTACTGTGACTCTAAGAACATAATTATCCCAGTGCTCAAGAAATCACTGCACTAACATTGTGTAAGAGACTGTGATGTATAAAG
>NW_011888943.1:1350996-1352271 GCF_000151845.1 Pteropus vampyrus | reverse complement strand
AGTAAAACAAATACTAGTGGTCTAATAAGTCTTGTTAATTAATCAAAAACCACAGTGAATCAGTATTTAACCATCTATTCCTCCATTCATTTGCTTATTCAACAAGCATTAGTTGAGCACCTACTATATGCCAGGCAGTGTACTGTGACTCTAAGAACATAATTATCCCAGTGCTCAAGAAATCACTGCACTAACATTGTGTAAGAGACTGTGATGTATAAAGAAGACAAAGAAAATAAACCTGACCTGACCTGCTAACAGTTGTTTTTAGTCGCCAATAAACGTATTGAGTAAAAGGGGTAAGTTAGCAGTGGGTGGTTGAGACCTAGCTACAGAGCTCCAAAAAAAAAAAAAAGTCTGGATTTATAAGCAGTTGCGTGAGAAACATTAACCAAGAAACCCTCAATCAAGAGGGGTATGTCATCAAATAACCAAAAAAAACACTGATTTAAAACAGATCAGATTATAAGTTCCCCATGATTACATTAAGTTTCATCAGAAACGATGCTGCACAAATGGCTAAAAGTCACATTTACAACTGCCTAAGAGCTTTGAGTGATGCTAAAACCCATGCCCGGTCTAGCCAATAGGCACTAGGGCAAGCAATCCAAAAGTGATATACAAATAATGGACTGAGGCACAACTTTTGTGGAAAAAGCTTCTGACTGCACATAGCCGCGATCAGACCCTTTGACTTGATACGAGTCTGAGCCGACCAGCAATTGCTGTCAAAGTAATCCACACGCTATCAAACGAGTAAGAGCAGGTGCCAGGGCAAATACCGATGGAATAAATCCTCAGCATGAGAAAGGAAAGAGGGAGGGAGGGAGGGAGGGAGATGGTGGCTAAAGAAAATTATGCAAAAGAAAATCAAACCCTGATTTTTTTTCCCCAGATCGCTAGTTAGATGCGGTTTCTGAAAGTTTCAACTATCTAATCCTAAAAGCCTTCTCTAGAAGGTGACCGTTGCTTTGCCGATGTCCTAAAGATGTGCTGCTTCTGCTGCTGATCAGCCCTGAATGGCGGTCATCTGTATGTGCAAGGCCACCCTGCTGCCTCAAGCGTACCTGTCCTCCCTGACTCTAGCCTGGGGCAGAGGAGGCTCTCAAACTACGGACCCAGGACCACCAGCAGCAGCTGCACCTGAGTTTACCGAAAGTGCACGTTTTCAAACTCCATGTCGGAGTTGCTAAATCAGAAACCCTGGGGGAGGGGTCCAGGGGATCTTTAACCAGCCCCCTCAAGTGATTACGATGCTCTGAAAGTGTGAGAACC
>NW_011888943.1:1328915-1349426 GCF_000151845.1 Pteropus vampyrus | reverse complement strand
TATCATCAGTTGAACCGTTAACCCATTACCTTGATCAAGAGCTAAGCTGCTTTCCTTTAAATGTTGCTTTCGATGAAGCTTCTCCAGGTATGTATTTGTTCATTCACTGCATTGATATCCGTCGAGAGCGTCGTATGTTCCAGGTTCCATAAGCAAGCAAGACTGGCACTTCTGGTCTAACGGGGATGCCATTTCTTGGCACAGAAACATCACTTCACCATCTCCTGTGTTAACTATGTGTCTCGCAAGGGCAAAGGGTGGTAAAACACCCCAGGAATACTTCCTGCTGATCCAAGTGTCCATTAGCTTCCGCTCTGATGGCAAGACTCATGATTGGAGACCCTGGAGCTAACGTCTAGAGCTAAGACTGTCTCTGGCAAGTAGACGCGAAAATAAACAACAAAATGATCAAGAACACCGAGTCAGGCCACCAGCAATACGCTCCACGATACACAGCATGTCATTAAAATGCACACCGAATTGTCCTGGCCGCTAGGGAAGAAATTGGTAACCATCGTGAAAATAATCCCTGATTTCTAGAAGGCCCTTCACAGTTGAAAAAAATACTTTCCTACCCTGTTTCATTTCAACGCCACCAGAGGCGAAGCAGGCCTCGTCATCCTATTTTGTATGCTGTAAATGCGTTTGAAAGCGATCGCTATTTGAATTTTATCCTTTACATGTTCTAAATGAGAGCACAACCGTTTCTTTCCTCCAGCTTCAAGCCAAGGCTTTCCACTGGAGGCTGTATTTAAAAGCAAAACAAAGAAACAAACAAAAAACAAAACATTTCCTCCTCACCTTATTTTTTACGACCTTTTTCTCTGTCTCTCTTCCTCTCTCTCTCTGCTCACACGCATCTGCCCTAATTTTTTTTAGCCCAAACGGTTGCTTTTATTTTTCCCTCTACCTACATTTCATAAAACATCTGGTTTAAAACGAAGTGAAACCGTAGACACGAATCATCTCGTCTTACTCCCCAACTCGGAGTTCTGATTAACCGATGAAGAAGTTTCACAGCACGCGCAGCTTTTAAGAGACGGATGGCTCCGATTCCAAACCGTTATCGCGAGCATGTCGCGAAGACATCTACTGGGGCAGGCTCAAGTCACAGCACTCAAACATCGCTTCGAACCGAGGGTCACTGGGGGACGTGAGGTGGCTAGTTAGCGGTTTGCTTTCCAGCTCCATCTCTTTGGGAAGCTGCTCGCCACCAAAGTTACCTACTCAGAGGTGGATGTGTCGCGAAGTTCTGCACAGACAGAAAACCTGCACTGACTCCTGAGCCAGCTGGTAAAGGGGTGTGATTCATGTAGACCTTTGCAGCTCGGCCTCGGTGGCACCAGACTCGGCTCGCTCATTTGTACAGGGATAGAAGTGGTACTTAGTCCCCTAGAATTTTCTAGGGGACAGCTAGATAAAGCACTTAGCACATTGTCAGTCTCTTTAAATGATTTCACGCTTGGTTATTTTCTTTTTAAACTATTTTTCTTCGATATTTAAGTTTTATAACATTTCCAGAATTAAGCTGTAGGTGACAAGCGATGTGTTATACTTCGTGTGGTCGTGTCCCAGGCCCCCCAACTTCTAGAGCCCACTGTCCAACCTTCTGTTCTTCCCCCAGGCTCTGTTTTATTTCCCAGTCTCAGCTCAGACCTCCATTTCTCAGGCAAGCCCGCTTTGACCTCCCACAGAAAACACTTTCACCGCTGCCTTCAAGGAAGCTGGCATTTATTACTGCATTTATGTTTTTTAATTGTTGACTCTGGTGATTACTTGATCAATGTCTGTCTCCCCTGGTAAACCATGAGCCCAGGAGGGGTAATAACAGTGAAATAATACGTCTGACATATCCTCAGGGTCAGGCACTTGGTCCAAGTTCAGTGACTATCTCTTGAATCAGTGAATGAATAAGGTGCACTTCCATTAAGATGGGCATGTTTTATATATAAACCCCTACACCACAAGTCAATCACCTTCCCCCCTTTCTGTGATGGGTGACCTGTTATAGACAGATATGCCCACGTGAGCGCGTGTGCGTATGCGTGTGCGCACGCGCGCACACACACACACTCACTTCGTCAGGACCACGGCAGACACAGAGGATTAGAGAAGACTAAAATAGTCATGAGAAGAAGTACTAGCATGCTGCTAGCTGATGCCATGGGAGAATCGCATGGCTTGCTACTCATTCATGGCCTGCTGTGTGTACTCAAGTCTTTGGCTCAGCAAAATACCAACTGCTACCCACCCTCCACCTTGCAGGTGTCTCAGGAGCTGTTGAAACTGTGAATGTCAAAACTATAAATGCCAAGAATCAACTGTGATTTGAGAATATTTTAAACCATGGTATCTATGACCGGTGGAATACGGGGAAAATCGTCTAGGTTAGTTTATGAGACAAATAATTATCATGTTGATATGATAGGTCTCTCTACTGTTCTCGCTTTGAATCGCTAGTGTTATTTAGGATGTTGTTTCTCTCCTGTAGAAAGATTTCACGTTCCAATAATACCTACTGGATTATACCACAAATAATCTGATCATGTTACCATAACATTAAGCCATTGTAAGATTTTCTTAACAACTTTATCGAGATGTTATTGAAGTAAATGGTATACATTTAAATTATACAATTTGATCAGTTTTGACATATATATATATATATATATATATATATATATATATATATATATACATCTGTAAAGCCATACTACAATCAAGATAACAAATATTTTCATCATTTCCCAAAATTTGTTCAAATCCCATCATGATCCACCCCTCTTTCCACCCCACCCTCAGAATGAACTGACCAGCTTTCTGTCCAGAGGGATTAGTTATATGCTCTAGAATTTTTATATACAGTATGCATGATTCTTTTCGGCCCGGTTTCTTTCACTCGGCATAATTATTTTGAGGTTTAGTCATCTTGCATGTATAAATAGTTCACTTTTATTATTGAGTACTACCCATTGTATGGGTATACTATAACTTTTTTCCAATTCACTTGTTGATGAACATTTGGGTCGTTTATAGTTTTTGGCTATTATAAATACAGCTACTGTGAATATTTATACACAAGTTTGGGTGTAACTTGTTTTTTCTTTTCTCTCGAGTAAATACTTAGTGGTGGGATAGCTGGGTCTTTTAATAAGCATAAGTTTAATTTCTTAAGAAGCCATCCAACTGGTTCCCAAAGTGAATGAAACACTTTTATAGTCCCAATGATTGTCTAAGACTTCCAGTTACTCAACATTTTCTCCAACATTAGATATAACTTTTATTATTATTATTATTTTCATCAGTCTAATAGATGTGTATTGTTATCTCATTGTGGCTTTAGTTTGCATTTCTCTGTTGACTATTGTTGAGAAACTTTCCTTCGTTTATGCATCTTATATGAATGGTCAACAAGTTTGTGAAGTGTCTCTTCAAATCTTTTGCTCATTTTTTGAGTTGTTTCTTTTATTATTGTTTTATAAGATGTTCCTTATATGTTTTAGGTACAAATCCTTTGTCAGATACTTAATTTGCAAATATTTTCTCCCAATTCAAGGTTTGCCTTTGGTTTTCTCAGTATTGTCTTTCGAAGAGTAAGAGTTTTAATTTCGATAAAGTGTAATTTATTCATTTAAAAAAGGTGCTGTTTTCTTTCTATGAGTTTTTAAAGATGTTTTCCACATTTTTAGAATAATGGACACGTATCGGATTCTTCCCCCTTTTCTATACCAAGGACAATGACCTCAATTAACTGTTACTTTCCTCCCTCAAACCGAGTACTACATCAGGCCCTGAGGCCACAGGCCTGCTATCCCGCGGAAGTGAGCCTGCTGTCTGTAGGCTGTGGTTCCGTCCCCACAGAAGCTCTCAGAGCAAATACCTGGGCCTCCGACTTCTTTAAGTGAACCATCGAATTAAATTCAGCCACAGATCTTTTGCCATTCTGTGACTTCCTTAAGCAAAGAAGAAAAATCCAGTAACCGCATTGAAAAGTCATTTATATATCTTTTCAACTTGCTATTTCCAAAGAAATATTTTTGGAGCAATGAGCTCCTGGCATCTGTTCGCGAGGGCGGGTCCATGTTTCAGTATATTTCCAGGCCCCTGGCACTATTCTTATTCAGTAAGTTTTTCTTTTCTGATTGACTAACGTTTTCGAAGTGATTTAAACCCATTCTGCCTGTAGAAGGTGGAAGTATTACCGAGGTAGAGGCTCTCTCTGAAATATCTGTCCCCGCTCTTGAACCAAAGGAACAGGAGGTGCGACCCCATGTAGTTTATCTGAAAACACACTGAAGAAACTGCCCTAGATAAGTATAATTGACGTATGAAAATGGATGTTGGCAGAACTGCTTTCTAGACTTGCCAGCAATCCATCTTTTGTTCTTTTTGCTGAATCCTAACGGGATCGTGCATCTTCCAACATTTTAATACGAGGATTTTTTTTTTTCGGAAAGAAAACAGAATGACTGGTATTTGAGACCGGCCTTTCTATTTTACAGATGAAAATAGAAATATATTTCAACAATACTTTGTTATATAAATAACTTCTGAGCACATGGACCAGAGGGAATGTCAAGGCCACTCTAGGTGTAGATTTTATTATATTGTGTGGGAGTTGATTTATAGAGTAAAAATATTCAAAAACAGTTAGGAGCTTTTAATAAGCTTATCCATTTTCCTTACAGAAGCGTTTTATGTAAGATCTGTATCTCTTTCTGCCTCCAGGGGATTGAGTCTCTGCCTTTCCCCCTTGAGAGTGGGCTAGACGGAGTGACTCGCTTCCCAGGAGTGGAGTATGGAAAGGTAAAAACAGTAACACGCAGAGAAGAAACCTGGCAGATGCCACCTTTACCAAGTGATAAGGTCAGCATCATCAGAGATGTCTGTGGATGTCGTGTGCCACCTGCTATGTGATGAGAAGGGTGCTTTATCTCTGTGCTTTCCTTCCCCAACTCTGTGACCTCAGGAACACACACACACACACACACACACACACACACACACACACACACATACACACACACACACAGACCCAGATTGAGAGACATTCTGCAGAATATGAGGCCAGTTCTCCTCTAGACTCTCATGGTTGTGAAAAATATAGAAAGACAGAAAAACTGTCACAGACCAGGGGGGACAATGGAGACCTAACAACTAAATGCAGAGTGGATCGGATCCTGAAAGAGAGGTCATTAATGAGGAAAAAATGGTAAATTCGAACAAAGCCTGGGTTTTAGAATTTTGTTAAAAAATGGGTTTATCACTAGGAAATTGTGCTTTTTCTATGATCTAAAACCTCCTAACCTCCGCAGGATATGAGGCATGAGTCACCTTCCACCACCAGTAATAAGTTTTAGCCCGTACGCTTTATTTCCACACCAACCCTACAATAAAAATATCTTCACGGCATCGCAGTAAACACAGCAATTGGAAAACAGAAACATGAGCCTGTGGCCTCCTGTGTCAGAACGCAGCCTGCACACCCAGAAACAGTCCTAAAAGATAAAGCAACTTGCCTTTTCCCTTGATGATTTTGAAAATGAAATGAAGGGCTACGAACCAGTATGCCATGTGCCAGATATCAGACCCTCTGCTCAGAGTTTCCTGTCAAATGTCTAAATTAGTGCTGCCCAAACCAAAAATTGATGCTGTATGTTTCACCAATCCATTTCACAGATTTAAAAACCAAGCTTTGGGGAGATGGAGCAATTTTCTCAACATGTTACGCAGTGAATATGAGATTCAAACTCCAAAAATGCATAACGCATAGTATGTTTACTAAGATAGTTCCCAAATGTCAGTCACTTACAGTTATTCAAATACCCATGTACCGCCTGAACTACCATTTCTTTAATACTTATCTAAACGACCTACTTTTTAAACATACACTAGAATGAATACATGCATCTAGGATGAATACGTGTGTGTGTTTGTGTGTGTGTGTGTGTGCATGTGTGTGCTTGCAGATAACAACAGCCCTTTATCACAAGTCAGCGTCACAATGGGATATATTTTATCTGATGTGCTTAGAAGGGCAGAGTCAGAGCAGGGAGGGAGGAACGGGGTGGAGAAGACGTTGGTTGATCAGGAAACGGGTGATGTGTGTCTGGAGGTGAAGTGCGAGGTGGGGGTAAACGGCCTTTTGACGGCCGCCTTGTTTCCGTGATCCAGTAAGGTAGACTCCTTTGACAAAGTGAGAATTACGGGGCTGCAGACACTCCAAGGTCTGTTTTGATCTATTGTGTCCTAACAGAACTCGAAAAGAGGAGACCCCACAAAACCCCCTCACAATCAATTTCCAGTTTTAACCTCATTGGGTAGATTACTCCTAACGCATTTGCTCCAATTTCTCGAATATCTGTCGGCATTTGTGAAATCGACACAGTGACCCGAATTCCCTACCTTTCTCAGGCTACTAAATGTGCAGGGCACACCGCAGAAATGTCACATGTCCTGGGGCCGGCACACAATTGAGTGTGTTTTCTACAGATACCGGGGCCATGTGACTGTGCTCTAGGTCCTGACAAAGCAATCTTCTCTTCTTGGAGCTCCTTGCCTTTCACCTCTAGTTTGTCCCGTCACCCAGCTCAGCCCCACCCACCCATCCTTTGGTCTCAGCTCAGCTGTCACACCCTCCAGAAAGCTGTCCAGACTTCATGAATGTGATCAGGTGCGCTGTCTCGCGCGCTCTCTCTCCCTCTCTCTCTCTCTCTCTCTCTCTCTCAATGTCCTGGTTGATCTTACAGCAGAATCGACTCGCCGCTGCCCGTTGGGAGCCCAACTTTCCCACTTGCCTGGATGTCCTCCAGCATGGAGACCATGCTTCGTCCCCTGTTGTTTCAACATATGACACAGAGCACAGTGTATAGCAAATGTCATACCTCGGTAAGGAATTTGCTCTCTGTACAAATAGTATGTGAGTAATTTGAACTTCCTTATTGTCCCCAGATTTGGTGACACTATTTAAGAATCAGGGATTGATCACCAATAACTATCCATGTCTTATAAATGTGGGGACCCACCCTATGCAAAGATCCCATCGCTTTGGCTTAATTCACATAGAACGGGTCTATATTGCTCTCATGTAGCTAAAATGCATTCTTTTATGAATATACTTAGAAGCAGAAGCAACACCTGAACTTGGACAATGTGTTAACCCAGTGATTGTATAATCAAAATATATCCATTGACTGCTGGTGCGTTCAGCCCTCTGCCAAGGGTTGGGCTAGATGCAGACAAACGAGGTGGTGACCTGGTTGGGGAGACACAACCAGTTCATACTAACAGAACAAAATAGTGGAGGGTTTAAGGTGGTGTGTATAACTTAGCGCTAATTTGCCTGACGCACAGGAGCCTTAGCATTCACGAATTTAGACATTGCAGATTCTACTCTTCATAACGGGTGCTGAAGGTCAATGGCATGGTGTGTGGGAGTGAATTACTTGAGCTAGTGCTGAGTCTGCAGTCTGGCCTCTACATCTCGGCACAGCTTCACAGTTCTCTATCTGTCTTCCTATGTGCAGCAATTCCGGCGAGGGGATAAAACACAGCAAATTCGGGTAAGTTCATGGCCAACAATAAAATTATGCTGATATAACGTGTGATGGTACAAAGTGCATTTTAAGCACAGAATTCATTTAATAGTTTTGAAAGCGGCTTTACTCTTATATTTATAGAGTTGTAAGTTTATGGAGAAGTCACTAAGATATCTCAGTTTTACTTTACTCTGCTTTGTGGGGAAAATTATATGCTATAGAATAGGGTCAGCAAACTAAATTTGGCCTTCCACCTGTTTTTTAAATAAAGTTTTATTGCAACACAGCTACCCATTCATGCTACAATGGCAAAGAGAAGTAGTCGTAACAGATACTGTATGATCCACAAAGCTGAATGTATTTACTATCTGATCCATTATAGAAAAGGTTTAACAGCACCTGCTACAGAGATGTTCTCGAGTTCAGAAGTTCACAAAATCTCATACTGCATCCCTTTTGAATACCAAGAATCTGTTTCCAAGTTGGAGGTTCACAAAAGGAAGAGATTAATAAAGACGGGAGTGGAAAGTAGACGAGGAGAAATTTGAAGGAAAAGACAGCAGCTAAAATGTCGGTTAAAAAACTTGGATGACTCAAAAGTGAAGACCCAATTTGCTGTTCACATTTGCATGCATTTAGAAAGAACAAATCAGTTGCAGGTGTAAGAGAAGAAATAGGTCAAAGTCAAGGCAGGGAAATAACTTTCTGTCTCTGACTTTCTGTAATTCGAAGGGTTGATATTCTGTGTCTCAGTCCCAGAATCATACACTGAAGTATTTAGGTATGCAGCCTGAACGTATCAGACAAATCCTATTTTCGAGTGTGTAATGTCCACATGTTATGCGCATTAAATGGGCAGTTGGTAATTATTTATAGAATAAAAAATAAAAGAAAAAATCTTTTTTTCCAAGTAGATCATCTATTACCTCACCTGCTACATACAGCCAAGAGAAATTTGAAAGTGAGAGACTGCCCAGAGTCTAAGGTGGCAGAAGGGTACGTGGAGGAGAGAGAAGGGAACAAAATTTTAAAAATTTAAAATTAGGGTAAGTATTTTCTAAGTCAGGCCAGAAGAGTTTTCTTCATATCCTACAATAAAGAAAATCTAAAAAATATATATATATATACATATATATATATGTATGCGTATATATATATATATATATATATATATATATATATATATATATATATATATAATTGCAGTAGAGAATTATAGCTAAAACATTCTCAAAGTTGAATCTCCAACTCTTTATGGGATTTGCACAGCAGTGTACAGAAGACGAATAGCTACAACAGTAAAACTTCAATGACAAAGTCGGAGTAACCGAGGCAGGAAACCAGTATAAATGCTGGAACTGGAGCCGTGTCATTAAAAAGATGAGGAACTCCCCCAGGCCAGTGTTTCAGTTCTGGTTTAAGGAAATGGCTGACCCCGTGGGCTAGGGGGCTGGCGGGGGCTGGAGACAGACAAGTCAGATCAGAGAAAGATCCAGAAGCGCTGAAAAAAGAAAGGAAGCAGGAGTAAGAATCAGCTTAGGACGACACCTTAACCCAGTGATTCTCAATCCTGGCTGCACATTGGAGTCATCCAGGGGCTTTAAACCCCTCATCCAGAGAGCCAGAGCTAATTGCTCTGGGACAGAGATCGTGTCGGTTTGTAAGGTTTCCCAAACGGTTCCAAGGCACAGACAGGTTTGGAAACTACTAGTCTACCCCGCTCATTTGATATGGGAGACAGGTAATTAATGCTCTCTCGTGAGAGTAAACGCAGTTGCCCAAACCTCAGTCATTCACATAAGTAACCCCATAGAGATGTTTGCCATGTATCATACTATGAATGCTTACAATATTCTTCTTTAAATCAACTCATTTTCTAAAGCCTTAGACCTACTTTTGCCTCATTCTAAGCAAAAGACTCTGGAAAATCACAGGTTTTGGTGTGCCAGTGGTATTTTTTCCTAAAGCTTATTAAAATATGCAGTGTTAGCACAAGTGTGATACCTGTACACGAGGTGATCGTAGGTGCTTAAAACGATTTGGAAAAAATTAAGCCATCTATTGCTTAAACCCATCTTGTACATAGATACTGCAGTAATCACACTTTCAAATCACCTCTTCAGCAGTGGCCCAAAATACCCACAATATGCTCAACATGGTGATTTATAATTTTGTTTACTCATTAATTTGAATTGTGTGATCTGTGACACTGCCGCATAGAGAAGTATGTTGCTTAGCAGACGCGTAAGCCCAACCCATTGGAGTCTGTGCTATCTCAACGAGGCTTGTTATACTTTCTTCAATGTGCGTGCCGTAAATCTTACAAAATTATAATGTACTAGATTTGATTAACAAAATTCTATGTTATAGTGATACTCCAGACCCTAGAAACTTCAGGAAAGTTCTGGGGCTATATTCTTCAGAAAGACAAAGGTGCTATTGAAAGTAAATGGTTGGTCGTGTCTATGTATTAATTTAATGGATAGGCCTAGAAAACAATGTTATTTGGTGCAACTATGTTTATTTTTTTAATCGGGTATGATGTTAACCTTTTCCAAAGGGCTAAAGATTTCTCTGAACCTTTAATATGCAAATAAAATTTATGGATTTTAAGGAGACTTAGTATATGAGCTTTCCCAAGTTTAATTGAGCAGAAAACCCTTCCACCTAGGAATCAGTGTTTTTCTGGAACATGATTTGAGAAACAGCAGTCTACTGTATAACAATATAAATTATCCCTACATTTAGTTTCAGTTATGGAGTCTACAGGTGTGGTGAATTTGCCTATCAGCAAAGAATATGTATTGTTTCTCCCGTTTTGTCCCCAGAGAACAGAATCCCCTTTGTGCTTTTTGGAATCTGAGATGTCACATATGGAAAATAAGTGCCTGGAAGAATCCTCGGGGGAATTCTTTGTCTCTGATGTATGTGATGCATTGGAAGTGAAACAATGGCTCGGGTCCAAGCCTGATAGAGGGATGAGACAGTTTCACAAAGAGTTTTTCAGCCCCTCTTGTGCATGTCCGTGAGACTGGCTTTCTACCTAAGGAATGTGGAGAGTAACAAAATTATTCTAAAGCAATTAATTGGAGCAACAGGAAAAGAAAGAGATAAAAGGAAAATAATCGCGGAAATTTCTAGAAGTTATTCAAAGTTGTTTAGACTTTTGTCCTGCCTTTCATCACTAAGTACCATGTCCATTTACCAATATTCTTAAACAATTCTTTGAAAATTTTAATTTCTGGGATGTCACGCCATCCCGTTATTACAGATATACCAAAATGCATTTAAAAAATTTCCTTGTCGTTTCACACGTAGGTTCCCTTCCCAATTACCGTAGTAAACATACTCAGCGGACATTCTTTTTGGAAAACCTTTTATCCATTCACAAATATTTATGTGTCTATTCTGTCTCAAGCACAGTATTAGACGCTGACGATTCAACGATGAACCAGAAAAGTTACACAGCCCCTGCCCTTAAGGGTTTACACAAATGCATTTAAAAATGGCAACCTCGAGAGTGTTTTTCATGAAAGGTAGACTGTGGTACGAGACTGTGAAAGAAGAGGCTCTGTTCGGGACGAATTGGAAATAACTTCTCTGAGGAGAAAGGGGGTCCCCTACCTCAGTTCACTCCATTTGTATTTTCACATTAAGACTTCATAGGATTGTTAATTCCTCAATTTATTCCAAAACTCGGGATGCATTCTTCTCACATAAACACTTTCGCTGTTCTCATAAGCTCATTGGGAATTAATCATGACTTGAACTGGATGGCTCACCCTTTGGCAAGTAGATTTCAGCTCCTTAGTGTTATCTCTTACTCGTGTTACTCAAAGTGTCTGTCTTGGGAGTGTCCATCCACGTAATTCTGAAACTTTGTATTTTTCTTTGAATAGTTGGAAAAAAGAAAGTTGATTTGTTTTTTGGTTGTCGGAGATGGCTGTTTCCCATTCTTAGCCATCGCTCAAAGCACAGTGGAAAAATCTGAAAGAATCACAGGGTGATTTCAACGCATGTGTCTGGAGCGAGGATCTGATAAGGTTTCGGTCTTCCTCAAATGGTTCAATTTGTCAAAAAATACCACCAACTGTTTTTCAGTTTTAGGTGTTTTCGCTCCTATCATAGTTTATAAATAAGGTTTTGTTGACTTGCTACAAAGAGCGCATTTTTTGTTGTTGTCGAAACAGGATGGGAAGAGATAAGAAACGGTTTTCAATCCGACGAGAGACGTGAGGGACAAAGGTGCCCCCGACAGAACAGCTGCAGAATACGAACGTGTGCGTGAAATGGCCCGGGGAAACCGCCAAAAGGAAACTTCTCTGGGGGCTCGATCTCGATAACACAGCAGCCGGGCCTTGTTTCTCATTTGCATGAGCATCAGCTCATATCTTTTCTCCAAAAGTAAAATAAAGTCTTAAAACTTGTCTGCCGGGGAAAACATTAAATTACGGAAGGTTTCCAACCAGAAGACACCGTAGTGAAGACATTTTTCAAAAAAAAAAATCCAGTTATCTATTGCCTCTAAAATGACCATGACTGTGAGTATGCAAAAGAGAGAATATGAGCTAACTTACTAATGGCAGAAGACAAAAGCACTGATGTCCCTTAATAATAATAATGCCTCAAAGTGGTGTGTTTTTCTCTGAATTTACTATGAACCATAAATCATTGGAAGACTTAATATTTCTCTTGGACTCATTTGTGTTTAATATTCCAAGGACACAGAGACAGAGATGGGATGTTTTTATAAAGAAAATGATCCAGTGTTTAATGCTTTTCAAATCTCATTTGTACTAACAGTATATCTTTCCCTAAACAGCTTACATTTTTATGGCCATTCCATCACCATGAATCCTATTGATTAATAGAACTCTTATTTATTATGTGTTTAAAGTCTCAAGACTTTGTCTAACAGAGGCAAGTGTTTAGGCCTCTTCAGGGTCTTTCCTTCATAGCCATGTACCCACCTCAGCAGGAAAGGGGGGCTTTTACTTACCAGATAAAGGAAACCATGTCAACAGTGGAAAATTACAGGGGCAAACTTTTATCTAAATTTTCTAACTAATATCAAAGAAGGAGAAACCTGGGCCTCTGTTTTTTCCAACTACAGTATTTCTATGTTCTTTGATTGAATTTAAAGGCTAATTTCTAACCTCTCTAACTATTCTTGTGGTTCTTATCATTGCGAGCATTTAGACTCTAGATTCTAGATTTTTCTGAACCCTGCGTTCTCTAGATTCTAGAGAATAAAGTTAGAACACATCTGTTGTTTTATAATTCTCTGCCAGAGATAGCAGATCTGTTGAAGCTCTTTCCATTGTAAACGATAAAAAAAAAAAAAAATCAAATTTGCTTAAGTTAAGAGGAAATTTTTTTCTTTAGGTAACTGAAAAGTGTAGATTTGGACCGGCTCACGATGTGGCTTCATTCAGGGGATCAAATGATGTCACCATAGATGACATAGGTGGCACGTCTGTTCTCTTCCAGGTTGGCCTTATTTTCAGATTCCATCTGGTGGAAGGTGGGTGCCAAGAGACCCAGATTTATGGTGTCTGAGATTCAAGACCAGCAGAAAAAGAGAGTTCTCCTCAATCGACATTTTGAAGCGATGTTCTGGACTTCGTGTGCCTAAATCTGAACCAGTCCCTGTGACAATGAGGGAACAGTGATGGGCCCAAGTTACATGACCGTCCCTGGAGCTGGCAGTGGGACTCGTCCCAGGCAAACTTCACTGACTGAAAAGACTGGTGTTCTCCAGTAAAATCTGGTCTACAATGAGAAGAAGCGTGGGCGGAAGTTAGGCAGCAAATAAAATGATGCATACGAATACATCAATTAATTAAAGAAAATAAAACCAAAACAAACACATACACACGAATATCCACTGTGATCATTTTATCTCTAAACCCAGGAGGAAAACATTAGCTTTTTTTTTTTCTCACTATTTTTTATGAAAAACTAATAACATCCTCTGTTATTTCTCAGAGTAGCTCAGAAAGGTCTGATGGTCTATCAGGCATTCAACCCCCAGCCGAGCTGAGCTGTGGAACTGTGGTCCATGTCGCATCTGTTCTACCATGCCTTTTCTTTCCCAGTATAATTTTTTTTTTTTTTTACGTTTTCCAAAACAGCAATAACGGAAAAACGACGGCAAAATAAAAATTATTTTTGTTTGTAGAGCTTAAAAGTAAGTGTCTCATGAGCCAATTTTATTACGAACTTTTTCATTGTCCCTGGAGTATTGTAGTCAGCCAGGAAAAAGAATGGACCAACTCACCAAACTCTGGGCAGCAGCAGATTCAAATTGTTGAGCACGCTGTAGGGTGAAGCGAGACTGAATCCGTTTATTCCAGAGTTACGGAAGAGTTGTTGTTGTGTTGTGGGTGTCGCCTTGGGTTAGTTTAGATCCACTCAAATTTAAATTCAAGTCTTTCCCAGACTATTCCAAAGTTCGGGGGAAAAACCTCTCTTTATAAAAAATTATAATAATAACGAAAAGGGCTAAACATAATCAATTTTAGCCAGAGAATGAAAACTTGGGACATTTTCTAAGCAATTTGGTTAGAGATAAGACCAAAAAAAAAAAACATTTGGTACAAAGAGGACCTAAAAAAGAAGAAGCAAGACCCAACAAGACTTCTGTCACTTGTATACTTTGATCTAATAGCCACTCTTAATGGGTCTTTCCTCCAAGATGAGAAAGAATTTTGCAAACTACATGGGCATCCATACGGACCTAGGAAGCACCATGAAGCTATTAAAATGAATAACCTAAATCGATATATCTCAACATTAACAAATATTAGAAAACAAACACATAGTATAATGTCACAATATGCGATTTTATATAATACAAATATACAGACAAAGAGAATCACAAATAGGTATATGAAAGCATAAAATATACAAAAAAAAAAAAACCCACATTTATAATTATGGTTACCACTGAAGAAATTAAGAGAAAACAGGTCTGAGGTCTGTACCAAAGGAACTTCATATTTATCTAAAATGCATTATTTCTAGGAAAAAAGAGGAAAGAATATGATAAACACGACAGTGGTGGTCAATTCTGAGTTCTAAGAAAACAGTTGTTATGTTACTCTCTAATCTTTTAAAATGACTCAAAAAATAAGCCCAGAATATTTCTCAAAATAAAGAAAGGAGTGAAAAAATAAATCGCCCTCCAGTGTGACTACACTCTGCCTCGCGTGTGGCAGGCACTCCTGGGCTGCCGTGGCTTAACCTTGTTCTGAGCCTGTTCCTTTCAGGGTAAGTCACGAATCTGATCAAGCCAGTAAAGCTCACGGTTTACTCTTCAGAGTATAAGTATTAAGAATTTCGGCATTTTAGGAAACGTCATACGTTGAAAATGTATTTTAAGGCCACTTTCCTCTCTGTCGCTGAATCGTGGGAGGGTTTCGTGGTGTTTTCATATTTTTTACTTAAAAAGAAAAAAGGTCCCAACATTTTAAATCCCAAGACCTGGCTCCCACTCTTTCTTCTTCACCTTACCCCTCATCTTCCTGATCTTTCTATGAGATGAGTATTCTGAAATGATTCCAGTGGGTCTGGCCGAGCCCTTGGGGACCACTTTGGAAAAATTGATAACGATTACAGCTCTGAGACATTTCCCTCTGGCGCTGTGCTGTATTAACTTTTTGTTTGTTTCCTTTAAATTACAGGGTGACCTGCTTTCAGTTTGGAAGTTATAAGCAGTGACCGAATGAGAACAATACTTTTCGTCAAAAATAACAGAAGAGCCAAGGATTCCTCAAAGACCTAGGATCACAGAGGAAACAAACACACACCAGATTTTGCTATTAAAATGAGAGGCACGGAACAAACCTCTAAAAAGGCATAAACCTTTTGCATTAAAATGTGATTTTTTTTCACACAGTGATCCATAGATGTTTACATAGCTATGCCCCACTGATGCATTATTAAATATATCTGGAGTTGGATGCACAGTGCATTCATCTGATGGGTTATCATTACGTAGTTAACTTCATCTTACATTTTTTGCCTTCTTGGCCTGTGGTGTTAAGACGCTGATCAAACTCACTTCTTAGTAAACAGGCGCATGGAAAGAAAGTTCTCTGCCCCCAAGGTTTATGTGGACCCCCCAAAATTTATTTCTACATTGCAGCAGAAAATAGATATGTGGCAGGTTAACAGAAGACCTAAGTGTCGCTGTTGTCTGGCACTGGGAATTAACAGCCTGTACTTCATGATAACTAGAAAATTAGCATGAATTGTTTTGAGAATAAGCAAACAGCACAAGGACAAGCGATACAGCTTTCGACTGCGTCAGCTTCGATAAATTAGAAGCATTGTTAGGGAGTTGTTGAAATGAATGATTTGAATGCAAAGATTTTGAAATAAAGCTGGGAAAACATCAAAGATTTATCAACCATAACCTCTTTCATAACCACAGGAGGGTCCACGAGCAGCATCTGATTCGCGTTAGAATCGCAAAATTTCAGGAGGCATCGATGCTAACAAAACAAGGTGCTAAGTACCGACCACTTGCTCTTTGCCGAAGCATCTCCGTTTGTGTGCAACCCCGAACCTCTCCAAAGCAATCTCGTTTCAGATAATTTCACAATTTCGCTTCAGATAATTCTGACAGAGAGAGAAAGAAGAGAACTTCTTCTACTGGTGTTCCAATCTGCCTTCCTGCAATTTTTAAAAATTAATTAATTTATTTAAATTAGTTTCAAGTATACAGTACATTGGTTAGACATCTATATAGTTCATAAAACGATCCCCCCAATTGCTCCTTCCTACCCCGACCCTCCACGTAGCCATCATATTAATGCTGACTGCATTCCCTCTGCCCTGCTCCCCATCCCCGTGACCAACTATCAACTACTAATTTGTACTTTTTTAACCCTTCACCCCATTCTCCCAGCCCCCCAAACCTCCTCCCCTCTGTCCGTCACTAAATTGTCCACTATATTTGTGAGTCTGTTTTTGATTAGTTTGTTCTTTTTGTTCCTTAGATTCTACATATAAGTGAAATCATATGATATTTATCTTTCTCTGTCTGACTTATTTCATTCAGCATAAGGAACTCTAGGTCCATCCATGTCATTGCAAATGGTAGGATTTCATTTTTTTTAATGGCTGAGTAATATCCCATCGTATATATGAACCACAGTTTCTTTATCCAATCATCTGTTGATGGGCATTTAGGTTGCTTCCATATCTTGGCTATTGTAAATTGTGCTGCCATGAATATTGGAGTGCATAGGTATTTACGAATTATCGTTTTGGTTTTCTTTGGATAAATACCCAGAAGTGCAATTGCTGGGTCAAAAGGTATATCCATGTTTAATTTTTTGAGAAACCTCCATAGTGTTTTCCATAGCGGCTGTACCACCATCAATGTATGAGGGTTCCCTTTTCTCTCGCAATTTTTACCCAGCTGTCCCAGAGCTCCCACCTGACGTCACACAGAACACGCTGACGCCCTGCTCGACGGGGCCACGTGTCAGGCGTCAACGCTGCTGTGTACCTCCCCGACGTCTCTGCTAAACCACGTTAGACATCCCACCGCCTTCAGCCTGTCCTGTTTGTTTTTTTTTTTCAATTCGCATGGTTTTGCATGCTCAGAGTCCTTTTAACGCTACTTCAGTTGTCTTAAGGAAAAGCCCCACAGGAAACAGAATACTCAGGATAGTCTGATAAGAAACAAATGACAAATTTTTAAAACACATAATTTAATTTTGGATTTAAAAATAAACACCCGAGCATGTCAGTCAGATATAGTTATATGGATAGATAATATTATATATAAGTACATGTATAATATATAATACAAATATATGTATAATTATGTTATATATAATATAAATAGATGTATAATAAATACATGTAAATTATGTCTGTATAGTGTACGTGTGTGTGTGTGTGTGTGTGTATAGAGAGAGAGACTGATTCTCTTTATTTATAGCCTGGAGTTACACTTAGTTTAAACACCAAAGTTCTGACAACATTTTAAGGATCCTTATTAATATTCTTACAAAGTCCCAAATGTCAACACTTTCCCTTGACAGAAAACCGGTTGCAAAGGTTAAAATTCATCCCGGGGCATAGGGTATGCGGGGTGGGCATGGGGAGTTGTTTGGGGGAGGGGGATAGTCAAATTCTATGGATTGGAGGGGAAATACTTAACTCGGCAAATATACATTGCGCAGTCGATATGTTCCACCTTTGTGCTTGTGAGACATATACGAAACAAACAAAATAAAATGGATGTTCTTTCAGATAAGGACACTTATTCATTTAACTAGTATTTATTGAGCACTGTTCTGAGAAATACTTACTGAGAACATCACTGTGCCTGAGACAGAGTGAGGAGTAGAAAGATGGGTTTCAAATAGCTCCGGATGACTCGAACTGAATTAAGTGGTCGTGTAGCTTCAGCCGGTACAGAACAAAGACTAGTCCCGGCAGAAGGGGTTGTCTGCCTTCCCAAGAAGTTTGGAGTTCCGATAAATCAACAGTAACAACACAGAGTATTAATACCAACTTGACCGAGGGCTGACTCTGCCCCCAAACAACGAGCTAAGCCTTTTACATCGATTCTATTACTTGATGCTCACAACAATAGTTTGAGAATGCTCTAACTACCGCTTCTACTTTACATGCAAGGAAGACTAGTTACCCAACATCCCACAGCTGATGAGTGTGCATGGTAGATCATTCACAAAAATGACCACAATTCGTCCTGAAGCCGTGCCCTTTGCAATGGAAACTTGCATCTCCTCAAGTCAAGAGGTGGGACCTGTGTCTCCGCTCTCTGGATCTTGTTGGACTTGTGACTCACCATGGCCAAGTGACACAGTGCAAGTGGCAGTATACCAGTTCCCAGCCTCGGCCTCAAGAGCCCTTGCAAGCTGTGTTCTGTCTCGCAGACCCCTGAGATCGCAATATGAACAAGCTCAAACCAGCCTACTGGAGAATGAGAGAGATCGGTGGGAAGAGTCCTCAGGTGAGGTCATCCTAGAGAGCCAGTGCCGGGTGACGTGCTAACCGACCGCAGAAGCATGAAAAAGCCAGCAGAGAACAGCAGAGTCCTGCCAAGCTCCCCTAGACGAGACTAATCAGCAAGCCAACCGATAGACTTGTGAGCAATAATAAACGCTCCTTGTTTTAAGCTACAAAGTTTTGGGTTGGTTACCTAAGAGACTGTCTAACTCCAGACGCTGTGCATTTAATTGCTGTATGTTGTCATGCCAAAAATTGAAGCACAAATGGCCACTTTAGAATTCTATTTCCGATGGCCTGATAATGCATTTTCAGTGATTTTGCTCTTTTCCTAATCCTCCCAAACAAGAAGTCCATCTTGTGTATGCGATTGATACATTTGCTGTTTTAAGGTTCTTTTTTCTGTTCTAAGGTTCTTTTTTCTCCCTAAATCCTCATTTCCAGCTGCTCTAGGGCAGGGGTGAAGACGGAGCCCCCAGTGAGCCTTTTGGCATTCCAGAGTCAAGAGCCATCTGTTTGGCTCTAGGCTATTCGCCACGGACCAGGCAAAGAAGATAGTTCTGACCAGTGGTTGAAATTAGATAGCTCGTCATTACCCAATAAATATGCTAATCATTGCCTCTGGAGTGGGACTAAAACAGTGATTTGATTGCAAAACGTCTAGCCCATGTCCAGAAGACAGAGAATGAATATGATTCAGGCTTAACTTCATAAAACCGTCATTTTGTTATTTATCTCATTTCCTTTGCACCCAAACTCTGATTTATCCGTGGTCAGGCAAAGGAGATTAAATGGTACTCTCTGTTATCTGAAAAATAAGTAGATACTCACTTTCTTTGACATGTTATTATTTTAGCCCTTTCCCATCCAGTTTTGTCCAGATAAATTTTTCTCTTTGATAGCTCTAATAGATTAGCCCAGAAATCCAGGAGAGAATAATGAGAGAGAAGTGTAGATCAAAGAATCTCTTACTCGCTCTCCCAACGTCTGACCATCCAGATCATTCAGTGAGGGTCTTCTGTTTGCAACACGACTTAAAATTAGATTCTGGAATCTATTAAGCCACTTCGATGGGATAAAAGTTCTTCTTAATTAAGCGATCATAACAATGACACCTATCCGATATTTCAAATTATATGAAAGTGTTTCAAACACTTACTCTCGTATTCATCATGGCATTTTTCTTTTTAATAATGCTACAGTGAGACTAAAAACCAATAAAGCATTTGTTAGTGATCCCACGACATGTTTTTCCTTTTGTTTAAAGTGGTATTATTAATAGAGTAACAGAATGAGATCCTGGGTCCCGTGCATCACCTCCGCCTTGACTGTTTGTACCGTCACGTATGAGAATAGCGCCTCTTGGCATTGGCGATGTGCAACCTATGAGCCTGTACGTGGCGAAGGCAGGAAGATAGTCATGGACTTGACAGGATATGAGAATGTGATAGCGGTCACTTTAAGTGATCTGTTCTAATGTATAGACCCTTTAAAAAATGAGTCGACTAGACTCCAACTAGAATAACAGCTCATTATTACTGAGCACGCATTGTGCGCTGAATATTGGGTACACATTGTCTCATTTAATCTTTAAAGCAATTCTCTGAACAACAGAGAAAAGTGAGGTTCGAGGTGTAAAGTACCTTCCCCAAGGTCGCCCAGCTATGAGTCCCCGGCTGTGATTTAATGTTGGGGTCGGTCAGAAGCCACTTGGTTCTGAAAAACAGAGATGGAAAGTAAATCGAGAATAGAGAATGAAGAGGGCATTTTCAGAAAGAAGCAGAATTGTAAGGCAGAGATAGAATTTCCAAAACATTTAACAGAAGCCAAGCCTTGGGTTCCAAAGGCAGTGCCTCTCAGACTGTCTACCATCAAGAAACGGATTCCCTCCCAGCCCCGATCCGTCACAAACCAATACGTTTTTTTGTAAAATAGAACCAAAGTACTAAGAAACAAAATGAAAAACAAAACAAAACAA
>NW_011888943.1:1326460-1328865 GCF_000151845.1 Pteropus vampyrus | reverse complement strand
ATGACACCTATCCGATATTTCAAATTATATGAAAGTGTTTCAAACACTTACTCTCGTATTCATCATGGCATTTTTCTTTTTAATAATGCTACAGTGAGACTAAAAACCAATAAAGCATTTGTTAGTGATCCCACGACATGTTTTTCCTTTTGTTTAAAGTGGTATTATTAATAGAGTAACAGAATGAGATCCTGGGTCCCGTGCATCACCTCCGCCTTGACTGTTTGTACCGTCACGTATGAGAATAGCGCCTCTTGGCATTGGCGATGTGCAACCTATGAGCCTGTACGTGGCGAAGGCAGGAAGATAGTCATGGACTTGACAGGATATGAGAATGTGATAGCGGTCACTTTAAGTGATCTGTTCTAATGTATAGACCCTTTAAAAAATGAGTCGACTAGACTCCAACTAGAATAACAGCTCATTATTACTGAGCACGCATTGTGCGCTGAATATTGGGTACACATTGTCTCATTTAATCTTTAAAGCAATTCTCTGAACAACAGAGAAAAGTGAGGTTCGAGGTGTAAAGTACCTTCCCCAAGGTCGCCCAGCTATGAGTCCCCGGCTGTGATTTAATGTTGGGGTCGGTCAGAAGCCACTTGGTTCTGAAAAACAGAGATGGAAAGTAAATCGAGAATAGAGAATGAAGAGGGCATTTTCAGAAAGAAGCAGAATTGTAAGGCAGAGATAGAATTTCCAAAACATTTAACAGAAGCCAAGCCTTGGGTTCCAAAGGCAGTGCCTCTCAGACTGTCTACCATCAAGAAACGGATTCCCTCCCAGCCCCGATCCGTCACAAACCAATACGTTTTTTTGTAAAATAGAACCAAAGTACTAAGAAACAAAATGAAAAACAAAACAAAACAAGACAAAAACCATAAAATACAAGGCTTCAATTTTTTTGTTATTAAATTTAAAAAATAAAATTATTCTCACAAATGGCTGTGTGAATTTCTAAACACTTTTGGTTTCTGTCCTTCACTTGTGGATAGGAAGGAATTAAAGGACTAGCATACGTTCCAGGACCATAGTTTGAGGCAGCTTATGTCAGTCACTCCCCCCAAAATCAACTTGCTTCCTCCAGATGCCAAACCCTACCCCATACCTCCAAAAAAGCCACTTCCAGTTACTAGAACCTCAGTAATAAGACGCAGTCTCGTGGTTCCTGGACACTCATTTACAAATGAGAGACCATTAAATACAGGTATTGGAGCAGCTCCTTTAAACATAATGATACAACTGACCATTTTTTAAATGGCCTTAGGGAACGAACATCTTCAAAGCAACATAAACATAAAATGGAAAATATAATGGCTAAATAGAATCCGCATTTAATAAAATTTAAGTAATCACCTGTCCTTCCTTATACTTTTAAAAATTCCCAGAGCTGGAAAATACTTAGATTTTTCTCTCCGTTACCACTTCTGCTACTGCTTCCTCTCTGAGCTCCACCCCGACTTTCCGGGGGGGCGCCGTTAAGATAAATAACGGTAATTCTAAGGCATTTAAGGACAGGGATTTTGTGCCTCTTCCTTATTTCCAGAGTCATTTTTGTTGTTAGGGGGCAGGGTAATCCCTCTCATAAATCGAAGGCTTGTTTAGGGGGATAGAGAGGTGAGCTTCGGGCATCACGGAAAGAAGAAAAACCCTGGGTTAGCTAGTTAGTTAGTTAGTTAGTTAGTTAGTTAGTTAGTTAGTTAGCTAGCTAGCTAGCTAGACCCCTGGCCACACTGAACAGAGGAGTATCTTAGGATAAGGGAATCCAAATTCTGTAGAAAGCCCTGCAAAGCCATCCTGAATGGAGTCTGGAGTGAATGGGGGACCCCCAAATGAAGAAGAGCTGACTCTATCTCTCTACACACACGGCCTGCAGAACTCCCAAGCGAAAGGGCAAATGTGCCTTTCCTTCCGTCCGCTGTTTCGTTTGAATGGATTTGGAAGAAAGTAGAGATGATGTGAACATGACAAACAGCCAAGGGTCACCCAGGCCAGCATAAGGTCTCAGGACAGTGGATGGAGGCTGCGGCCTCCCCATAGCGGTTCACAGATGGGCCCCAAATATCTCTAAGCCTCTCCTTCTGGTCCTCTTCTTCTCCATGCCCCCACCTTCTTCAATTCTTTTTAAACGTTTCATTTTGGAAAAGTTCAAATCTACAGAAAAGTTGCATAGATAGCACTCCATATCTAAAATGAGTTCCGTGTACTGCTCACCGAGATCACTCATTTCATCACATTGCCCTTCTCTCTCGGTCTGCGTGTGCACAGATATGAAATGTGCACATGTAATATCCATGCTTACTGCTATTATTTAGTTGAACGATTTGATCTTTCATCCTAAATATGTCAGTGTGTATCCCCTGAGAATAAGGATATGATTCGACATAACCCCAATTCAGTTATCG